>NC_034411.1:32138227-32471025 GCF_002078875.1 Numida meleagris | reverse complement strand
GTTGCTTGGGGTTACTTCATTCCCACAGCAGCATTGTTGTATTCATTGAACAGGTTAGCCCATTTTTCCAGCCTGTAAGGATTCTTCTGAATGATAGTACTCCCCTCCAGTTTATCAGTTACTCCACCCAAACTGATGTCAACTGCAGACTTGCTGAAAGTACATTCTGTCCCATTGTTCTGCTCACACAAGATGCAAAATTACTTCTGACAGGTTCTTGGCTATACCAGGCAAAGTATTCACATGTATGCTAATAGTCATATACGGAAAGCAGAGTTGAACTCATGCAGCTGGTGAAGGGACTCTCTGGCTATGCAGCACCCCTTCTCAATTATAGAATTAGCTAGGTTGGAAAAGACCTACAAGATCATCCAGTCCAACTACCCACCCACCACCAATAACCCCACTAAACCACATCTCTCAACACTAGACCTAAACATTTCTTGAACACCTCCAGGGACGGTGACTCAACCACCTCCCTGGGCAGCCCATTCCAGCGCCTGACCACTCTTTCAGAAAAGTAGTACTTCCTAATGTCCAGCCTAAGTCTCCCGTCGCGCAACTTGAGGCCATTTCCCCTCACCCTGTCACTTGTTATGAGAGGCCGACCCCCAGCTCACTGCAACCTCCCTTCAGGTAGTTATAGAGAGCGATAAGGTCTCCCCTGAGCCTCCTCTTCTCCAGACTGAACAATCCCAGCTCCCTCAGCTGCTCCTCATAAGGCCTGTGCTCCAGACCCCTCACCAGCTTTGTTGCCCTCCTCTGAACATGCTCCAGGGCCTCAATGTCTTTCTTGCAGTGAGGGGCCCAAAACTGGACACAGTACTCGAGGTGCGGCCTCACCAGTGCTGAGTACAGAAAAACAATGACTTCCCTACTCCTACTGGCAACACTGTTTCTGATACAAGCTGGGATGCTATTGGCCTTCTTGGCCACCTGGGCACACTGCTGGCTCATGCTCAGCTGAGCGTCGACCAACACCCCCAGGTCCGTTTCCTCTATACAGTCTTCCAGCCACTGCCCCAAGCCTGTAGCGTTGCCTGGGGTTGTTGCGGCCGAAGTGCAGGACCTGGCACTTGGTCTTGTTGAACCTCATTCCACTGGCTTCAGCCCAGAGATCCAGCCTGTCCAGATCTCTCTGGAGGGCCTTGCTACCCCCAGGCAGATCAACACTTCCTGCCAGCTTGGTGTCATCTGCAAACTTACTGAGGGTGCTCTCAATGCCCTCATCCAGGTCATCAATAAAGATACTGAAAAGGATGGGCTCCAGCACCAACCCTTGGGGAACACCACTTGTGACCGGTTGCCAGCTGGATTTAACTCCATTCACCACCACTGTCTGGGCCTGGCCCTCCAGCCAGCTCCTTACCCAGCACAGAGTGTACCTGTCCAAGCCACGGGCTGCCAGCTACTCCAGAATACTGTGGGAGATAGTTTTGCAGGCTTTGCTGAAGTCTAGGTAGATCACATCAACAGTGTTTAAGAAGCAGCATAGATCTAAGAGATGCACTCTCTTCAGTGGCTGGCCCTTATATTAGCCTGGGGTGGCTCCTCCCTGGGTCCACTCGTTCTTGTCACATGGGGAGCATAGGTACAAACAATTTGCCTGTGCTCCCTAGGCCAGCCATGTCCCTTCACAAGGTGCTCTATCACCAGTTCAAGCTGTAACCTAATGGTTCCCCTATACCCGTCATCCTGCTTCAGGAGAATGCTTAAATATATCAGTTTCTGTGTATGCACTCTAGTAATGAGTCATTCTCTGGACATTGAATCTGTTACCTCTGTGCTTTGCGGCCTAGTAGATGGTAATTCAGTCACCTTCCAGTTCATTTCTCACATTTGGCTACAAAGATGTTACGGGGTTTCTACGTCAAAAGCCTTGTTAAAGTAAAGGTGAATGATATCCACTGCTCTCCATTTAAAAAACCAATCATTTCACTGTAGAAGTAGTTAGGCAGCAGCGATGATGTTGATGTTAGTAGTTAGATCAGCGATGGTTGTTCCCAGTGACTTTCTTTCTGTACCTTCTACAAGTATCTGCTCCATATTTTTCTTGTGGACTCCTACTCCTTGGCTTTCTTGAAGATAGGTGTGCCATTTGCGTTTTTCCAGTCATTGTAAGAGCCTTCACTAATTGACTTGAAGTTTCAGAAATGATGGGAAAGGACCTCCCATCATCAAAGCTCCCTCAGCGTACTCTGATGAATCCTCTGTGCACTCCCATGGGCCTATGTAAGCACAGTTTGCTCTTACCTGTCTCTACCTCTGTCTTTCCCTACCCGAATTATTCCTTCTTCTGCCTGAATGTATGGTGGCAGAGACCCAAGTTGACAGTAGGCCTTACCAGGATGGCTGTGGCAAAGACGACAGAGTATATCAACCTTTCCCATGAATATTTGTATCTAGGTAGAACCTCCATTCACTTGGTAGCCTGCCCTCGCTGTCCTTAATCTTCTCTTTGCTGTCAGCAGAGCCTACAGAAATCCTTGTCGCTTTCAACTCCATCATCAGTTTCAAATCCAGCCAAATTTCGCTTTCTTAACTTACATCCCTGCGTGCCTACGCAGTGTCTTCCTATTTTTCTGGGGTAGCTGAACTCCACTCATATACACAGTATTTTGAATCTGAAGTCAGGCACTTCTCACTCAGGACACATGAGGGAAAGGTTGGGTTTATTTTAGCTGTTCAGAGATCTGTGCTATTGTATACTGAATGCTCTGTATTGTATACTGTATATTCTACAGACTAAGAAAAACTTCACACTTTTTACAAGGACAACAGATTTTAAGAAATATTTTTTCAGCACTGGGGTTTATTATTATTTGAGTACATCTGAAGCAGTAGAGATCTTTTCTAAAAAACAGCATTACAAACTTAATGAAAAGCATCACTGTTGTGTGTCCTTGTTTCCAAGATATTAAGTGATATACATGTTATTTCCTTGATTAAGATATTTAAAAAAAAAAAGTTGAAATACAGATAAAAGCTTTAGAAAACTAGCATTTGATGAAGATTATTTGTAAAACCTAAGATACACCTGATGAGAATTTGAGTCTTACTCACTAGTAACACTGCTATTTTGGGTTGCTTGTTTGTGATAAGGAGAAATAAGTTTTATTTCAGTACAACTATGAAAAATTCTACATAAGAAAATGATGATAATTGTCTATAACAAAGTCTATCTTCATGTTTTCATAGTAAAATTAAACCTTCAGAAAATTTTAGTAGGAAATGTTTTGTTCTGAACATGTGCTGTACATGACAAAGGCAAGCAAAAGAATTACTTTTGGAATCTGTGCCTGGATCTGTGGCTAATAAGCACGGCTGGACAAAGGAGCCTTTCCCACATTGAGTGCGTCAGCAGGAGGTCCTGATCAGAAGCATCTCTGTGAACCTTCTCCTGTGGAGATTTCCTACCTTGCCTTCAGGAGTACAACTCTTGAAGAAAGGATTCTGATGACTTGTAGTCACTCTGCCCTTTGATTCTGCATTAGAATCATAGAATCATAGAATTAGCTAGGTTGGAAAAGACCTACAAGATCACCTAGTCCAACCATCCACCTACCACCAATAACCCCACTAAACTATGTCTCCCAACGCTATATCTAAACGTTTCTTGAACACCTTGAACACCATTGACTCAGTGGTGCGTCAATAGCCTCCTTATTGATTTTGTTGGCTGTAATTTACTGCAGTGTCACATTCTTTCATACATAAGTAGACAATGGGAGCTGTATAGGTAGTTCGTGCATTATGTAATATTAAACAGTAAAAAAATGAATGAGTGGCAAGAATGTTGAGTTTCTATTTCCAGCCTTGGTGTTTTCATAATGTTATCAAATGTTCACCCTGTACTTGAGAAATACTTCAAGAATTTATAAGTGTGCTTTAAGCAAGTGTTAATGTAATAAAGCAACATTTTAGGTGCACTTGAAGCTGAAATACACACATGTTTTGGAGAGCAGCATGACTATAGTGAAGAGCAATATTAAATGCTATAATGTTGAATGCAGGAGTAGATTAGGCTATTGCGTCGTGTCGATAGAGTAGGTTTTGGTATTTCAGTGTTCTGGAAGTGGTAATAAGCAGCATGTGTATTAAAGCTTCCACACAATTATGAATTGAATAACAGTAAAAAAAAAAAAAAAAAGTATTTTATGTGCATCCAGAGAAACTAGAAATATGTAACAAGCTCTTCTGATTTTTTTTTTTAATCCATACTCTTTATATTTTAGATGGGGGCAAATGAGAAAATTGAAATAATATTAGGGAAAAAAAATGATCACGTTATCTAATGAACAACATAATGAATAAAGTCTGTTGGGACACAGATGCAAGGACATACTATAATTAGGTCATTTGATGAGCTGTTTAAATAGCCATTGCATATTGGAGGAGGAATAAGGAATATTTCCTGAAGCTCGTGGAGAATCACCATCTTTCACCTTTCTTTGATCACCATCACTACCTTTCTTTCTTTACTAGTTCTTCTTAATTCAAATGTATGTTGCTTGTATTTATTCAAGCTGAGATTTTACAAATGGAAATTTTATGTCTGGTATCCTAATATCATCGTTGAAACTTCATCTTACTCTTTTTTGTAATCAATCTTTCTTGTAGTGATTTCTGTGCATGTATAAGTATATACAGATTTCTGTAATTTCATAACTCCGTTATTAAAACAGGAATATTTAAATTTAGTTATCTATTTTTGAGATGAAAAGGAACAGTGTATATCTCTTTAAATTGTCGTACTGAGGCTGTAACATAGACTGATCCAGTACTGACTTACAGTGAAAGAACATCCGGGAACTACATCATTCAGGGAAATTTGGCACTTTATTTTCACTGTTTCATTAAAATTTCATTTTTCATGTGGCATTGTTATTTATAAATTCTTACTTCTGTGCTTTCTTAATAGGAGTTCATCAGAGTCCAATTTTTAGTTTCTGAATTTTTAGAAGAATATTCAGGAATTTAATAAGAAATATTTGCAGTTAAGTGGAATGATTTGGGGGAGATGAGCCAAGAAGTGGAAAAAATGCTTATGATTCTTTTGAAGGATTCTTTCACTAGGTTGCTAATCATGTCAGCTTTCAATGTGAGCTACAGTTGAAATGTGAAGGATGTGTAGAGGTTTGACTCTGAATTAGTAGCTAATGGAATAGAAACATCTGTTTTCTTGATATTTTTCTAAGATAAGGGGGTTTACAGTGTTTGAGGAAATTCCAAAACCTCTTAAATTTGCAGAAGTAGTTCCACTAGGCGTATTAATTAATCCTCATCTGACAAGTAATTTTATTATGTAGAATTCAGGGTGCTTTTGGGCTACAGTATTTCCAAACACCAAATTAATGTAGTTAATCAGAAGATACCATCTAATCTGACCTCCGGTTTAAAATGACCTACAATTTTAGCTGATGAAACTTCATTTAAAAGATTAATAGCAAGATGATTAATATTCAATAAGTGAAAATACTTAAATGCAGTACACAGTATAAACCATAGCATTGTTTCATTCCAAGAGAAACTTTAAATTAAAATTTGGACCTTTCTCTAATACTAAAATAAGCATTCACGCGTGTGATTTTCTGAATATATAAATGAATTTAGCACACTGAGTGAAGAATTGCTTGTATATAACAGCAGAATTTGTCTTTAGAATAATTTCACCATTTTGGAAAGAAAAGCAAGGATACTTTTTGTGCTTGCTGTGATGGCTTTGCTGATTTGGACCCCTTGAGTTAGAAATGTCTTGTTCCATGCTTACAGTGAGTGTCTGAAAATCCCTAACTTTCCTTTTTAACAGTGGGCTATGTAAGAATAAAAATACTAACCTAAGTCAGTCAAGGTGTGTACCATTGAAATTTGTGTCTGGTTGGTGAATTGTTAAGATTCATGGTTTAAAATTAAGACTGTCTAGTCCATCTTTGCAGAATGGTCCTTCTAGGTTTTACTTTCCAGCCAGATATTTTTCACAGTTTTCCTGAGTCAGAACAAACATTACCAAATCCCCATTTAGACCCCAGGAAAATCTTGTAAATTTTCTCACATCTGTGGCTTGTCTTATGACCCATTCTCTGCTTTCTCAGTGGTCTCCAGGGCAATAGGATCCTGTGGCTTGCTGTGTCCCTGCCTGCATTCTGTGTCTTCCTGGCATCACAGCAGCTTCCCCTGGCTTGGTACAGTTAACAGTTTCCAGAGGAAGGAGCACTTTTCCCTTTCATAAAACGTCACCTGAAAGAATTCAAAAGGCTGTGGACAAAGTAAATGGGCAATCTTCCTCATCCACACCAATGTATATCTACCCAAAGAATTGCATACTCAACAACGGGTGGTAGAAGTGTGGCAATGAGTACATGGCATGGCTACAGGGACCACTTGCACATGCGCTGAAATACCTGACATGAGCGTAGCTGGCTTAGTAATCTGTGGTGTATCGTCTCTGCCTTCTCTGTGATGTGAATATCTGGGAAATTGGCAGGAAAACTCCCCAGCGACCAGTGGTCTGCCTTTCATTACTGTGGTAGCCCCACAGCACTTCAAGTTATGGTTCACCACAGGGTTGTTACTTTGTGGTGAACCATAGGAAGTCTGCTTGAGACTGTCACCAGCTCCTGTTCTCAGTGCTGGTAGAGCTCCAGCACTGGGAGGGGGCAGAACTGGTAAGGCCAATGCAAAAAGGAAAAACAAAATGAAATTTAAAAATTGGGAATTTAAATGAAAACACAGCTTTTTGCATTGTGATTTTTCTGTAAAGCTTAGTAATAGCTGCCCATTCCATATATTGTATTTGCTGTAATTTGTGGAGGAAATTTTTACTTCGAAAGAAAGCTTCTTCAGCCAAAACTTGAATTTTCCTTCTGGCAGTTAAACACAAGGCACACCACCACCTGCCAGTGCCTTCTATGCTGAGGTTTTCCTTTCACAACCAGCCATTCCAGTTTCCCTCTCTGTTATCAATCAGACTGTCAAAATGCACACTTACTGTTGCTTTAGCTGCCATCTCAATTTTTGTTGAAACTTAGCTAGACAAGAATCATTAATTTTGGAAAGTAAGAATTTCAATACATCATCAACAAATTCATATCTTGCAATCATATGCTCATGAATAGCTTTTTCACTTTGTTTCATCTGTACTATGTACTAAAAATTGATATTTATTCTTTGTGAGATAGAATAATTAAATAGAGCAGTGAAATAGATTTATCAATGTGTTCAGATAGACTGGTTTGGTGTTTTTTATTTTTTGAGGAGGGAAATTATAACGGGTGCTTGGCTGATTTGCTTAAGTTGTGCTGGGGTTATACTAATACAAAACAAAATTACATTTCTGTCTAACTTAGACAGAAAGTGAATGATGCATACCAACAAATATGTAAGCACAAAAAATCAGTGAATAGTTGGCTATCACAGAGATTAGCATTGGAAATGTAGTATTGACAGTATCTTTGTTCGGTGTTTTATAAGGAACTTAATAAGGGTTTAGGCAATGACAGTCTAGTAATCTCAGGGCAGCAGTTGCATTTCATTTTGGAGAGAGTCTTAGAGAGTCTTGTTTGTCATCAGCCTTGCTGTTCATTTTCACTTTCTCTGTTTTTCTTTAGGTTGTAGTTACGGTAGGACAGAATTAATATAACTGGATGATTGTTATACTTCTTGAGTAGTTACTAATTGATTATTAGCTTGTTACCAGATCCTTCTGAGGCATAGGTTGCTTTTCCAGACCACTGTATGCTCTGGAAAAGTCCTGTTTCTATCAGGTGTTTCTGTGTAATGCACATGCCGTTTGTTTATCTTTTTTTCCTTTTTACTTTCTCTATATCCATAGCTCTCTTCAGTACTATGAGTACATTTCAGGGAAATTAAGATCAAACGGTGCTGTTACAGAGCTCTCCCATTTTTCGTGTGTCAGTTGAAGAACCTTACTGATCATAACTTGCTTGTGCTCTTAGGAAAACTATTTCTAGATGCACTAGGATTTTTATTTTTAGCAGATCTATAAAGGAACATTCTACCTTGTAAGGCAACCACAGTATGTTTAGTATATAAAGAGATGTCTTAGTGATTTTTTTTTTATACAATTCGGTAAGAAGGGAAAAGATTTCTGTAAATAAGCTGGACATGTGGATTTTTAAGACTGAGACGTAACAGATCTAGAGCTTGAAAGATAAAGCTTAGAAAAAAATCACATTAATGTTAACTTTGTTTAAGCTGTAGATTTTCCTGCCACTTGCAGTTTCAAAATCAAAATTTGAGTGTATTTCAAGAAAGATTATTGAGCTTAATTGGAGAAAGTTGTGAAATTTTAGTGTGCGCTATGCAGATCAGATTGTATAATACTGATTTTTCTTCTTGGTTTTAAATAGTTCAGTGAGATATGTGTGAAATACTTGGATGTTTATTTGAATGGAGTTTAAAAGGATGGAATAATATATGCCTTTGGCAGGGTCCTGCACCACATCCTTATTTCTAAGTTGGAGAGATATGGACTTAAAGAGTGGGCTATTTGATGGATAAATAATTGGTTGGATGGTTGCAGCCAGAGGATTGTGGTCACTGGCTTTATGTCCAGATGGAGGCCAGTCATAGGTGGTGTCTCTCAGGGGCCCATCTTGGGACTGGTGCTCTTTAACATCTTTTTCAATGGTATGGAAAGTGGAATGAAGCGTATGCTCAGCAAGATTGCAGATGATGCCAAACTGAGTTGATAATATAGAAGGGAGGGATGCCACCTAGAGGGACCTGGACAGGCTCGAAAAGTGGGCATGGGAGAACCTAATGAGGTTCAGCAAGGCTAAGTGCAAGCTGTTTCACTTGGGTTGGGTCAATCCCAGATATGTGTACAGACTGAAAGAAGTGGTTGAGGAAAAGCTTGACGTGATCCAGCAATGTGTTCTTGAAGCTCAGAAGGCCAGCTGTATCCTGGGCTGTATGAAAAGTGGGGTGGCCAGCAGGGCAAGGACGATGATTGTCCCCTTCTACTCTGCCCTCATGAGGCCCCATATGGGGCCATACTGTGTTCAGGTCTGGGGCCCCCAACACCAGGAAGAAGTGGAGCTGTTGGAGTGAGTCCAGAGGGGAGCAGGCACAAAGATGATCAGAGGGCTGAACCACCTCTCCTATGACAAGGAAGGCTGGAAGAGTTGGGCTTGTTCATCCTGGAGAAGAGAAGGCTCCAAGAAGACCTCATTGTAGCCTTCCAGTACTTAAAAGGAGCTTATAAGTAGGAGGATGACTGACTTTTACATGGTATGATAGTGATAGGACAAGATGGAATGGTTTCAAACAAAGACTTAGATTAGCTGTTAGGGGGATAATTTTCACTCAGACGATGATGAGATGCTGGAAGAGGTTGCCCAGAAGAGTTCTGTATCCCTCATCCCTGAAAGTTTTCAAGACCAGGTTGGATGGGGCCCTGGATAACCTGATTTTGTGGTTGGCAGCCCTACCCACAGCAGGAGGGTTGGAACTAGATGATCTTTAAGGTCCCTTCCAACCCAAGCTATTCTATGATTCTATCATATGCACATGAACTACATTGCAATCAAATCATCAGGAGTAGCATGGACTCACCACCAGGAGAAATCATGCTTGGCCAAATGGATAACCCTCTATTTTGAAATGTCTGGCTTGGAAGATGAACATAGTATTGGTTATCATCTACCTTGACTTCAGTAATGCTTTTGACACTATCTGCAATAAGATCCGTGTGGCGAAGCTGATGATGTATGTGCTAGATAAGCAGACAGTTAGGTGGATTGAAAGCTGAATGGCTGAGCCGAGAGAGAATGGAGATCAGTGCCACAAGGCCTAGTGGGCTGGTAATTCCGGTGAGGAAAGACTGAGAGTGCTGAGCTTGGAGAAAAGAAGACACAAGAGGAAACTTGCCAATATGTAAATTACTATACGTATGTAAAACTTACAGTAAAACTCTGGGACTTGAGTCCTTACGGCTTGAAATTGAAACTTATTTATTTCTGTCTTCCTGATTTAAACAAAATAATACCACTTGTCAGCCTTCGCAGGGAAGCTGTATGCTACAAACAAAAATATTTGCTTGTACAGTGATATATTAGGAGTGCATGCCCCTCCCTTAGAAAATTATTGACTTTGTTTTATGGAAGAAAAGGTTTGTTTCCTTTATTTTAAAAAAAGAAAAGCCTGCTTGAAACAAAGATACAGGATTTTATGCCATCTTCCACAGTAGTGAACTTCTGTATAAGTCTTTGATGAATATGATGTGTGGTATCTGTTTCTTGACTGAAATAGATGCAGTGCTTACTGTTGGAGAAATTTTCCAGAGTGTGGTTATAATGGCATGTAAGAAAGGAAGACACTGCCTGGATTGTGCCATTCTCTCCTTTGAACATAGACTAATCATTGTTTTCAGTCCTACTTTTAAAATAGTCTCAAGCATTGTGCTTCTTTTAGAGAAATTTGGACTAATAGAAATACTATCCAATTGTGACAATTATGAATCTAATGTTTGATGTCTTTTTCTTATGTTTCTGTGTTTATTGTCATAAACTGGAAGTGCTCCGTTAGATGTAGTCAGTGATGCAGTATGCATTTTGCACAAAATGGTAGTTATAATAGTGATGTTATTATATCACATGATTGGAGTGAAGCTACTATTTTCTGAAACACTTTAATTATATTTTTGAGTGGTTATTACAAGCTTCCACCCATTATACTCCACTAGTGAGAAAGAATAAATAGATTATTAATCCTTACAGTGTGGCTTTATCTTCTACTATTTTATTTTGGAAGAAAATTTTTCTTTGTGATGTCTCTCAGCTCACATGCAGTATTCACTAGCATATGCTCCCTATTCATATTTGCACACTTTTCATTTCAAAGTCTGATTGTGAGCGATCACTGCCTTGTTTCAAAACCACCGAATAAATAACCATGAAGTGCTGTTTGAAGAAATGCAGCAGTTAACATTTTATTATTAAAACAAAATACTTGAAAATACAGATTAAAGCTTTTGATAATAATCTCTGCATCTATTTACATTTTGGGGAGGAAAAAAGTTGAGCGAACGTTGGCATCCAAAATTATTTTTCCCATTTTATTATTTGGCAGACAACTATGGAATTGAGGCAAGAGGTGTTATTTTTTTCTTTTAATTCCACTTTGGGGGTTTTGTACCTCTCTCCTTGCTGCTTTCCATGAACACTCTAGTTTGCCTCAGCAATCTTTCAGTGTTTTTCTGCTTCACTGAAAGTACTATAGAATTTATCATTTTGATAGTATGAAAATCCCAACTTGCACAGTAGACTAAGCCTTAATTTTCTCTTTGTATCATGGTAGAAGCTTTAAATGTGTGAAGATGAAAGATACTGTAGAGCTTTTTAGACTGATCTCCATTGCCCCATGTAGTGCTTAATCTTTTTAATTCATGGAGCTAATTGAAAGCTAGAGAAATCTTGCAAAATCATAGTATTTCTATTTTTAGAAATGCTTTTCATTTCATGCTAGTTTGACAAAAACAGTCATTTTCTAACTGTCCTTCCTAAAGCCTCATCGAAGGATGTGTGCAAATGAAGTTGTGCTCATTTTTTTCACTTGCTGTTCACAGTTCACTTTAGCACATATGGGTAAGTCATCATCTGCCACTTGTCTGTGTTATGATATATAGAAATTGACAAAGCTGCTGCTTTATTTAATTAAGGCACTGAGTTTCTATTGCTGAAGCAAAAGGGCTTCAAAAAGTAGCTTTGTAGAAGAGTCTTTAAGGGCTCAAAGCTTGACCCTTCAAGCAGCAGTAGAAACTGCTTGAACCATCTGACATTTATGCTGAGTGATTACAGTTTGGAGTTTCTTCACTTTGTTGAATGGCTCCAGCTCCTGTCCTGCCTGCTTCCCCTGCCTCCAGCTGTCTGTTCAGATTAAACTCCGGGCCCCTCCACCAGTGCCACTTCTACATTGCTGCTTTTACCTTCTATCTCAATTCTGGTACTACAAAGCTCATAAATAATAATTATAGCTATATCCTTTTCCTCTACTTCTAGAAAACACAGTCTTTTTCACAGCAAAGTGTCTGTATGGAGTCTAGCAACAGTGCATCTTACTCAGTGTAGTTTTCAGCATATAAGTGTAGATTTGGTATAGAAATTACTCATAATATTGGAAAAACTAAGCAACAAGTTAATCCTTCCTTTCTGGAGTATTTTGTCTTTTCATGTCACTCTGTTTTCCCGTGTCTCCTTCCTATGGAAAGACTCCAAAACTTCATGTTTGTTGCTAGTATTGTATTTGTCATCTGCATTTTTCTCAGATGTGGAATAATATTTTAACTAATTCCCATTTTATACTGTAACAGAGTTCTGCCATGTAGGGTAAAACACAGTTGTACTCCTGCTTTTTGAAAGGGCTGAAGATTTTACTGGATTATTTGAAATAGATCAGTTTATGGTGGGTGGAATTCTTATACATTCTGCCTTCCCTCTAAGTGTCAGAAGTATGGAGTCATTGCATTGCAGCGGCTGGGGCAGGGAGAGGGGAGGCTGGCCAAGGTTATCGAGGCCACTGAAGGTTCAAACTGCCCTTGTATTTATCCATGCCTGTCCGTTGTATTATGTCAGTCTGGAGAAATTTGTACATAGGTCAAATGCTTCAGCTGGACGCCTGAAGTTGAATGCATCTGTGTGGTAAAATTTGGAGTCTCCATACTAGTTCCTGATCATCATTATATGGGCTTGTGTTTTATTTTCCGTTTTTCACTGTGTCTTTCATGGTACCTGTGCTAGTCAAAGAAAGATGCCTAGATATATGTAATCATAGCTTTACATATGATGATTGTCTGCTAACTATTTTAAAAAGGCAAAACAGTATTGAATAAAAAAAAAATTAAGCTCTGCTTTTCTATCTTATCAGGCCACCAGTTAATAGCAATAACCAGATACTATCTTTATTCTTTCTCCTTGTCCCTCTCATTTGAGCTTTTTTCTTTATTTCAAACTGCTGTAATTTCACTGAAATTGGCAACGAATTTACATAAGATTATTTAAACTTAAAAAACTAAAATATAACAAATTGTCAGCTTGCTTTCTGTCTCAGTAAAAATTTTCAGTATTGCTTTTCTTCTCTAATTCCCTTGAAGAAATGCAAGTTGATGTTGCTGAAATGTGGAGTTTTTTCCCCTTCATAGTAAAACCAGGGATGAAACACCAAGAATTCTAGGTTAAAGGGTTTGGTTTTTCAGTTATAAGCAACCAAAGTATGATTTCAAAGGGAAATAGTAAATAACATTAATTACATTTCAGCATTAGAAATCATAACTAAATCAGAGCCTTGATGCTATCGTGTTTTTGTTGTTTTTTTCTACAGTCTCTCAACACAATGCACTTATTGTTTGAGAACTCTGGGAAATCTCCGTGATACTTGTGGTTGGTTTTCAAAGAAAACCGCAGACATACATATCTGAAGTGTGCTTAGAATCATTAGATGAAGGATGGTCTGTTCAATAGGATTGCAGAACTACTGATTGGATGGATGCAGTGGAAAATAGGCTTTTTTAAGGCTTTCTTTTAAGTGAAATAGGCCACTGCTTCTTTAAAAATAAAAAAAATAAAAAAAAAATCACTTGGTTGCAATTATCTTAACAGAGGTTGTTTCCAAAAGGTGAATAATGCTCTACACCCAAAATAAAGCAACTTAAGTGAACTGCACTGGCCTGGAAAAAGGGTAGGGATTCTGTAAAAGGCGTCTGTGTAGAGTACTACATTGGTGTTTGAGAATATGCAGCAGATGCATGTAACATTGAGAACAGTGATGGATGGGGAAGAAGGAAGAACTAAAGGTGAAAAGGGAAAAAAGGAATACAATTCTCCAAATGAAAAGAAATTAATACACCAAGGAGACAAAATAATGAGGAAATGGATGTAATCAAGTAAATGGGGAAAAATATATCTCAGCAGTGCTCAGTGCTAAATTTAAAAGAAATCTGATAAATTACGGTGAAGAAAAAAAGCTTTGTTCCTAAAGAATATATATATTTTTGTGCGTACAGAAAAATTAATCAATCTACCTCAAAACAAAAGAAACAGATGAAACTTTAGAAAAGTTGAAATGTGCCTATTGCATTAAACTCCAAATCTGAATTGTTTCTTGCTATTGACAGTATTTCATGTTCACCTTTTATGATGAAAATACGTGCAAACCTTATATAGACTATACCATGGCACTTCAGAAAGACTCCATCCAGAGTAGCTTGTGCTATATCCTTGGGTTCCTGCCTTGTAGTTGTAATTGTCGCTTTGTAAGGATAGTTGTTTTTCTGAAATAGATTAGAGGTTGTACAGTTATAAATCCCTTTATTTTGTCACCCTTTTCATTTGTATTTTACAACTTCCTATTTGTTGGATCAGAGAGATAATTAAGTAATTTCGGATTAATTGGTTTCATAACTGAAACTGCATTCCAAGGATTCTGTAATTGCAAAAACTATTCATGCAAAAATGTCTTTGTGTTAATTCTAAATAGCTGTATAAAAATGACACCTCATTTATTTTGTAACTGTAGTCTTTAAATAAAGAACTCATCTGTTTTCAATATCATGGATTATTTCAAAAATCTGTGATGGTACTGATTGTCTAATGTGTTTGGAAAGTTTTTAATCTAGTAATTCACAATACAGAATCTAGAATTTAATTAAGATGTTATCCAGCTGTCTTTTTTTTTCATGGAGGAATATGTACTCATTCTGTACATATTTAATAGTCATTAGTAAGTGATCTATTAAAGGTTTATACTACTGTATAGAAAAATAGATTAATAGTTGAGTTTGTAATTTTTTGTGTTTAAAACAAATGATACACGCAAACTTTTATGTTCCTTGTCATAGAATTTGGACTGCTAATTTCATGTGTCTTTGTCTTTATGTTAATAGTTCTCAAGGCTCAGATTGTGATAGGATAACATAATGGATGTCACTTTGTTTTGTAATGTAAGCCTTTATTTTTTTCTGACATAATTGAAGCTTAGAAAATGGGGAAAAGTCTTCATGTAGACAAATGTTGCTTGCCTTTTTGCTCCCAAGGCCTGTCTCATTTCAGACATCGCATCTGTGCTTTTATTTTGTCTTTGTCCTAGAAAGCAAAAGTAATTACATAGATATCATTGTTTTTCTGTAGATTGACATGGATGTGGAAACATATAATATTAATTTAACTTACTGGGTATAACTTTCTTATAGTATGTTCTAGTTCATTTGTGTCAGTTCTTCATGAGATTGGTTCTTATTTAAACTAAATTCCTTATGTAGCTGTTTATAGTTGAAATGTTACCGGGCATTTACTGGGGATAAAACCATCCATTTTATTAAAAACAAACTAGATGACAGTTTCCAAGTTTGGGAAATTTAATTCCATTTCCTTTAAAGTTCCAAATGATTTCTTAGGTCAAACTCAATGGATTCTAAATTCTATCTCAGCTTCCTGAAGTTTAATTTTGCTTCTTGTTTTGTGTTGTTTTTTTTTTTTTTTGTAGGTGTTCTCCCCTTTCTACTTTCCTGGTTGCACAGTGGGACTTCTCCCACTCTGCTACTGATGCCCCAGATGAACTCCTTGGGGGAGGAGCAGCCTCAACAGTTTTGAGGGTGAGTAGAGGGCACTGAGACGGAGGCCGGGACAGCAGTGCCTCTTCTCCTACCTACTACTCTTCTCTTCTTCCCAGGAAGCACGTGAATTTCCTTGAGTTTTGGCATGCATCAACATTTGTATTTCCTTCCAGGTTACGGGCATGATAGTGGTCTTTTGACACACATTTTCATCTGGAGAAAAACTATATTAACCTCCCAGCTACATGCTTATCAGACCTTTCTGCATCTCCTCATTAAACAATTAACTGCTTCCTTGTCCTTGCACTGAGAGAAGCAACCATTCTCATGTGCCTCTCAGTCTCTGGTTCCTTCCTTCTTTCAACAGTCTTCTTCACAAGCCTGAAAGGCCACCAAGTGTTCTAGATTGTAGCTTCAGTATATTCTTGTGCTTCCTTTGTTTTCTCCTCTTGGTGAATCTGGCTCAGATAAAATCCTGCTTTGTTAGTAGAAATTGGTGGAGAGTTGCAGGACTGCTTCTTAAGAGTGGGAGAGGGAAGAACAAATAAAACTTTTTAGCTTTTTTCTTTTTTAAAAAGCCAAGGTCTTTTGTAGCCTGTAGGGATCCTCTTAACTTGTACATTTTTGGAAGTAAAGTTAGCTAAAAAAAAAAAATCATAGGTTGAAAACAATCTATTTGGTTTTCCTTTTGAAGCCCAGTTTCTTCTGTCTGAAGGAGTTAAACGTGAAGGTTTTCTTTTTTTCTTTTTGAAAGTGGTGCTTGAATTCAACAAGTTAGACAAACTTTTTCAAGTAAATGGGTTCTTTCTTTTCTAAAATGGTGGAATTGAAAGTCACTGTCACAACAAGTATTATTTGGTTTACTAGTAGCTCTGCTTGTCTTTGAAATAAATCACTGCAGTTAAAAACCTATATAGCAGCAGCTAGTACTAAAGGAGTTCTTGAGAGGTTCACATACTAATGATTTAGCAGTAATAATATGTTATTGTTAAAACAATTAGTAAGTGGATCCTTGAGTTTGTGGAGATGGTTTACACATGTATCTAGCACCCAGTGGTAATATGTGGAGACTACAAAGATGCTTAAATGATAGTCGTCAGAAAGTGGTGGTAAAAGCACCTTTGCTGTTCCTTAGTGTCTTTCACCTTCATTTAAAATATAGCACCTCATGTCCACAAAAAAGTGTGTGCAAGCAAAACAGAACAAGGGAAGGCTTCTGAAGTAAATATGCTATGAGGTAGAAAATGCTTCCAGGGTTTCTGCTCGTTGTAAGTATTTCTTTTCACTGTATATGAAGATTTAGTCTTCTAGTATTCTTAAGAGTAGTTTATTAAAATCTCCTGTTCTTTTGCGTAATTAAAGGGTACTCAGTTGTTTGGAAACTTGATGGTATAGATGCTACAGATAAGACAGTAGTCAGTTTAACTAGACTTAGTGAATCCTTTCTCAGGGCAATGTAAGTAAAATTATGTTAAATTCAGATTAAAAACAAATGCATTGCTTATGAAAAGGGATTAGCCTTGTTCATGATAGCTTGAAGCTTTTTCCTTTTGAGTTTCAACTGTTTTCAAAACTTTGAAATTTCTTCTTGAATTTCTTGGGGCATGTTAGGCTTCATGCTACTTCATCTCTGTATCTGTCCTTACCTTTACTTTACATTACTTCTTGTTATCACTTACTTTAACTTTATACTTAATTTTGACATGAAAATCCTTCAGGAAGAATGTTTAATGTGCTGTTTAGACTGCTGTATCATCTGGTGTTAAATACATGTACTGCTGTTGTGATGATATTTTAGAAGATACAATAGGTTTAAAAAAAATCAATTACTGATACCATCAAGGGTTGCAAATCATAACAGATAATATTTGGGGATGCTTGTGTCTTTTTTTGTTGTTAATATTTTCTGCAAAAAGCAGTAACTGTTGTTTTAGTTAAACAGCAACTAGTGGTGGTGTTCATTATATTGTAATTGGTGATGCTCCACCTCTGATTAACATTTGTACATTTTTGTTCTTGTTTTATGTCTCTTGATTCACAGGAGAAACTGAATATTATCTGCATTCAGATGATATTTTGCCATCCTTTTCATTTGTTGTTTGGTTGGCGTGTGTTACGGCTTGTTCCCTCTCTGTGTATTTGATCTGTCATTAAGGCAGGGACCTCCATTAATTTTACAACAATACGTACCAACTTGAAATAGGTGGCAATTAAATGTAGTACCTTAATCTGTTTTGTAGATCTTATTAAGCCCTGGTACTCATGTAAGCATTGTTGTATTGTTATTGATTCGGGGGAGCTGAATTATATTTTAGATGGATACAAGATCTGAGAGGAAAAATGCCCATGTCTCTTGTAACTGGCATAGTCAATGCACACCGACCATCCACATAACTTAGCTATTTCACATTCGTGAAAGAAACCCTCTCCACGTTAAGTGTCTGATGTGGAATGTCGCTTTTACTCTGTGGTAAAGTCTTTGCAGCTAAATATTATATAAAAGAGTATATATAAATGAAGTTAAATGTTACATATCTCACCAATATACATTGAAAATGTTTTCACTGTTGGACTGGAGACTGAACATGCTGTGAGTTACCTTGAATGCAGAAGTTTTTGGTGCAGTGAAGTGCTTGCAATCTATGTGTAACAAGTGGGATGAGATGCATGAATTTGCATGGTTCCCCTGCTGTGACTGCAGCCGCTCTTGTTTCAGGGAAATGGATTATGGCTGGATAGCCAAAACCCTTTGGTCTTGCTGAGACACCAAGCCTTCTCCTCAAGCTAGGCTGTTACACACCTGATGGTAAATTCTGTTGGTAGCACAAGTTCTAGCATTGTGGTCAGAGTTGTATTGGTCTCTTCAGTTCCTCATTACAATAGTGTCATGGGCTGTTTAACATTACAGTAACCTCTGCGTATTTTGTAATGGCAACCTGTAGAATAGCAGCAAAACTTGGTTTGGGTAGTTTCTCTCCTGTATGTGCTTTCATGTACAAAGTGGAGGAGTACAGGGCAAGCTTTGTCCTGGCAGGTAACACTTAAGAAAGACAGCATGCGCCTGAAGCAGTAGCCCCAAAAGGGGCTGGCAGTGGTTCTTGGAGTGGGGCTTGCCTCCGTCCCTTTGCCATTTTATTTTGATGTGCTTGAACGCTGCCAACCTGTTTCTGAACACTGGGTTCTGTGGTGGCTCCATCAACACATTGTTTTCTGTCATCACGGACAATGTCTGGTGCTTTGGCAAAGTTAGCCTCCTTAAAATGAAAATGCTTCATAACCACATCTTTTATTTCTTAATTTCATGCGACTTGTGTGATGCTATTGATTATGTTACGAGGTCAAGCCCTGTTAGCAAGGAGAGTGTGTGCGAGGACTGCAAACAATGCACACTCCGCAGTATTTCTAATTTGAAGATCTGGGTTATCCTTAGTACTTGCTGTATTTTGCAGCCATGCAGTTCCTCACTGTGATTCAAACTTAACTAACTCTTTACACATTTCTTACATGTTTGAGTAACTGTCTTAAGACAAAAAGAAAATTTCCTCCTGTCCTTGTTCATTTACTTGGAGCTTGCTTCAGTGATACCATTGAAAAGCTCTCCCTTGATAGAGATGTTCTTGTCTATGTTTTTGAATACAATGCTGTAAGAAACACCTTTCCTTCTGAGCACAATAATGCTTTCCAAATTGGTCTGAATATATGCTTCTTTCTTGTTCATGTTTGTGATGATGCAGATTGTTAGAATGTGATTGAGGGCCTGGACAACTTTGATTCCTCTAGAAATATGTATTTTGAAAGAACACTGTTTTTTTTTTTTTCTGAAGTTTAAGGTCTGATAGCTCTTTCTTTTCCAGTGTTTGTTTCCAGTGATGCTTTATTCTTTAATGTTAATAACTCTTTAATGTTAACAACAATAAACAGGACAAAAAACCGCCAATATGTGTTATAGATATTGTAGGTATTTGCAGATGTACAAATATTGTAGCAGCAAATTTAACAGTCATTTTAGTGAGCAAACTGTGCAAATACACCTGTCTGACTAAAAGTTTGCCATTTGATGTAGCACTGGTTCATAACCTGGATTTATCATCAGTTTCCCAAAAGCCATTGTTTTTTATAACGGGAAGTTCAGGAACATAAGACTCTGTAGAACACACAATTTATCTGTTCTTAGGGGGGCAGAGGGAGGTCTTTTCAGGATAAGCAGTATTATATTCTGTTATGGTATTTTAGTTTATTTGTCTTTGAAGTCTTCTTCCTGCTGTTTAGATTCTTTAAGAAAACAAGTAGCTCTTCTGTTTCATTTCAAGAGAACAACTGTGTGTCTTCTCAAACATTATGCATAATTCAGTGTGATCAGAAATATATGCAGCAAAACTGTGAGCTCTGTGATGAGAAAAAATGCATTTGGTTATAACAGATTTTTTTTTCCGAAGTTTGTCTAACTGTCTCAAAATAGCAATATGATTACTTTGTTTTGTTTTACATTAATCTGTGAGAATTTAACTTTATTGTGGAGTGATGTTAAGGAAGACTGCTTCACGTGAAGTGAAGCTGCTATAGTGTGACTGAGAAGAGATCATAAATCAGGACTAAATAAACTTTTTAGAAACTATAGACATTTTCCAAGTGTCTCAACCTCATGTTTGTGTAAACAGCTTGACAGTTTTACTCATTAACACTTGTACCAAAACAAGATTTAACTATTTCTTTATCTTCTCCCATTTTGAATTGTAGAGTATTAACCATTGTTTGTATGTCTCTAATATTTATTTACAGCTTGAAAATAATAAATATTTTTCCAAGTGATTGTCTTTGAGCATGTGTATTTCTACTTAGTTTTCCATTAGCCCTTAAGTTGAGAACTGGTGCTATCGACTTTACCTGTGAATATTAGATATGTTTGAAGCTGCTCGTGCACGAGTGTGTTGCTTTTGTCTTTCATTGTGTTTTTTTTTTTTTGAAGCTGAATGTGAATCTTAGAAACAAAAAAAAACGTGACCCAACATTTGTTCTTTCCACTGAAGTTACATGGCGTGTGATTTCATCCAATTTCATCTTATATCAAACTCTCCCAGTTGTCTCCTTCTGCTCTTTATATTCATAATCAAAACGTCTTTGATTTAGTAACTAATAGATACAAGGGCGCTTTACTTAATGTTTTCACTAAAAATAGATCTATATGTTGTACTCTTCCAGCATTTCAGCTATATCAAATTATTCTTTTTAATACTTTGGCACAGGTAAACCCTTTTCTTTTTTCATTTTCTCTATATAGGTGCATTGCTTTGTTTTCAGGTGTTGACAGTATCTGTTTCTCAGTTTCTAAAGCTCTTATGTTTGGCTTCAAAAGAGTACTTATAGGAACTTGAATGGGGAAGTTTTTCTTTCCTTCCATATTCTTATGTTGAACTACATTTCGTATGTAGGAGGTGGTGCTGTTTTCATGGCTGAAGCTTTTTTACCATGTGTAAAATTACATAAATATTAATCGGTGAAGGGTGGTAACTTGGTTTAATAGTGAACTGAAGCCTCCAGTCCCTGAGCAACATAATATGGAGAAAGCATTTAATTTTTAATGCCTAATGAAAATTTGAAATGTTTCCATTTCCTTGGAAAAAAATGTATTCCTGTGAAATTCCGTGATTAGTCTTAAATACTGATCTCCAGGATAGGGTTTGGAGGCAAAGTCCTCCAGGAAGATCTTTCTCAGTTGTGAGAGTCACCACGTCATTCTTCTTTCCTCATCCGGTTTTGTCTGAATTCCTTCTGGGGCATATGCAAAACCTAGAGGAAGGGTTTTGGCTTATGCTAGGTGTCAGGCTGTCTCAGCGCATTGGCCTGTGGTCTGTCATATGTATTGTCTTTCAGAGTACAATTCAATATTGTATTCTTAATTACGTTTCTCTTTGAGGAAAATAGGAGTCAAGTGCAGATCTGCCTTGTTTGTGTTGAAGCTTGTTGCTGAAGCAATATGTCAATTATGAAGTATTTTCTAAAGGCATAATATATCTTGTCTCAGAATATATATTATATATATATATACAAAACAAAAAGAGTGATCCAGTTGTGTAAGCACTGTGTTTTAATAGTGTGCTACTGATGAAGTCAAGAGAGTAACAGTGGCAACTAAAGCTGCCTTGTTTGGATGGATTAGGCCATTAAAGCTCTGCTGCGATTAGTCCACTGTACAGCCATACTGATTGGAACAAAAATGCATATACATTGGGTATATCATTCCCTTATTTTCAGTAGCAAGGTTAGATTCCTATTTTATATCATTTTTCAGGTGCATTGTTATTGCCAACTCTGCTGTGGTGCTATCTCTGAAAATTACTAATTATTACATTGTGTCTCTTCAGTTTCTGCTTTTACATTTCAATTATGCTTTCAGCTAATGATGAATTCTGATCTTGTGCCTTTAAATATTGGCAAATTTATCACTTAAAAAGTCAATTTAAGAGGTCCAACTAGGTGTGTTTCTTCCTACTGTTTGTTTGTTACTCTTTGTCCTGTAGCATACGAGGGTATGAAGGCTGTTAAAAGCACTGCTGGTAGAATGTCGCTGTTGTGCTTCTCCTTTGTGCTTAGTATTGTACCATGTTAGGCTGGGTGGGCAGGCTGTGAGTTCTAACTGTAATTGGTATGGGGCTTGGGGTTTGTTTTTGTTGTTTCTGTTTGGTTTGGTTGCATTGTTTTATGTGTAAGACATAGTGATGCTCATATTCAAAGCTTCCTGCAGTATTATCACAGAAAAGCTCTGCAAACATCATGCTGTGGATCAGATTTAAGTTTTACGTTGATGATTTTTTTTTTTTTTTTTTTACTTTGAGATAACTGACCAGGAATCACTATTCATTGTACTGAAACTCTTTTCCTCATCAGCTATCTCTTTTGGTTTTGCTATGACATTGATTATCAAAGGAGACACTGCTCATAGTTTGCAAGGCTATAAAACCTCGAAAAAAAATGTTTACAAAGGTTGAGCAGAGATTTATGGAAAAAGTTTACCATTTGTAGATTTAAGAAAAAAGGTTCTTGTTCTAGTTCTCAGAGGGTTCAATGTGCTTTGGATGTGTGAAGACTAAGAAGGATTCAGTGCAGTTTCATAACTCCACATTGGTGTCAGGTATAATGATTGAAAGCAAGGGCAGAATTCCATGCTCTTACTGCTCTGCTCTTGCTTGGACATTGTTCAGAGAGAGCTCTTTTGAATGGAATATAACAGAGATTAGAATAGAATAAGGAATAGAACAGGGGTGGAATCTGAAGAAGAGGGAAAAAGGTATGGAAGAGGGAGAGGATAAGGAACATAAATGTGAGATGATTGAAGAAGTGGGAAATAGTGTCAAGAATTCAGAAAGGAAGAATGGAAACAGATGGAATGTGTAGATGATAAGAGACTGGCACCTGAAGGGGAGGTGAGGAGAGGAAGATTCTGGACGGCATGGTCTTTACATCTTCCCTCTCTGGAATCCAAGCTTGAAATAATTGACAAATTTCATATGTTTGTTAACAAATATCCAGTAAACTTGGTCTTCGCTCACTGCAGTGTTTGCTCAGATAGAAATTCCTAAGTTGCTTGCAAGATATTACTGTTAGAAATCATTTACAACATGTAAATCTAATGAATATCCTTCCAATTAGTGAAATATTACAATTTCAAGTGATTCAAGTTGTATTGTATTCTCAAAATAAATGCAGGTTTTTCAAAGAAGCATCGTCTCAACGATCTTTGAATTATAAGGGTTACAACAAAAGGTTACTTTAAAGAGAGACCCAGAAGTAAGTAAATATTTTAGAAGATCTTTCTGCTTGCAAAAACATTTTACTCCATGATGTATTTAATCATTTAGTAGGCAGCTGTAGTGAGGCTTACAAATGTGTAAGTCGATGTTCAGAACGCAATGTGGATAGAGCTGGTCTGATAATATTAGCGGAAGCTTTCCTCTAATAGGAAAAACATGGTATTTAACTAAATTCTGATCCTTTTTGAATACCTCAGAATAATCAGGGAAGGATAATCTATTAAAAATATGTACTTTTTGGGTGGGTAAAGCTGAACCTCACATGTACGTTCAGCAGAATGATGCTTCAGGTGACAGGACAAGGGGAAATGGCCTCAAGTTGCACCAGGGGAGGTTTAGGTTAGACATCAGGATATTCTTTCCAGAAAGGGTTGTTAAGCACTGGAATAGGTTCCCCAGGGAGGTGGTTGAGTCACCATCCCTGAATGTGTTTGAAAGCCATTTGGATGGGATGCTCAGGGATATGATTTAGTGCTAGATTGTTAAAGGTAGGGTAGTATGGTTAGGTTGTGGTTGGACTTGATGATCTTGAAGGTCTTTTCCAACCTGAGCAATTCTATGATTCTATACCTTGCAAACTGAATTCTGATATTAACTCCCGTCCATTTACATAGGTTTATCAAAATGAAGTCTTGAAAAGTTTGGCTGATTGTCTGCTGAATGTTTCAAGTTCAGATGAAGACTCTTATATGCTTTCAACATCTGTCAGTGGCTATTTCATTTCCTCCACATGTACTTTGGGTTGGCTTGGTTGGTTCAAGATTTGACCATATTCCTGTTAGATTTGATATTTTGCTTCTGTGTTTCATTTTTACTTTTCACCCTGGAATTTAAAACACTTCAGAAATCCTTCTGTTTGGTATTACTGCTTATGAAGTTGAATCACATTAGTAAATATGAGAATGCAAAGAGCCTGCTATAGTTGCTATATCTCCACTCCCTATGCATACACGTTTGGAAAATGCTGTTTAGGTACTGCTTAATATGCTAGGTATTTATTTCCAATATACAGGATTCTAGTGTCCTGTCAATATCTCCGTAGCAAAATTTCTTGTATAGTGCAAGCAATATTTATTTTCTGTTTTAATAAATATTACAAGAAATTCTAATTTGAAAAGTATAGGGAGGGGAGGTTCAAGGGTTCATGTTCTTCAGGGGGAAAAAAAAGTGAGGTGCATTACACATTTTGTCTTGTTCAGTATGCAAATCTAAATTCTGTTTATAGATATATATACACATACAGAGAGAGAGAAACAGGACTTGAAATCTTTAAATGAAACTGCTTTGATACATTATAAGGTTACCAGTAATAAAACAAAATGTGTCACCTGTTTTATTTTATTGTAACATAATCATGTGCCTGAAGCACTGAAGTGGTGTCACAATAGCATTTGAGCCACCTAAGGGTAACATCTATTGCCCACTGTGCAACGTTCCCTTTTTCTTCAAATCATTACCACACTGCTGCATAGCGTATCAACAAACTGTATTCATTATTGAAAAATCAATAAGCAGTCATAAATAGGTCTGGTACTACATGGCAAATGAAGAGCTTTGTCAGTTGGCCTGAATGCAAGTAGATGTGTTATATTTCAGTGTTCATTGCAACCAAATCTTCAAGCAAGTGCTTTGTAGCAGAAGTAAAAATGATTCCTTATTGGAAGTCTTAAATTGAGTTGTTGGCAGGGCTAGCCACGTACATGGTTAAGTATAATATAGGTATTATATATATATATATATGTTTATTTCTTATGGGTGGTCATTTTGATTTGATGTGTCAACACAACATGTGTGGTAAACTTGTTACTCAGTGTAAACAAAAGTTTCTGATCATTTAACCAGATTTGCTCCTGAAGGTGGGGGTTTTTACATGGAAGAATGTAACCTGTTGTTTCAAGGCTTGGTATGTTAGGATGTGCCTAGCTCTTGACCTGTATAAACAAGGCTTTCGTCTTTGCAGACGTGTCTGGACAAGAACATGCTTTTGAAGAGGGGGTGTACCAGTTGCCAGGAGATGGAGGAGATAAGAACTCTGAGAATATATTAACTTCATAGGTCTAGTTTTCTTGCCAATAGGATTCCAGGATAACTTAAGGCTATATTAAATATTTTGGGACAGATTTGTCTTAGGGTTGGGGGTAGAAGTACTAGTGCTTCTTTCGATTTGTTATTCAATGCAGATGCTCCCCACAGCACTCCTGCACCCCACAAGGCAAAAGAAAAAACAAACTTCTGTTTTATGCATTGCAATGTATAGGCCTGTTCTGCTGATGAACGTTTGATCAGCTTTGGGAGATGTAACTGAGATGGAGGGAGAGAGGCTGAAAACTGAATTTGGGATTAAAAAATACATTTTTGAACTTCCCTTGTTACAGTTGTCAGTTTTAAACATCAAGGTCAAGAAGGAAGAAGCAATTCATGTTTTTAGAATTTCTACTTGGCTTGATGGATTGCAGAAAGCAATGAGGAAATACAGAACCTAATTTGGATTTTTTTGCAACAGCCACACTGGGAGCAAGATATTCCTGACTGTAGGAATTTCTACTCTTGTGACATCTTTAACAGTGAAGAGGCTTGTCCTACATATTGCTGGCAGTACAGCAAGTTGACATGAGTCAACAGTGTGCCCTTGTGTGTTGTACCAGCAGGAATCAGCCAGCAGTGCCAGGAAGGAGACATTTGTCCTCTCTTAGCAGTTGTGAAACTTCATCTGTGGGATGGTGCCCTGTCTTCAATTCTAAAATACAAGAAGAATGGTTGAGTAGGAGGCTGGGGCATGTGTTGTGTGGGGGCACTGGGGTTAAGGTCATCAGTTATAACAAGGAAAGTTTCATTTAGATTTTATGGGAGGATCTTCTCTGTGAAGGTGGTCAGAGCATAGGACAAGGCTTCCTAGTGAGAGGTGAAGTTGCCATTCTGACGGCTGTCCAGATCGCTTGGACCTGAGTGTCTAACCCAACAGTTCTCTTCTGAGTAGGGGATGGGATCAGGTGACCTACAGAGGTCCCTTTGGACTGGAATTATCCTGCAATTGGGAAATGAGGATAAACTCACCAAAAATGGCAGAGGGAGTCAAACTTACCGTACACTCTTGGGAGTGGTTGTAGACTGCTAATTATCAGCTAGGGTTTGCCTTCTGCAGAATGTGTTCTAAGTATTACTGAGTTCCCACAAAATAGCTGGACAATCACTGTAAAGGGAAAGAATCTGCTTATTTTGCCAGAGGGCAGGGAAACATTTCAGTTCATGGCAACATATATGCAAGACAGTATATGTGATGTGTGTCATGGCCTTGATTACTCTGCCATTCTGTTATACATTCCTGTGTATCTGTTTCAAGAGAAGCCAGATATTTTCTCTGTTAATGTCAGATGTAGAAATGTTTGGAATGGAAGTCCTTGATATTTCTTTCCGCTATCCAGCTACTTTGTGATGAATGTCCTATTTATAGATTGGAAAACTCATAATGAAAATTTAAGATCTCAGGAGTATACACAGAAGAGTGTAGACTTCACATCAGTGCACTGGAGCCCAAGTATGTGGTTTGATTGTTACACATTCCCACTTACAACATTCTGAAAATTTGTTTGTGGAAGATTAACCAAAATGTGTTTTCTTCCATTCTGACTTTATTCCAATCTGTGCAGTATACTTCTAGAAAGCTATCTGAATGTCCTGAGCATGGACACTAGAGTATCAGAAGAAAAATGGATGTATCACACTTAGATTTAATATGAATTTTTACTACCTAAAACTTGGCAAATTGACGTTTTTTTCACTGGTATTAACTGGAAAACTTCCACTGTAGCTACTTGCCAGTGGCTGATTAGTAAAAACTCATTTGATGGTACTTCATGTTGTGTTCTGTTCTGCTGGTTCTAGTCAAGGAATTATACTCAGATGCAAGTCTTCAAATGAAAAATGTAGTCCATAATTTTTTGTTCTGAATATGCTGTCTTTCTTAGATTTTCTGTATAGTGTTTTCAGATACATACCTGACAATTTTTATTTTTTTTTTGGTAGCATCTAGGGATTTTGACTGAAAAAAACGATCATACTGTACAAAGCATGACACCACATGTACAACCAGCGCTCCTCAGGCCTTTGTATTTAAGCTATGTATTTATGTAAGGAATGGTAGATTGGGAAGTGAAACAGGAGCAAAAGAGCTTGTCTAAGTTCACGAAGCTAGGAATAAAAATGCAGTCCAGTTGAATGTGGTACTAAAATTTTGTCTCAGATCTCGTGAATTTTCTGTCAGTTGGAGCATCCTTTCTATCCACTCGGTGTTTCTTGGTGTGACTGCCTAGTTATATATGCCTCTGCATGTTAGAGATTTATTGTTCTTATTTCTATGATCCAATTTTTTTGTGGTGTATACTCTTGTTTACCACATTGTAATGTGTGAGACATGAGATGATGTAAATTCAGGTAAGTACCTTGAAGCCCTTGATTACTGTGTCAGACATCTAAAACAATTTATGCTAACTGAAGGTCTGATCTTAAATCTTGCTAGATTAATTATTTGTTTCCCAAGAGAATCTTCCTGTATTTCATAAACCATGCATTTACACATCATTATAGCTTGTCCTACTGCCCATTTTTCTATGCTATGTAAGTTTTGCTTATTTTTTTAGTGTGATGAAAGTTGTGGCTAGAATATGAGATTGACTAAAATAATGTGGATTTTAGTTTTGGTTCAGCTTTTTGTTCTCATTTTCATCTCAGCTTTTGTTTACCTTTTTTTGAAATGGTTGGTGCTTAAATGGAATTTTAGAATAATATCTTGAGATCTACAGTGTGACAAAGGAATGGCAGCATATTCTGATATTTAAAAATGTATTTCATGGGACATTAGGTGGGATACGCATAACATATATTTAGGATCCATGCTACATTTTAAGTGTGTGAACAATACATAAGTCACTCTGAAAGGAATGCCTTCTATTTATTTCTAAGGAAACTACAAATGCAATAAAGAGCACAATAACACTATTTGATAGAGCAAATTCTCATCTACAAAACACACTTTTCAGCATAGTCACCACCATTAGCTGTGCATTTTCACCAGCGATAACAAGAGCCTGCATGCCATACTCATAAAAATGTGTGCTAGTGGAGGTGACCACTGTCACTGTTACTGCTGAAATGCACTACTCACCCCCTCACTGTTTGGTTTCCATAAATGTTCAGCAAGCATCAATGAATGTCAGTGGGTGCCATTTTTTCCCCATGGAGGAATTCAGTTCCACCTCTTTGCTTTGTACGCACTTCTGTCAGATGCCATTCTGTCAGACTGCCCCTCTGCTGCCACATGTCACGCAGCAACAGTATGTAATGGAATATTGGTGGGAAAGTTCAACCTCTGATGCTATGCTATCAACATCTGCTTCTGATGTCACAGACTAACATAATAACATAAGAGACATTACTTTTGGAGCAGCTCTCATACATTAAACTTACTAGCTACTTCCTTCCCTTTGCTTTCTTTGAACTATTCATGTAAGGCATTAATAAGGATGGGTTATGCATGCGTAAGAAATGTAGTGTAGTAACCAACCTTTGTCATGATAGACTTCAATTATTCTTTCTTTTACATTGGTGAGATTCTGGAGTCATGCTTTACAGGTGCAAGTTGAAATATTTGTATCCTAGTTTAGCGTTACTGAAATATCAGCATTGCTTAATCATCTCTTTCCTGCATGCTTATACTGCAGATTTCTCTTAAAAACCTTGTAAGTCTTGATCCATAATTCCATGAAAGCAAGTATTTATTCTTTGTTGAGAAAATGCATTCACTGCGTAGATTGGAAAGATTAGAGAAGAATAGTTTGGTTGTCAGCAGTAATACCTAAATGGCATGTTATGTAACTTCTTCATTTCTTAAAAAAAAAAAAAAAAAGTGTGCGTTTTGAGTTAGCCGAACAAAAAGTCTTGTTTCAAACACACCTCATTAACAATTAACACCTAGAATTTCTTTAACTAAAGATCTGTTTCTGAATATTAAGGCTGTTTAGTTATGATTGGCTAGGAGGAAATTAAACAGATAAGTCTCTGGAAACCTAAGGATTTTTAATGATAAGTACAAAAAATTATTTTAGGAAGTGGATTTTTGTGGAGGGAAGAGGGAAGAGATTGTTGATTTTTTACTTTCACAAAATGTCTGTTAGATTCTGTGCACTCATCCCATTCCTTCAGGGCTTTAGAAGACTTAATGTATGGATGTCAGATGAGTAAGGCAAAATACACATTGACAAAAATGTTCAGTAGAAAGTAAACTGATGTTTCCATAGTTCGAGAAAAGTCCTTCAAAGCAACAGAGATGTTCAAATGGGAATTAGAGCACTAATCCAAAACTTCTTAACAGCTTTTCTGCCATCTCTTCAATTGCATGATAGGGTTGAAGTTTTGCTGTCTTTCTTAATTATTTTTGATGTCTTATAGCACTTTGAATTAGTTTATTAGCTCAGTTTAGTTTAGATTTTTCCTTTGCAGAAATCAAATGTATATAGGAATGATTAAATCTGTATCACCAGTTAGCAACAATTGAATTCATAAATATTTTTCGTTCTTCCTGCTTTACTTCAGTGGCTGTTGGTTTGTTGTAAAGCAGTGAGGACTGCTGTTAAATGAAGTGTACAATGGAGGAGGAATCTTTAACGTGTGAGATACCTCATCATGCAACAATACTAGATTTTATTCTCTTTGATGTCTCTTTCTAGACAAACAGGGAAAAACAATGCAAATATTGTTAATTAAAGGAGTGTAACTGCTTTGAAACACATGCATCAGAGTCTGTGGTATTCAGGCAAGAAACGCTTGGTTGGTCTTGCCTTGTTGGATGTCAGCAGTCTTCCCTGGGTAGTACTGCTCAGGCTTTGCTGAATCCTGCAATAACAGTTGCCAGCTTGGCCTGTAGGAAGGAATATTTTCTTAACCTTTTGGATTTCTTAAAGAAATAGATTGTGTCAAGTTTTGTGATAAGTGCAATGTCTAGGTTGTATGAATTATAATTTGTTTTATTTCTTAGTGTTTGCTAGTAACCTAATATATTTTTCCCCCCATTTCATATTAGTCTATGCTTGGGTGATAGAACAATTTTGTTCACAACAACTATCAACAAAAATTCTGGCCTTCCTGCTTGTGTTGCCTCCGAGAGTGTGATTATCAAACAGAATCCCTATCTTTGTGACATAAGAGTTGACAGAGACCGTCCCTCCACAGGGCTCTCAGTGGATATCATTCAAAACTGTAATTGTCATCTTCCTTCTTGTAGAGTTTTTTCCGGTTCTATGAGGAGCCTGTCAGCTCTGCAAATACATAATTGGTTGCTCTCTCCTGTTTTGGAGATACTAGCATCACATATTGTGACCATATCATATACTTAACTGGCTTGCTAATAATTTTTTAATTCAACAGAAAATCCTACTTTCCCAGCTTGGTGTCTTACAAGATACTTTCTGATATGACTTGGCTCTTATCACTGCGAATTTATATGTAGAAGTAATGTACATGGATTGTGTGCGGCTCCTGAGCCATGCATAGAGCAGAATTTGGTCTAAAAATGGCTTTGGGTATGACTGAATCTCAAACCTGTGCAAGGAATACAGTCATGAGAGTCTTGCTATTAACTTGTGTCGCTTCACTTGTGAAGTGCAACCCCATCTACAGTTTCCTGGCAAAAACCATCCTCACTATGCATCTTGTTTCATAAAGGTGTGTAATGTGCTTTTTAGTGTTGTGTAAATACTACATTCAGCGCTCAAACTGACCAAAGAAAATGTGTTAATTGAACACTTATGCAGCTGAATTTCTCAATTTTTCTAGTTGCATCATGGTTGTTTTTATGCAAAATGCCACAAATAGTCTTCTCTTTGATGTTTGAGAGAAAATATTTATTGTATTAAGGTAGATTGTTACAGAAACCAAGTGTGGAAGATATATAGTAAGGCAACAGGTTATAAAAGATTTGATGTAAATAGTTTTGGGCTTTGCTTTCGAGAGGACATAAACAATACATGGATAACCCAAGAGGAAAGGACAATGAAGAGGATAGAATAAGAAAGGCACAGGGTGAGGAAGCAAAACAAATCTCTGAGAAGGGTAATTTGTGATACTCTCCTAGTTTTGTAGTTCTGCTAAATAAAAAGCAGAAATGGGAAAAAACTGTTTTCCATACTTGCCATCTTCTAAATCATTTCCCTTTAGGCTACTCTTGGAAGAGAGCTTTCTGTCTGGTTTACACCCATCTGTATAGTTAAATGAGATCAGAAATTGATTCTAATGAAAGAACATTGCAGTCAACAATATACTAAAGATGAGAGATTGTTTTTATGTTTTTGCTGTAGGATTGTTGGTCTTTTTCCAGACTTGTTGTATTTTGTTTGTAATAAAAGAGGGTGGCATTCATCCAGCTTTAAATACAGGGGTCCAAGTTTAAAGACTACTGCAGTCAGCAAAATTCTTGTGCTAGTGCTAACAGAAGCTCAGTGCTGTGTAAGCTCGAACTTTGTGCTTTTCTGTAGTTTTGAAGTTTAATTCTCTCTACATGATGTTGCTGCTTTGAGGCAGAATAAGAGATGCTGCAACAGGGTGGGGATATCTGATAGCATTTAATGTATGGTGGACACCAAGTTATGTTCCAATTGTATTGTCTATTTTGAGCACTCGATTTAGGTACTTGAACAACCCTTTCTAGGCACCTGTTTATTGACTATGTGAGGAATAAAAACCGTGAATATTAAGGAGGTCACTGTGGAAGTAATGTCTCCTTTTCATTTTCATGGAAACTACAACAGATGCAAATAACACAATAACACTATTTGATAGAGCAAATTCTCAGCTATAAACCACTATTTTTCAACGTAGTCACCACCATGATACCAGCACGATGCTATGCATTTTCACTGGTGATGAACAGGACTGTGAGCATTTTTATGAGCATTCTGTGCTCATAAAAATATCTGCATCAGTCGAGGTTGACCCACTGTTTCACAGCTGCCATGACGGCATTGTTGCTAGGAAAATGTTGGCCATGCAGTCCATTTTTTCATCAGCCCAAACAGATGGAGGTCAGAAGGTGCCAAATCCGAACTATAAAGTGAGTGTGGTAGGACAATCCAGCCAAGATTGACAGTGTGCTCCACGATCTTCAAACTGGTATGGGGCCTGGCGTTATTGTGTTGCAAGAGAAATGTTATATTCTTGTTGTTGTATTATTCTCTGGCCTGGCTGGAAGTTCAAGCATTCCACTTAGTCAGCATTGTGATGTATGGTCAGAGTTGGTGGTTTGTTCAGGATCCAGGAAATCAGAGAGATCAACCCTTTCCTATCCCACAAGGCAGTGCACATCACTTTACCCGCTGAGGGCTTCTTCTTTGATAGGGAATTCACATGAGTTCTTTCTGTTCCTATGTGAGCGTTTGTGGGATCCACCTGGTGCAAACTTTGCAGTATTCCAGTGTTGCCACTTTTATTTCTAACACACTGAAGCCAGCGTTCATCTCTGTATACAGTTCCCTGATTGTAATCTACTGATTCACATGAATGAGCTGATCAAGTCTCTCCATTTTGTGGTGTGACAGCTGTGCATGGTTGTCTAGAACGCAGCTTGTCTTTCATGTTGCTGTCACTACTGTTGAAACACACCGTCCACTGCGTCACTGTGCTCACATCCACTGTTTGGTCTCCATAAATGTTGAGCAAGCATTAATGAATGTCAATGGACACAGGTTTTTTTTGCATGGAGCAATTCAGTGACATCCCTTTTCTTCATTCAACTTCCGTGTCAAACACCATTTTGTCAGACTGCCCCTCTGCTGCCATCTGTCACATGGCAACAAAAAGTAATGGAATGGAGCAACATATTTGGCCTTCCCACACTCTGATTTCTTATGGTATTTGTTCTGTTTTAGGACTGGTTATGAATACATCTATATATGTGCAGTTGACATTTTTATTTTTATTTATTTTTAATGTAAATGTGTATATATTTCGGATTCAGATGCTGTTGTACTTTGGAAGCAGAAAGAGCAAGATGATTCTCAAATTTCCAGTAACCTGTTTATTTTTCTTATCAATTCTCAAAAACTTTTGTGCAAACAATTGGACAGCTGTCTCCTCAACCTTAAACTGCATAGATCCTAGAATATAAATAAAATTATGCATGCTTCTTTTTCTCTTTTGATGCTGTTTTGTTTTGTTTTGTTTTTTCAAATAAAGATTTTTTTTTCTTTTTATATGCATGTGATTGGTAGGCATGAAACAATCAAATCATAGAAGTTAGTGCTTAAAACAGATATTGCAAGTGATACTTGGAGTGTAACAAAATCAACTTTGTGACACTTAAGTGCTTAATATTATTTTTCCTAGTGCACATATTTGTGTTCAAGAGAGCCTACATCCATAGACTATAATATTCCAAATATTCCATGTTTTTACATTAAATATGAGAAATTGCCTCTGGAATAAGAACCAGAGTGCTTTAACTTCTCTTACAATTGAATCTTCTACCACACTTCTTATTTGTGCTTCCTACATCTTAAGTTCAGATGTGGTAGTTTCTTAGAAGACTTCATCTTGGGAGAAAAAAATTTGGTGTGGAATATCCACCATCTCCTTATTCATTGAAATGGTCTTAGATAGAATTTTATTAAGTGTCATTTCTTGTGATTATTTCTCTAGATGTCAACTTGTTTATATTTTTCTTAAGCTTTACTAAATAGAATTGTTCTGAATACTTCTGCTTTGTCATCAGTTTGGTACCCATACAGAGCTATGTATGATTTGCAACTGCTTATATCATTGCAGTAAGGAAAGCTTACTTCTTTATTACTCATCTGTAGGTAAACTTACTCCTAGTGTACATTTTTGTAAGTCATTGAAGCATATGCAGTTTATATTGATTGCAAGCAAATTAAGTGTCTTCATTTTTATTTACTTCCAAAATATTTTGGCATTCTTTAAAATACTGCCTCTGTTGCTGAGACCACCTCATTGCTGTTTACATGCTTTCTTTGTTTTGAAATTTCAGTTGATTCACAGCTAAATATCTTGACCAGTAGTAGTATCATTCATCCAGAATAATAGGCTCTCTTTTATAAAGAAATCATAGTGTACAATGTTATTCCAGTCATGATAGTATTGAGTATTCTTTTTTCCTCTTCTTTTCTTTTTTTTTTTCTTTTCTGTATTTTGTTTTTAAACAACGGTAATGTATCCGCTCAGTGTATGCTGTGTACCTTGATGTATCTGTAAATCATAGGTGCATAACCACACCATTATGCAAGCTCTTCATTTCTGTAAATCTGACTCCCGGTATCAATCTACTTATTTCTCCATCTGCCTCCTAAAGTATTTTACAAAATATTGAAGTTCAGAGGTGCTTTGACTTATTAAAAGCAGTGTGGTTGCTGGTAGCATGGATCATTTCCCTGGAGTTGCATACTTCCTCACCTGCTGTGCACCCTGCTGGACTCATTTCCTTATCATTTCCTTATCTGTATGTGTTGCTTGTTCAGTTTTGTTAAACCACTAATATTACCCACAGTAGACCGGTGTTGATCCTTGTTGGTGTCAATCTGATAATTTATATTTTAAAATATTTATATATATATTGAAAACACATTTGAAATGAAATGGAGTAGCAGAAGAACTAACTTGGAGAACCAAACAAGACAGTTTCTAAGCCTAACAGAGAAATACTTTGAGCTGGGAGGTTTGAACCCAAGTGCAATTTCTGCCTCAAACTACATTGGTTTCATTGAACCTTCAATTGCATTCAGATGAAACGTATGATAAGTCTCCATTGATTCTGGTAAAACCCTTTCCTTGGCAGACAGCACCTTGGGTTAAGGCGTGACTGCCATTCTGCTGTGTGTTTGAGTAATCACTATTTCTTTTTTTCAGTATTGGAAGAGAAAAAATGAAGAAATTGAATATAGCATCCTTAATAGCTTTCCTGTTCAAATGGGATTATTATCTTACTTGATTATCTTGAGTGGCATAACCCATGTTTGTGGTTATTTGGTCCATGAAATGAAACATCTTTGGCAAATCCATAGAAAATAGCGTGTTGCAAAGATGTATGTTGATACGTGCATATTTACCTAAACTTGTCTGTGATTGTCTTTTTGGTTCTGAGTTTTCAAACTCGCGTTAAATGCAGATTGTTGCTGTTAAATCACAAGAAGATTAGCATATAATATGGGTCAGACAGATTGTTCCATCATGCGATATGTAAAATCCAGGGTCTCAGAATGATAGAAAGCGAATAAAACTCATTTACAAAACAGGATGGATTTCAAATAAAGTTCAGTTTTAGGTAAAAGGTCAGACTCTAGCTGCTTTTTTTATTTGTAGCAGTTCATCCGTAGACAGGGCTGTGCATATTGTATGTGTAAGGTAATCTCATTTTTTAATCTACTATAACTGTCCTTTTGATTCTTGAAATCCTTTTGGGTATTTTGCATTCCGATATCGATCCCTGTCTGTCTGACTGCTGCAGCTGGGTAATCATTTTTCTTGTTTATCTCTAATCCTTTTAATATTTCCTTCCTGCCACTGTATAGCAGTACAGTGTGCCTATTGTTTGCAGTGTATTTCAGTGGAGGCTGTAAGAATGTACAGTAAAATTGGCTGTATTTTAGCCTAGATTTCACAAAATCGGTTTACAAATGAACAAAAAAGCAAAACTGGACAGCATATGTCATCAAATTATGCACTGACACAATTTGATCGCTTTGCTTAGTCATACAGTGTTCATCATAATGAACCACAATCTGGCTTGAACTTCCTTGAAAAATGAAATTCTCAGATATGAAGCTAGCTATTTCAAAACTGGTCTTATTCTATATGTATCTTTGGGATGAACAGAAAAAATAAGCTTTACTCTCTCTATATCTAAATGTATCTATGTATATGTATACAGAGATGTGTACTTGTTTTTAAAAGGGCAGCTGTAGAACAGGTTAAATGTCTCCATAGAAGCATTAGGACCTGAATCTCCTACTGCTCTCTTTAACCTTCTTCTCCTGTTAAAACACTCTGTCCTTGTTTCTATGGTGACAGAGGAAAGGCATCTGTGGTCACATGAATTTTTGACAATATGATAAAAATCACTCCCTCAAAAGGTTTCCAGAAAAGCACAGATCTGTTTCACTTCACCTGAAGAATGATGAGAATAGCCTCCCGCCCCTGTGGTGGCTTTTCTTCTTACTTTCACCCATACTACGCTGTACCTTTCACTGTGCTAACCAATGCTTTCACTGCTCTGCTTTTCTCATTAACTAAACTTGGCATATACTTCCTCTGCGTGTCAAAGTAGAGCATGCAAATATAATGAAGGAAAAGAATTTGATACAGAAATCTGTGAAAGCTATGTTTTTAATTCTTCAGGAACCATTTTGATTTCCACGCTTTGGTGCTGGCCAAGATGAGTTGTATGAGGGCTCTCATACATAATATATGTTTGTTTGGTGGGAGTTGTTTCAACTACTGTACTTAAGAAAACAAACAAACAAAATTCCTAAGATGGAGACATCCTATAGTCAGTGACAGTATTAATAAAACACTGCTAACTAGTGGCCAGTCTGAATGCCCTGCGTTGTATAACCCTTTCAGGAAGGTAAAGAAATTAACCTTCTGCCTGAGAAAGTGCTGGTTTAAAATAAAAGCTTCAGTAACTTGCCATTATATTTGCACTTCCTCATGATAACTTCATAAGGTCACAGGAAACGTCATATTAAAAATATCTAAGTGCTTTTCAAATGAAGAAACTGTGAAAGGTGGTTTCTGCTTCCAGAAACTTCTGCTTTACAGCTGTTGCTTTCCAAGTGACTCTTCATAAAGTTAAACGTAAAAAACAAACAAATAAAAAGCTACGTCTTGATTTCCTCTTTTTATTCTATCGTTTTGAAGGTTGCTCTCCTTGCTCTCATGCACTTTACAACAAATATGCTACGGTTGCACTGAAAGGTTATCTTGAATGCTACTTTGCCTTAACTTCTGAGATGCTACTTCTCTGTGTTTCTGAAATGAAAATTGGATAAAAATGAAAACCATTGTTGAGAAATTCTGACATTTTACATGTATGATCCCTCTTTTAATATTAAAGCACACAGCATGTTGTTGCTTTGATAGTTCACTTATTATTGGTGTTTGTAGATTGTCCTTTGTCATGTGCTTAGTAATAGCAGGTTCTTCTTGCAGGCTAGTTGCAAAGTTACTGCAAGTAAACCTGAGTCTTCAGACCCACAGAAAGTGAAGATTGTCTTGAAATATGAAATAATTTATACCAAAAAATAGCACTGTTATTGCTAACTGTAGTGATTTTTTTATTAAATGGTCTTTAAGGCTGCCTTTTTGGGTGTTTATTTGTTTGTTTGTTTCCAAGGATAGAATTCTTTCTTTGAATTCATCAAAATGTCTGAGTTTTTCTGATTGTGTTCACTTTGTTAAAAACGTCTTTCTAGATATATTTCCAAATTTCTTGAGAAGATTGGCTGCCTCTGAATAGATAGTTTGTGTAACTTTGAGCTTGACTGATCCAGACTCTCCCTTTATCTCTGTAGAGATTCTTTGTTGGCTCACACTGGTGAGATTGCAGTGTTAAGTAGAATGCTTCTAGCTCCAGTGGTGTTTGATGAAAGACAATAAAGAGAACATATCCCACAGAGAGGGCTCATCAGCAAGCCGATAGTGTCTTTTCTTTCTGTAGTCATTTGAAATGCTGCTTTCTTGGATGTAAAAGCAACTTTGTCAGAGAACTGATTTTTTTTTTTTAACTGGGTTGTAGGTTATCTGTTCAGATATAATTTATGAGAAATTGATGGATGCATCCTTGACAGGTAACTAATTGCTCTCCTTTTTAATGCTTTCCCTCTTTTTAAAGGAGAGACTGAAATGTGATTAAGCTGTGTATGCTTTTTCAATTAACTGTTCGATTCTGTGAAATGCAGACAGCGTACAGAACTTCATTTTATTGAATTAATTTGTGAATTCTATGAGGTCTTATTAAAGCAGTCAACTTATTAAAGGAGACCTATGAGCTGCTTCAAGGGTGGAGGTTGAACAATGTTTTATAAGAATTTATTTTAATTAGTGTTAACGTGTCTAAAGTACAAACTCTTGATTATAAATGAGACATCTGCTTTAACAGTTTTCTTCCTAAGTGTAGTTACGGTTATATGAAGCAGATCTCTTGAGAGAGTCTACGTTATCGATTAGGAGAATGTGATGCATGCATATCTTCTTGCCATGATTTGTGTGTCAGGCTGTTTCTTTATCTGGGAATACTTATATATTTGCTGTGCGGATTTATTTCATAGAAAGTCATACATAATTCTCCCTTTTCTTGAAAATCAGAATTTTTTAGGCTCAATAGACTGCTTTGAAAAATGAAATTCTCCTGTTCCTGAGCACACAAAGGGATGGGAAAATTTGTAACAATTATGTACATTCTATTTGTTACAAAAACAAGTTAAATTAGAAGATAGGTGAGTGAGGAAACAGAGCCTTAAAACTGATACCTTGTTTGACTTTGAAGATGTCGGTCAGGAAGATCCTGACTTGTGTAATGGGCAACTTCTGGGAGGTAGACCAGTGCTTCACAGTGCATGTATGCGTATAACAGAGAAGCAACAGGTTTCTGTTGTGGTCTGTTAAGAAACCATTTTTCAATAGTCCCTATTTTGTGTAGAAAATGGATAATGTAGCAAAAATATTTCTGGTCAAGTACTTTGCAGTTGTTTTCTGTGAAATGCCATTTTCAGCTTTTGAGGTAATTTGTTTTATTTTCTATTTTTTCTGCTCTGACAAATAGTTTCTTAAAGATTTCCTTTGTTAGAGCTGGAAGTGTTTGCTAATAAAGGAGAATAATTTTTAAACAAGAAATTCCTCTTGTTTGATGAAATCTTAAGCAGCCGTATGTAATGGGATTACATTAGGAATCCTGTTAAAGCAGTGACATTTGTGGCTGTATTTGAGTTTGTTCACAAAATAGATGACAAGTATTAGTTTGACACCTCCTTAGATCAAGCAATGAAAAATTAAGCTAGTAAGTTAATTAAGGACAATGAGTTTTAGAAATACATATCATATAGAAAACTTGACCCCTGTAAATAAAGAAGACGCATATACTTGTAGTTTGTGAGTTGCTGAGATAACAAAACCAAAAACCTTGAACCTTCTTTCAATGATTTCTTGAGAGTAATGCCTTCTATTGAAGCTTTATATTGAAATGAGGAGCCCTCAAAAGCTTTTTTCTGAAATGTAGTAAAAAACAGAGCTCTGACTTTTTAATAATGCCATGAGTGCCAGGCTCATGACACAGTAAAGCAAGTGAGGTGCAAACTGATTACAAAGTTTTGACTGAAATACAGAAATACTAATGTGTCATCTGTGTACTTTCATGTTTTAGATAAAGTTCTTTCCAGAAGTGTGAAGTAGAGACTCTACAAGAGAATAATTTAAATATTGCCACTTGCATATTGTTTTGGCCACTTGCTCCTTCCCGTAAAGGGAAAACACATTCAAATGAATGACTGAATCGTGCCCTGGTCTGCAGAAAGGGGCTCTTCTTACCCTTGACTTAAATGTGCCTGGAGTTAGAGAACCTCAGTGAAAGTTGTCTGTTGCCTGAAACAGCTTGGGTGATTCTGCTTGATATTCCTTTTACTCAGTTTCATTTGTATACTGGAATGGTTAACTTTTACCGTGTACACAGGTTGAGAATATGATTTGGAAGCAGGATATTTATGAGTAGCAGTAGGAAGGTATTTGGGGGTTGTTTTTTTGGGGGGGATTGGGAGATAATGGACAAAAGTAATAGTGACACTAGATTAAAAACAGAATCTTAAGCTGATTTCTAAGTTACCTGGTATTAAAACACAAACAGATATTTGAAAGGTGGTTGTTTGTGTTTAAGCCATTTCCTCTTGAAATGATGCAATTCATATTAAATAGTAGCAGTTTGAAGAGTAGCATCGTATTCTGTTACAGTTACCTACATTAGGAACAATAAGGGGAAAAATACTTCTGAAGTTAATAATAACTGCGAAACAGTGAGCGTTTCATATATAGTTGTCATTGTTCTTAGGACTAGGTGGGCTTTAAGGTCCCTTCCAACCCAAACTATTCTGTGATTCTATGATTAGAGGTATAATATATACCTGTACAAGTTTACATAAATGCAGTTAACTAAAAGTTGTACCTAGGGGAGGCTACTTTCTAAGATAGATAGAAATATTGTGGACTTATTTAACTATAAGAAAAGAATTATGGCACTATCTGGTGTCACATTTAAGTTATTAATCTGTATTACTTGTCAATATCTCATCTTAACCTAAAAATGCTGTCTTTTTGAGTATCTGGTATTATCTAACAGTAATCAGGTGTTTAAAGCAAAGTGGGATCCTCTTGGATATGAGGAAGTTTTTTGCTGTGAATTATGGAGTAAATCAATCACAGGTGTGATCTGTTTTTTCCTAGTGTTGCTTAGGAAATTGGAGGGCCCAACACAACTTTTCTGTTGGAATTGAGATTTTGTTTTTGATTATGAAGAATCCTGACTTCATGTTTTGGAAGACTGTTACCTAGTTTTCCAAGAACCTTCTTCTGTCTTCATTGTCACTTTGTCTGTGTTGGTGCTGTCCAGTTTTTCACTATTCACAACCAACTTGTTGAACTTGTTCTTCAATATCCCTTCTTTTATTGTTATGTGTCAGCAGACAGTGCCTCATTTTTCCTTGGTAGTCAAACTTTTTATCTCTTCTGATATTCAAGCCACTGAAGTCAAAGGAATAATACTTTGAATATAAGCACTGAGAACATTTACAGGGAAAATCTGCTAATGTATGGGCTCCCCAAAGCTGTGACACAGCTTTTTGAGTGTGTGGAATCTCACTTTAGGTCAGCTAACACCAATTACTCATAAAGCAAAGTCTTATGAAAATTAAAGATGTAGATGTGAACAATGGGGCTGTGCATGGTATGACAAGTTGGTTCCTAATGTCATGGCCAAATGTGTAGCTTCACTGTTGTTTCTGAGGCATGAATTCAGCAGTCACGCAGATGGCATGAATTATATATATATATTAGAATGATGTTTTATAACATACTTGCCATCTTGCAAATACCAAGATATTCTTAAGCATATTCCATAATTTTTGCTAATCAATTTAAAAGCAGAAATTTTCTTTCTTTCTGTTGTCTTGAGGGAGTGAGAATAAAGGGAGCTTTATCTGAGCTCGTCTTTATAGCTTCAGAATAGTGTTTACTGACATATATGGCATGCTGATTTTTCTCTCCTTTTCAGAAGAGAAACCTGATTGCTCCAAGGCCCGCTGTGAGGTCCAGTTTTCTCCTCGCTGTCCAGAAGATTCCATCTTGATTGAAGGTTATGCTCCTCCTGGGGAATGCTGTCCTCTCCCAAGCCGTTGTGTGTGTAACCCTGCAGGCTGCTTGAGGAAGGTTTGCCAGCCTGGCTATTTGAATATATTGGTTTCTAAGGCATCAGGAAAGCCAGGGGAATGCTGTGATCTCTATGAATGTAAACCAGGTAAAAATGGACTCAATTTTTTTTTCAATTTTCAGTTTAATCTATCTAAGAAGCACAATTTATATAATTGAATCTGATAAAGCCTATATAGTATCTGAATGATCTTCAAAATTTAAATGATACTTGTGGGTAACATCCACTTAAAAAAAATAAAATAAATTTCTTTCTCTTCTTGAAACATGTTATTTAAACTGAGCAACAAGGGAAAAATAATCTTTAGTGAGAATACTGTATTTCAACACACAATACTAGTGAGAGTGACATATTTTGTTATGATTTTATTATACAAAGGTTTTATTCATCATAGGAATATGTTGTGCATAAAACAAAAATCTTAATTCAGTGCTTAAGATTTATCTAGGTTACAAGTTGATGACACTTAAAAGTTATAGAGCAAGAGGACTGCAGAAGAGCATCGTCAAAGACTTTATAGCATTTGCAATGTCTACCCATTTTCCATTGCATATGGATGCAAACAACCCGTTCTTGTGATTTATTATTCTTGGTGAAGTGGAAGATGTAATTCACTCTTCTTTTTTATCCAGGCTTTAGTAAATATGAGTAATAAAAATAGAGGAATAAAGCATGCGTATAAAATAGTATCATCCAAAATCTCTTATGTAAAGAGGTTTGAGTATGCTAAGTCATGCCTTTTCTTAAATACTCCACAGAACGTTGTACAGTCTTTATCTCTTATGCTTCTGCTTGTGTTTTTCCTAATGTCCAATGCAAATCTACCTATGTAGAAATTTAAGTAAATGTTTTCATTCCCTGTCTTGAACAGGTAGCAAACAAATCTTATAATAGTATGCTCTAGAAAACAACCTCAATTGTTTTTCATCTAGAATTAGCAAGTAGACATTTATTATGGTATAGTTTCCTTGTACCTAGTGCTATGTTGTTCCTCTCTTAAGTTTTCCTGAGTTTATCCACGTTTCCTTAAAATGTGATGTTTAGAGGCAGAGTACTATTTTGTGTGAGTCTTTGTGAGCCCTAAATACAATAGTATTTACTGTACAATTACACAATAATTACTTCTGGCATTTCGTACAAAATGCTGATTAAGTGTGAACTCTTGAAATTTATTTAGCTTGTGGAATGCTATGATCCCTAGATCTTTCTGTTGGATGACTACAGAAAACACAGTCATTGGATTATGTGGTAATTTATTCACGTTATGGGTTTATGTGGCTATGTGTTGGTTTTCTGAAATGCTTTGCATTCCTTATTGGAGAGAAATGCATGTTAGGAGGGTAGAGGAGCAGAGGCTTTGAAGAGACTCCAGAAGGAGTCTAACAGAATTTAAGGGAAGAATAGAAGTTTGCAATGGTGGTTAGAAATTGAGAGGCTAACGGAGAGCAGAGAGTCTGAGACCTTGGTTATTAAAGAAACACATTTTCATCATCTCCCAGAGTTGAGTAATTTATATGGTGTATGGTAAGAGACTAGAAAAGGCAACAATACTTGAAGGATCAAAGAGAAGTGAAAGAAGAGTAGTAGGAATATTCATTGGCTTGGATATGTGGAATAGTGAAGCTAGAGGGCTAGGGAGGGAGGCCAGCAGGTTTGAAAACAGCAGGAACTGAAGTACTGGTGAGAGGCTTAGTGAACTGAGTACTCTCGTGTGTCCAGGCAAAGATGGTTGATGAAAGATAAAATGATTAAGCTACTGACTGCTAAGTGGGGCCCCTACTTATTCATAGTGCCTTGGATTTAGGGGAAAAAAAAAGGAATACTGTTACAGATAAGTTTATTAGTCACTACGTAGCCTAATTTTTGTCAAGTTAGATTTCAGCAGCTGTACTAGTTTGGTTTTTGTTTGTGTGCGTGTTTGGGATTTTTTGCCGTTTTTGTTTTTGTTTTTTAACCTTGATGTAGATGTTTATTCTGTTGGCTGTTTGGGGTAGTGGGAAGACTGTGTAAGAAAAGCAAGTGAACACAAGACTGAAAAACAAAGGAAAGCATAGGCTAATGTTGACAAGTGTTAGTAGACTGCAAATTCCTTACCACAGAAGACTTTTTGAGGTTTTTTTTTTTTTTTTAACAGCAAATCTTTGCAAATCTGAACTGTTGCTCAGTTCTCAGAGGAGCCTTGTTTTCAAGGACTGTAAACTGCACTTTCACAGGCAACACAATTTGTACTTGGTATGTGAAGAAAATCTGAATACTGAAATCTTTTTTTAATATTTCTTTTTTTATTTTTTTCAAATTTGCAAGTCAGAACAAAATGACATGGTTCATGTTATCTAAACTTTTGTGTCATGTTAATCACGGTGGTTTTAAGTAAGTTTTCATTTATTTTTTTTATCTGTGAGAGCAAGCATTGGAATATCTTGTTTTATTAGGGTTTTGTATTCATAGAGTCATAGAATTCTAGAATAATTTAAGTTGGAGGAGACCTCTAGAGGTCATCTTGTCTATTCCACCTTCTTGTATACTGTTTTGTGCCATTTATTCTCTGTGTATATACAGGTACTGCCATATATGTAGTACTCTAAAACTATCTATGTGTGTGAGCAGCATGTGAATTGTGAATATAGATTTTCTGCAGTAGTCATCATACTGTGAGTTAGATAATGCTCCTCACGTGGCAATATTTATAGAGCACACGGTAAACCTCATAATAAAGATTGTGCCTTCAGAGGTTGACTTGGTATCCTGAAAAACAGTGACAGAAGAGTTAGAAAGAAACTGAATTAACAGTGCTGTTTCACACTTACTCTTGTTTTAATACCATGTTGCTGAAGATAAATGAGGCAATGAACTGTGTAAGGCCTGGTAGGTAACTGTTCATGCACAGTTTCTTATGGAACTGATATCATCCATTCTGTTTGTAGTGTTAGCATGTCTATGAAGTTTACATGTGGAATTGAGAAAATTTCTCCATATTTTACTGCAGACCTAAAAACTGCTGTTCTGTAACTTCTGCTACTAGGGTGCTCTTCCTTCACTATTTTTTCTCAGTAGCCAGCCTCCTTGGAGGTTCTGAACCAGCAGAGAGGTTCTGGAGGAAAGAGAATGCCAGAGGCTAGAAGGTGTGCTTCCTATGTTAGCTGTGCTGTTTTATGTCAGTCTAAAAGGTTCATGGAATTAAAGCATGAACTGTGTTTGCTTCTGTTCCTTAAAGAATATGTCACTGCTTTTCACTTTACAGTGACATTTGAATTTGGACTCTTCTGCTGAGAATTACACTTGCAAATATACTATGGTTGGCAACTGAGTTACTGAAAGGAAAATAGGAAGTGGTTGCCTTAACACTAAACGCTTGTATAAAAATGAAATTTTTCGTTTAAAAGTGTGCCAACTTTTCTGCAATACAATAATCACAGTGATCAGAGGCATTAATATATAGTTAAAATGAAGTAGTATCTTAGTAATACCTGCCTACAAACCTCCAGATTAACTTGACATAGATGTTCTTACCAAGTGTTGCACCAAGCATCTCACAACGGTTATCTTACCTATTGCCTACAAGTCTCTTTTGTTTTGATGTTATTCCTATGCTCATTTCTGAGATGACAGTGATCTGGTGTAACAAGTAACCAGCTTAGAATCATATGGTATCCTCAGTTGGAAAAGACCCACAAGGATCATCAAGTCCAACTCCTGGCTCCTGGCACTACACAGCACTACCCAAAATTATTGAACTTCTTGAACTCTAGCAGCTTGGAGCTGTGCCCACTGCCCTGGGCAGCCTGTTCCAGGGCCTGACCAATCTCTGGTGAAGAACCTGTCCCTAACCCGTCCCACCTGTCCCTCCCGTGACACAGCTCCATGCCATTCCCTCGGCCCTGTCGCTGTCACAGAGAGAGGAGCTCAGTGCTGCCCCTCTGCTCCCTGTGAGGAGCTGCAGCCGCCATGAGGCCTCCCTTCAGCTCCTCTGCTCTGGGCTGAATACACCACAGGACCTCAGCAGCTCCTCACACACCTTGCCGTCCAGACCCTTCACCATCTTGGTATGGGCTCCCTTTGGATACTCTCTAAGAGTTTTCATAGAATCATAGAATGGCTTGGGCGGGAGTGGACCTTAAAGATCATCTAGTTCCAATCCCCCTGCCATGGGGAGGGTTGCTACCCACCAGATCAGGCTGCTGAGGATCACATCCAACCTGGCCTTGAATGCCTCCAGGGATCTTTTATGTCTTTCTTATACTATGTCACCAAAAAGTGCACCCAGTACTTGAGGTGAGGCCACACAGTGCAGAGCAGAGTGGGACAATCCCTTCCTTCACCCAGCTGGCAGTGCTGGGTCTGATTCATTCCAGAGTATGATTGGCCCTTTTGGCTGCCAGGGCACACTGCTAACTCAGATTCAACTTGCCAGCAGCCAGACCTCCAGATCCCTTTCCATGGGGCTACTCTCCAGCCTCTCATTCCACAGTTTGAACATATATCCGGGATTGCTCCATCCCAACTGCAGGATCCAGAACTTGCTCTTGTTAAACTTCATGTGTTTGATGATTGTCCAACTCTCCAATTTGTAAAGATCTCTCTGCATTGCCTCTCTGCCCTTGAGGGAGTCAACAGTTCCACCCAATTTAGTGTCATCCACAAACTTTCCTAGTATACCATCAAGTCCTGCATCCAAGTCATTGAGGAAAACATTAAAGAGAACTAGAGCTTTGTGGAATCCCACTAGAGACTGACCACTAGCTTGAAGTAACCCCACTTACTGTAGCACTTTGAGCCTGACCCATCAACCATTGCATTATGTTTTTGACTACCGGTACGGTGGACATTTTGTCCAAAAGAATACTGTGAAAAACAGTACTTTATTTCTACCTGCTGTGTATAACTAGACTTTGAGTAATGAGTTCACTGAATAAAGCATGGAATTCAGTTTTAAGTTAGAAATTATGGTTCCTGTACAGTATTCACAAAAATCAGTGGGTTTTTTTTGTTTTCTTCAAGACTTTCTTTTCATTCATTTCTTAGTAAATGGTCTTAAATAGGTCTGCAAAATGTGTTAACATTAAAAAACAAAATAACCTATGAAAAGATTTTGATAGTATGTGTCTTAGTTGGTAAGAAATCTAAAACATTGTTGAGTAATGATTTTTTTAAAACAAGCTTGTTTCTTTAAAGAGAGTTAAAATCTCATCTGAAATGGATCTTGCTGAATCTGTGATACAACTTCCACTTTTGAATAAAGAAAGGTAAATAATTTACTTTGGTAATTATCCTACAGATATTTCTTATATCTTTACTGATAACTTTTTTTATACAAGGAGATGAATAGTATCATCTCTTAGTTTCTGACATACTTGGAAAGCTTTGGAAAATGTATTCTGTGTTAGACAGAACCTCTGTTGAAAAGGTTGCCCATTTGTCATTTTTCTAGCAGAACTTTAATTTAGTTATCACCTCCAGCGTCACTTCATGGCCTTGAAATTACTCCGACTGAAATGACCTTTCTTTCTGGTACCTAATCTTCATTTAAACACTTGCAATTGTAAATTGGATGTTACTATTTGGCATCTTTCTTCAGAGAATTTAACTTTCTGAGTAGTCAAGACCTGATGGAAAGTCTGAGCTCAGCAGTAAATTTTAATAAGTAGCATTAGATGTTGCATAGGGAAATAGGTTGTACTCCACCCTGGTACAGCTTCGGCATTGAAAATTATGTCTGGAAATTTTACAGGCTTGCACGAAGGACAAGGGTCAGAAAAATCGAGTTTTTATAGATAGTAGAAAGTATAGTTCTATAACTTCATTCTTTATTGCTTTCAGAAATTGTGCATGGTTGTTGGTTGGTTTTTTTTTAGATGCTTTCTTAGACATTGATTTTGAAAGGATTTAGAAGATGAGTTTGGAAAAAGACTTAAGAAAATCTATGGGAAAAATCTCAGATACTTTTCTGGCAGAACTGAAGAAATGGCCAGTAAGTTGACAATGATGGTGAAGGAGAAAGCAATTAGAACTACGCAGCAAAAATAAGTAAAAGCAGGAGGGCTGTATTGGGAAGTACATGTGATAGTGAAGTTAATGAAGTCATTAATTCAGTGAGACAATTGCACTGGAAGTCGGGGAATGTTATCTTTTCTGTTGTGTTTAGCATGTTCTAAAGTATGAAGAAGTGTAGAAAGGATGATGGGTTGTCACAGAGAGAAGAAAACAAATTAAATTATAAACATAATATATTAGCTTATTTCAGGATCCTGATTTTTTTCAGGAAAAGTGTAGGGGATGAAGGAGATATGAGGGGCATTTGTGGTTTCTGTTTTTCCTCCTTCTTTTGAAAGAGAAAATGTAATTAACGTTACCAAATGTAGTCAGGTTGTATTATGTTATTAATGAGGGAAGAGTTGAAGTGCATCTTGATCTGAAAGCAAAGGGTGTAGTGTGATGCTTCTTGGCTGTTGTATAAGTTGACTTTACACTCTTACAATAGAACTTCAGGAAACTTTTACTTCTGGGAAAACCAAACCAAAAAACTACCGAAAACCACAAAGCGTTCCCTATGCTGAGCCAGCGTTGCACAATAGGTGTGAATACTACCTTGATTTTTGACCTTTAGATGAATAGGCAGCTATTTGGATCTCATCCCTGTACTATGCATTCTATTCTTTGAGAAGCTAGTGCAGGATCTAAAGATGGAACTTCATATAATTGTGTTAATATATTTTACTAGAAAATTATTTTCTCCTAGTAGTTTTAGTTTCATGATTGGAGAACCTAGGTTTTGTTGTTTACAGAGGTGGTTGCATAGTGCTACAGGTGAGGCATGATTTGCATCCATGGTAAGGTTTCTGCTACATTCTTACAGAATATTTACAAATTCAGTGCATGAATTGAAGATGCATAAACATTGATTGAGTGCAACTTCAGTAATAGGAAATTTCAACATGTTTGAGTTCCTAAAGTGATGTATTAATCAAACTAGATGTCTAAAGCTTAATGTTTCTAGGAAAGACAAAGATGATTTTATTTAGACAGGATTTATAATTCTATTAGCTTTCTAAAACTAAGCCTGTTCATGAAATGTACGCTTTAGATAATTACTGGAGTCAAAGTAAGACCTGAAAACAAAACTAGTATTTCAGTGGCGAATGTTTACCGTCTCATTTTTTAGAATGATAATGCAGCTAATCCAGGGAAATCTTTTTAAGTAATGAAGAAGATGACTATAGATTGTTCTGTTACCTTACAGTATTTTTAGCATGCTGGATAGTTAAGGTAAATACTTTTTGAATTTTGAGAAACCAATTTAAATCTGAAATTAGCAGGAACTTTTTTTTTTTGTTTTGCTCCTTCTAATCTCTTACCTCTCTTCACCTCTGTCATATGAGGAAAGACTGACAGAACTGAGAACGTTTAGCCTGCAGAAGAGAGAACTCAGAGGAGATCACATCAATGCATGGGAATGGTCTTGAGGAGCCTGCTCTAGGTGGCCATGTTAGAGCAGGGGGGTTAAACCAGCTGACCTTCAGAGGTCCCTTCCATCCTCAACCATTCCATGATTGACTTAATAATGTAATAACAGAGATCTCCTAGCCTGGAGGGAATGCTGAGATGGCATATGAGTGTGGATTATAAAATTCTGAGAGTGGTGGATAAGCTCACTGTAGATCCGTTGTTCAGCAAATCCTACTAATCCTAACAAGAATTAGGGAGAATTCTGGTACTAACAAGAGGTCAGTGCAAAATAATAGTAAATGGTGGGATCTTGCTACCACAGGAGATTATGGAGCAACTATTTTCAGAAAAAAAAAGAATTAGACAAATTGATACACAATGGATACATAAATGTATACAAGGATATGAGGAGGTACGTACTTCAAAACAGCCTAGTGATTTTGGAGGCTGGTGGAAGAGGAAGGAATGTCGTAAATGGTGTCCCTAACTAGCATCTCTCTTTGTCATCATTGGAGATAACTGGTTAGATAGACCAGTTCGACCTAGCAGGGTATTTTTGTTTTTTATTCTGAGGAATTCTTCATCTTGTCAATGCAGATAGATCTGTTAATCTGCATTTCTGTTTCACTGTATATAAATAACTAAACAACAGAATAATAAGCCTTAAAAACGGAGCATGCATGTGCAGACACAAATCCAGTGTATCTTTTATATTTTTTTGTTTATTTATGTCCTATAACTCAGGAATTTCACTCTTTAAATGGGTTTTAACCAGGAAAAAAATGAAACAATATTATTCTTAATTGTTTCTAAAACTGTGTGAGAAGATACTAGATTATTGAGAATGTATATTTGTACTAATTAATGTTATTCACTAATTTAATGATTATTTGGGATTGCCTGTACAACTTTTATAACTTTCTTATTAAGTGATGTTAGTTGATAACTGAGTCCATAATTTTAAAAAGTGAATATTAAAGAGAATGGAAAGCTTTTTTCCAATGCTACCCACAAAGCGTGCAGTCAGGGAATACATTTTCTGATTTAAATTTGAAGACTGATGCATAACTGGTTGCTTAAGGTGAATTAATTTACCAAAAACTTTTAAAGCATGAGTAAAAGGAACTTTCTTCTCCCCTTACTCTTTAGTGTTCAGTGTGGATTGCAGCACAGTGGAATGCCCTCCTGTTCAGCAAGTGGTTTGTCCACTGGATAGCTATGAAACCCAAGTCAGGCTGACGGCTGATGGCTGCTGTACCCTGCCCACAAGGTTTGTGTCTGGATGGTTGAGTATTCTTTTTTTTCATTTATTTTTTTAACTTTGCAATTCAAGTAATGTAAATGCAAGATAACAATGCATACCTCTGAGGCAATAGAAGGTAATACAGGACAGAAGATATATGAGGTAGGTTAAAAGTTTATCAGGCTAATAGAAATACTAAATCCATCTTTTTCAAGCAAAAGATTCTTCTCAGTGTGAATGCATTGAATTTTACTAAATTTCTTAAGTGGTTTTCCAGTGTATTCAATTTGTTTTACAAAATAAATCATTTTGACAAATGCCTTTGATGCTAAGGAATTAAATGATGGAGATGGCAAATCTGACAGAGGAAATCTTACCTAGTTAAAGAAAATAAGGTACTTTTTTCTTTGTAGAATCCTGCTGTAATATGCTGAAAGATGATGACTGTCTGGAACTGTAGGGAAAAAGAAGTTTCAGATACACATTTCCTTTTACTTCAGTCTGTTAAGTAAGTGTAATTTACTGCAATTCAGGAAAACAAGACAATTTTGAGTTACATTTTTTTTTTTTTGCAAAGTTCTGCACCACTGTCTCAACTCCTGTTTTTGCAACAGACTTCCCCAAACCTAAATGAGTATTATGCCCAATAAATTCAAGCAAAAGGAACCTTTACTGAAAATATTTTACACAATACAGAAATTATTTCTTGTGGATGTGAAACTAGCAGGATTTTTTTGTATGAAGGTCTTTCACACCATACTGATCTGCCACATACCCAGCCACTTGTGAGACTGTGAAGTAGTGATAAACTTGTGAGTTCAGAAAGAATGAGAATGGTGAATGAGAGATCTTTACTGCTGGGTACCCTTTACGTGCATGTTTAATATAGTAACTTATTAGAAATTTTTGTTTATCTGAAATATGAGGACAATGATAAACTTTTACTTTCAAATTTGTTTCAACTCCCTGGATTAAAAACTCTAGGTAGGCCAAATAGGTTTTGTTTCCAAATAAATAAAATTGAGTTTTGTATTTCTGTAATGTGCTATACTGGTAAAAGCTGTGGTTTACTTTTTTTTTTTTTCCTTTGGTATGGGGAATGAAAAATAATCCACTTTCATCTTTTTATATAATAACTGAAACATTCCTTTGCTTAGCAAACACAGAATACTGAAATAGTCAAACTTTATTTGCTTCAGAAAAATGATCATTTAAAAATATTTTCTATTTCTAGGGCACACATGAGAACTGATCTTAGATAAAACATCTTAGGCAAACAATTCTTTCTTTGAAATAATCTTTTTTTCTTTCTTTGATAATATTTTAAAATCTACCCAGTTGTTTTGCTATGTGTAAAATGTAACTGATGTCTGAAATGTAATTGCATGTGTGCATGGTACCTAAGTGACCAAAAGAGTATTCCTATCTCCTGCATGCAAGCAGGAGACCCCGGTCTGGCAGGCTCAGATTGTGTGAATTATTAGATAATTCTGAATCGCACTGAAACCACTTGAAAATCTGATTGCTGTGCATTTTTTGGATCAGAGTTTAACAGGATCAGGGCTGTGATAGATGAGTTCTGAGCTCCTGGAGTCTTATGATTGGATCAGAATTTCTGAGCATGTTTTTGTGTTAATATTTGTATAAAACTGCAGAAAAACATACTTGGAATAACTTAGTTTGGATCTGCAGGCAGATTGAAACATTTGCAAGAGTCTTGTACTCTTCCATTAATTTTAATTTTGTGGCTCAGCCTATGTTGCTTTATACAGTTATAACACAGTTTAGTATATTTTTGGATTGTGTTAATTCCAAATTGTGTTAATTAATTAAACCAAACCAATAGCTCACATTTTAGCAGAGGAAGTGGGAAGGAAAGGACAGCCAAGTCTGACAGCACTAAGACCATGTCAGATGCTTTACATATTGTGTGCCTGCTGACGATTAATTATTTAGAATCACTATGGCACCATCTTCCTTAAGAAGCACAGCAGTGGTCATACATGTATTGGATGTAAGGGTATTACATAAAGTGAGGGGAATAAAGGAACACAGGGGACATGGGAATTAACCAAAAAGAAATATTAGATAAAGGTTAGAAGAGAAGCGTAGGTAAGAAAAGTGAAAGGGCAGAAAGGAAAACTATGTTTGGCTACTTTGACAATGAAAATCAAACCATATGAAATCAGACTGGAAACTGGTAGGATTTGAGGAAACATTGGAACTTTATATTTGAAACTCAGATATTAATGTCCCATGAGGCTTTCATTTCAAAACTATCGAAAAAGTCAAATAAAGTGGAGGATGAGTGACTGTATACTTGGAAAAGAGGACATTTTTCTTTAATTTTTGAGTTCCTTAATAAACATGTTGAAATATTAACAACACATTGACTGCGATTCAGTTTAGAACTGCCTAAATCTATATCATTGTTCTTCTGGAGAAGCTGGCAGCCTGTGGCTTGGACAGGTACACTCTGTGCTGGGTAAGGAGCTGGCTGGAGGGCCGGGTCCAGAGAGTGGTGGTGAATGGAATTAAATCCAGCTGACGACCGGTCACGACTGGTGTTCTTCAGGTGTCGGTGCTGGGGCCTGTCCTTTTCAGTATCTTGATGACCTGGATGAGGGCATTGAGAGCACCCTCAGTAAGACAACACCAAGCTGGCAGGAAGTGTCGATCTGCCTGGGGGTAGCAAGGCCCTCCAGAGAGATCTGGACAGGCTGGATCTCTGGGCTGAAGCCAATGGGATGAGGTTCAACAAGACCAAGTGCCAGGTCCTGCACTTCGGCCGCAACAACCCCAGGCAACGCTACAGGCTTGGGGCAGAGTGGCTGGAAGACTGTATAGAGGAAACGGACCTGGGGGTGTTGGTCGACGCTCAGCTGAGCATGAGCCAGCAGTGTGCCCAGGTGGCCAAGAAGGCCAATGGCATCCTGGCTTGTATCAGTTGCCAGTAGGAGTAGGGAAGTCATTGTTCTTCGGTACTCAGTCCTGGTGAGGCTGCAGCTCGAGTGCAGTGTCCAGTTTTGGGCCCCTCACTGCAAGAAAGACATTGAGGCCCTGGAGCATGTTCAGAGGAGGGCAACAAAGCTGGTGAGGGGTCTGGAGCACAGGCCTTATGAGGAGCAGCTGAGGGAGCTGGGATTGTTCAGTCTGGAGAAGAGGAGGCTCAGGGGAGACCTCATCGCTCTCTATAACTACCTGAAGGGAGGTTGTAGTGAGCTGGGGGTCGGCCTCTTCTCTCTTATAACTAGTGACAGGATGAGGGGGAATGGCCTCAAGTTGTGCCAGGGGAGACTTAGGCTGGACATTAGGAAACACTACTTTTCTGAAAGAGTGGTCAGGCGCTGGAATGGGCTGCCCAGGGAGGTGGTTGAGTCACAATCCCTGGAGGTGTTCAAGAAACGTTTAGATATAGTGTTGAGAGACATGGTTTAGTGGGGTTATTGGTGGTAGGTGGATGGTTGGACTGGATGATCTTGTAGGTCTTTTCCAACCTAGCTAATTCTATGATTTTACGATTTGTAATCATTAAACTCAAAAGGAGTAGCACTGTATGCTTTTCTGTACATTTGAGAATAACCTAAAGCAGAGTGTGCTTCATTAACCTGCAGGTTTTAGTCTTCATTAAACTATTTTTATTACAATTATTGACTATTTCAAGAAATTAATTCTTTCTCATTTATTGCTACTAAAATACAGGCTTAACAGTACCAGAAGTGGAGAGCAGTGAGTATTGTGGTAAGGAATGAACGGCCACATGCCGTTTACTTTAACAGCTGACAGCTTCACATACAGCAGGAGCAGATAGATGTATGCTTGTCCTTGACTCATTTTTAATATGAGATATTGTTCTATCCCTTTTTCCAAACACCTTGAAGATAAACATTTCCTGCACCTTTCCTCCCTCAGATTTCGGACATGAATCAGTCACAGTGAGTCAATGTCACAGTCCTTTATCTCTTTAGATGAACTCTTGCAACATGCACATGTTGGCTTGAATATCTTGCTGATTGCATGGCTTACTTTCCTGAGAGGAGAGAAGCATCCAAGAGTATGTTCACTAAATCCCGGTAAGAAGATTGCTTGACCTACTTATTTTAAAAGTTCACACCAAAAGCCCAAATATTTTCTAGATTAGAAAAGACTCAGAAATAATTGGTATGTTTGTCCAACAAAATCTCAAGTAGTGTGTCTTGTGTCTGAGTTTTAGCTTTAAAAATGCTGTTTCAAGGTTTTGGTGGGAGAACAAAGAAAAGAACAAATGTAAATGAAGCACAACAGAAGCAAATAACAAATTACAGACAAACTTTAAGAAGAGTGAACTATTAAATTAATGAAACAGGAATACAAGTCATAAAGATTAATTAGTTCATATTTAAGATAAAAGTGAAGAATGGCTTTTGACAGATACCATTACTTTCTTGCAAAATTGGAGTCTGAAAGGTTTCAGCTTGAGGGATGGGTGAATCAAGATTTTTTGATTCAGACCAATTCACCATCGCTTAGTTACAGATGGTTGCATGGCGTTGCAAATGCAAAACTTTCAATTGGATAGAGTGGTGTGGAGGAGCAGGACTATAGGGTTATTGTTTAGAAGTAAACCGCTGAAAGAGTTTCTTGAATGAATTAGTCATAGATTTTTTTTCCTGTTTGAATAGCCTTTGCCCTGTTGGTTTTACTTTATATGGAGTTGCAACGTCTCAATCTGTGGCTGCTTTGAATGGCAATTCCAGAGATTGTTGAATGATGAAGTTTATTTGACAAGCAAAAGTGTTAGTTCTCTGGGCAATATGCTAAAATGTTGGTCTTACATTGTAGTGACCTACTCAGCCCTTTTAGGGAACAGTTCACATGTATGTTTTGTTTTCTTCCGGCATTAAGCTTTAATTGGAAAACAGCCTCAACCCACCCTGCCCCATTAAAAAGCATAATAATAATAATGAAAAAAAAACAGTAGCAGCATACCTTACAAAGAGTATGCAACCTGAAATATTTCTTATTATGATTCTAAAATGTACGGATTGAATACATCAATATACTTTATTAAATAAAATTTAGAGTGATATCCTACAGTATTTATCAATAGATAACAAAATTGTTTGAAAGAGATCAATGAAATTGATCCCTGCCACTGAAATTTAACAAACTGCATTTTTCTTGCATAGTACTAGTCAATGCTATTATTAATCTGTACAAAAAAACAAACAGATTTTCAATTTATTATATGTACACTAGTCTAGAATTTCTAAATTATTTCCATGTCGAATGAATTCAGACTTTCTATTTAAGTTTTCAACCATTAACTATATGCTTTATTTTTATTTTTTTACATTTTCTCAGTAAGAAATAGCAATGAAATGGTCTGAGTTAAACTACATATCGATTAAAATCTTTAGAGACTGTAATTAGACTAAATAGCATAGGAGGAATATCTGCATTATATGTTGAATCTAATGCTCTGATCATTAAATACTTGATAAATGATACATCATCAAATTTTCAGTATTCTTTATTGTATTATTTGGATCACCCTTGAAAATTTTTCTGAAGTATTTTGATCTCATTTATAAGTGTAGATATTAAAACGTTGATTTAAAACTGAATACAATTTTTACTGCAGATGTCAGATGATGTATTTCAAACTTATCTTGATAAAAAGATGTAAGCTACAGTTTATTGAGATTCTCAAGTACTTACAGTTTATACAGTTTAGGAAAATGAGTGATATTTTCGTGTAGCAGCTAATCACTTATCTACTCAAGATTAATGTAAAGCTATATTTGGATAGAACTTGAATGCAACTTAAAACAGTACATAACCAGATTATCATACCTAAAGTAAAATCACTTTTAAAGGCATGGCAAAGTAGAAAAGAGAACAAAATTACAAAGTCACATTTAACTTTGATTTATTAAAGTAAGGAAACAGTCTTTTGTATCTGTCTTATTCTAAGATATTTTTTAAAAATTAATATGCCATATTTATAGCGATTCTAATGACAACATTAAGTATTAGTAGCAATTTATATCATAGTCTCTGAGTTTTGTATACCATCACAGGACTATTTGCCTCTGACTCTCAAGGAAGAAATTGACTGATTTATTATTTGTAGCCCTTTGTTTCTAATAGAATTTGACTGTCTTGGGCACAGCATAGATACCATTGCAGAAATTCATCATTAGCAGTTTTCTTTTTCTTCTTTAGAAAGCTTGTAGGTATCAGACAAGTCAGCTATGCTGTCTCTTCATTTTACTGAAATGAAACGGGATTTATGGCAGCTGTTTCTACAAAACGCAGGCGTCTTCAGAAGTTGTTTAGATTTAAATTTCTGATTTTGTTATCTTTCTAGATTACTTTGCCCAATAAACAATTGCTTTTAAGGTTCTTTTTCCCCTTTTGTGACACCGAGCCCTGTTGTTATTGTGTCATCTATGGTGTCTGCAACCTGTCACTGCATTAGACCTACCAGCCAATGGTACGTATTCTGTGTTTCTTGTTACACTGATGTCTAAGGAATCTTAGAGGCAGCTAGAAATAAACCAATACAGTCCTTCTCTTATTTTATGGCAACACCTGAGTTGTAACTAGGATTTATGTAGATGTAAGTTTTCTTTTGAGCTATTACTTGTATTTGGTATGTATTTGAGGGTACCAGATATGGTTTGTTGGACAGTGTTTTTCTTCCGATAGCAACTGTAGAGTCCCCAGCCATCTGTGCATCTATCCCATTCAGCATGAGGTGTTAGTTTGGGCAGATCTTTTCAACCTTGCTCCTGATCATAACATGATTCTTTCATGTTTATATATATTCTTTTCTGAGGTCTTCCTACCTTCTGAAGATCTTAATTTTATGATATATTTTTTGTTTGGGTGTTCAGTACAGGATTGCTCTTTTTAGAGAGCAGTCAAGAGTTTTCAAGAGATATAACATTTTATCTCACTCTTCCCCCAGAAGCAGTCATCTCTCTTAAGCAAGTTTTGCTGATACAGAGGTCTCCCTTGTATTTGTTTTAGAATTTTTAGATCCTTCTCCCCCACCCATCAAGAAATAGTATCCAAAAGGAAATCCTTATGGATCCCAGTTTTTGTTAAAGGAAAGTTCAGCTGGAACTGGTAAGGCAAAAAAGAAATCCAAGTATCTGTATCTTCCTGAGATTTCTATTCAGGATTTGACTTCTGAGAAACCTTTGTAGCTGGACCTGACGTCTAACAAATCCATGTTAAGGTGCTGCAGAAGCATTGCCATGTCTTCAGTTTCTTCATTATAGTGTTAGAACTTCTGTTTCGTAGCTATCATGCCCCCCTTGCTCAGGTTGTTCCTACTGTACATAAAATCTATCAGACCAGTTTTCCATCTGAAATACATCTGACCATCCAGTACTGTGGAATTCTATCACACAGTGTTGAACTGGAGACACTATTCCTCTCTGAAGAAGTAGTTTATTTTTATCATTGGAAAGCCTTCCATTGATGCCAGTTTAAACCATCTTACATCAAGCTCAGGTTTGCATTTGGGTTTTAACAGAGTTGATGAAAAGCCTAAACAGAACACCATGATTTCCATAATGTATGGAAATAGGTGTTTAGGCATTTACTGTATTTTAGTCTTTCAACAGCAAATACTTTTCCTAGGAAAACCATTTTTCTTCATTCAGATCTGTTAAATGAGGAGGTGTTATTCAGTTCAGAATACTACGCTGTACTGAAAATCCATGGAGAACAAGAATAAAAGTAGGACACATGATCTTTATAGATGACCAATCATTCATATCCATTTTGGCCTCTCAGGAGATAGTGAATAGTGAATTGCTGAATCCAAAGTTGGAGCAAACTCCTTCTTCCCTTACTATAGCTGCCTCAGCAATTCCTAGATGCTCTCAGTGTGATGGTTATTGTAGCCCTGGCCTCATGGTGTTACCCACAGCCTCACAGTGTGGGTTGTTTGGAAAGCAGCCATATTTTCTTGAAGTCCACAAATGAGAAAAAGATGATAAATACTTTTTTTAAAGCCTTATGAATAAAACTTAAAAGCTCTTGAGACAACAGAAAAAAAAAGTTTAGGGACCTTGATGGCTAGCTTCTAAGTCAAAAATTTGCAAACATTTTCATAAGAACTATATCATGTGTATCTTCTACAGAGGAAGCTGTAAGACATTATAAATATAGGGTTCATTGCTTGCCTCTTATAAAATCAGCATTTTACACCTGTATTGGACACACGATAAATGCACATTCACACTCCTTTCCACCAACTCTAAGGAAGCACTGAATTGCAAAACTTTTCAAGAATAAAATACCTAAAGGAAGGAACACATTTATCTTAAGGGAAGGGAGGAAAAAAAAAAAGCAGCATTTTCACAGGAGAAAGAAGAAGGGCTGACCATAGTTATACAAGCATCTTGTTTTTTCTGCAGAAGTTTTTATGAAAAAATATATCAACTACTTTATCTGACCATTTGCTGTGTTAGTGGTATGTTTATTTCTTCACTATTAAACTTGAGAAGAAACTTTATCCCTGATAGATAAAACTAAGACTTGCTTTAATTTGCTTTTAGATGCTACACTGTTGTCTAGTGCCTAGAAGCAGAGATTATGATGTCTATAGAATTTGGTTTTGTTTTGTATTCTTGACAAAGCAAGCTAGTCTTTCATCTCTGTCAAATTCCAGTAAACAAGCTGGCAGACAGCTTCTTTCTGTTACATATCTTACTTTTAAATGGTCAGTCTAAGATTAGTGTACACCTTAATCACACTGAATACTACTCCCCCTTCTAACCATTTCCCACTCTATTTCTCTCCATTGCATCTACTTATTCAGCTAATTAAGTTATCTGGAAATCGAATATGTGATTTAATTCAGAATAGTTGCTGACATGTACAGACAAATTTCTATTTATGTCACAAAGATCAATGGTTTTGACAGTTGTCCTCAAACTCACAACTGTATGCCCACGGAGATCCATATTTGTAATAAAGGAAAAGAAATATCACTTCGATGTTTGCTGTTTAGAAGGTATATAGATATGAGAACTTCCCAGCAGTTTGCCAACAATTGTCAGAGCATATAACATCACCGTTACTTAGGTTATATCAAAAGAATTTGAAGTTCTATTTTCTCTAGTAAATAAGAGGAACTTTGTGTTGGGTTTCAGCAGACACAAATTACTGTTGTAAACAGTAACTTTGTAAGCAGGTAAATTAAGTAAAATTGTGAACGCCTTTAAAATAATTTGTCCTCTACTCTTTGAAATTTCAGTGGTGGATTTTCAAGAAACTTATTTCTAGAAAAGGTTACTTTTTTTTAAATACATTATTCCTACTGCATGGAAAAGATGTGATTAATTGAATGGAGTTGTTTGGTTTCAGAATCACTGAGACTCTGGAGCGATCCTCTGGCTTCATTTTTAAAAATAGTTCATAATGGAATAAATTCAGAAGCTAAGTGATCATCCATATATTTGAGAAGGTCATATTTGTCCCTTTTGGACAGAAGTGAAGTTAGTAGAAAGAATGGCAACAGGCACGATCACAGTATGGAACAGTTTCCGAAGTAGATTCTTAGTCAATGTATTCTTCTTAAACTTGTACAGAATTGTGTTTGGGGGTATTTAAAAAGTATTTAATACTGTGAAGGGCATGGAGAAGCTAAATATGTAGTTATTACTTTTTCTTTCAAATTAAAAATAGGGGATCTCAAAGCCATCAAAGAAGCTTAAAAAAAGTGTCTGTTTTGTTTTGTTTGCTTATCTGTAGTCTCTGATGGCTTGGTTTTAGGGATACCTGTTCTTTCCTAGATATATTGAATAGCATCATGGAATATTTTGAGTTGCAAAGGACCTTTAAATGTCATCTAGTCCAACTCCTATGCAATGAACAGGGACACCTACAGCTAGATCAGGGTGTTCAGAGCATCCATGAACCACTGTCTGCTTGAACATGGGAAAAGAATTTAAGTAATAAATTTACTTGTCAAGATCCTGATGTTTGAGAGTATAGGCTGTCTCTGTAGACATTGTAGGTGGCATCCCAGCATGCTTTGGGATGTGCTCTGCAGGCACAGTTCCAGCTCCTCGTGGGTCTTTTCAGAAAGAACCCAGAGGTAGATTTCATGCTGTGCTGATGAAGAATTGCTTAATGATGCCCTGGAAAAAATGTTATAATGACTCTTGCCACTCCTTTTTCCAAATGTTTTATCTTTACTTAGTACAACAAACCAGTGAGCTCAAATAGTTTGAGGCAGAATTTTTTGCTAGATTACATTTTTGGTCTGACCTGTTACAAGTGTTCAGCTGTATGTCAGTTTGGAAAAGAACTGAGAGACTTTTAAATGATATTTGTTCTTTTATGACTTAAATATTGGAATGATTTTTCGCTGTTATTCTGCTAAGCACCATAGAGCAAAGAGCAGAAATCATCTTAGGACAACATGTTTTGTTTTTTTAACTCTCTTGAGGAATGAGGTAAAAAATATATGACTAGGAGGGTTTCCTAATATGTTCTGTAAAGAGGAACTGTACCTTAACGAAGCACTTCTATTTTGGTAAAGCAGTGCATGCTTCGAATTAATAAGAGTGTTTTTTCTCAGTTGATCCAGTTCCAGATTCTCATAATTCATATCATTATTAAATGGAAAATGGATACAATCTTTTTAAGTCCTGACCCATAACTTAGAAGTAAATAAATAATAAAATATTGGGAAAGACAAGCCCAAGGTGAGTTTAAAAATAGCCCTCTAGTTCTCTTAAAAATTGCCCTCTAGCTCTATTAAAAATTACCTATTTTTTGTGTCATTGTTCTGGGTTGTTCATTTTAAGATCCTGGTAGCTTAGTTCCAGGGAAATCTATTATACAGAAGAATAAACCTACATGCTATTAAAATTTAATGAGCAGTTTGGAATTGGCCCATAATTCATTTATAGCAAAGAGAAGGCACTCTTTACCCGTCTAGAAACATTATTTTTTTTCTTCACATTCAATATTTGCTTTTACAGTAATTATATAAAATTGTACTGCCCATCTCTGTCCACTGGAAAGCTCGCATAAAGAAAAAGGGTTCTGCATGTCATTTTTTTTTGTCTGTTTTCATGAAAGATGAGATTTACAGGCATACTGAAGCCAGCGCAGTGAATTAGTTACAAAACTATTATTTGTAATACTGATTTCTGACTTGCGGATTGTGCTCCATCTGTGTGCAGATTGCATGCTGTGATTCCTCATCAAAATTAGTGCAAAAAGAAGAGAAATTAATACTTGTAATACATTTAATTGTCATTTGTGTAACATTTTAACTCAATATCTTTGGTTTTGAAAAGTTATTTTCATAATATTATGAAAGGTTAGGCTGATAAACTGAAGGAAAGAGTAGCTGATGTACCTAGTGGCAAAAAAAATAAAGGCATCTGCAACAGAGAAAAATGTCAGCTGCTAAGGCAAAATATAAGAAAGATGCAGTGTTGGACTAATTTATGTTAGATTTTATTAATGTTCAGATGAATTCTGAAGAGTTTGTACATATATCAGTGTACAGTAGCCAGTAGATGTATGTCTGCTGGTTTCATGTGACTGTTCTCTTTTCCCTTCTCATCTGTCTGGAAAACAGACCAGTTAATATTAACCAAAGGATGAAATCGAGTCATCATCTTTGGGTTTGAGTAAAGCTTGGAAAGATGGTAATCTATTTGATGTGAATGATCATTTTACAGCTTTCCCCTCCCTAGCATCTGTTCACTACTTCCTAGCAGTAATTATACAGAAAAGATGCATGAAAGCAGTTCCTTTTTGCAGCATGTTTAATTTAAAGCTATGTAATCAGCTTTTGTAATGTTTAAATGTTTCCTGTCTATAAAGACAATTAGACTCATGGAAAAATTCACTATTATATTGGATATCTGTAATATATTTGTATCTATGTGTATATCCAGAATTCTGGAAAGAAATTACTACTTGGGAGCATGCTAGCTTTGCTTTTTAGATAAGTAAACTTAGAATAGGAAGAACTTCCATATGAGACGTTTTGTTCATATCTAAGTGAAGCAAAATTTTAGAGCATTCGGAAGTAATCCAATAATAAGTATCGTATGTTCCTTCCACGGTTCATCTGCAGGTTTATTAGTGATCTCCAAATAAAATACTATCTAGAAATAAAAGATAAAAATAAATAGACAGATAATAAAATTAAAACTATCTAGAAAAAGGGAATATTTTCATTATTGATTTGTTCAGTCATACCTTTAAAACTGAAGTGCAAACTGTATAAAGCAATGACTGAACTTTTAGGCTAAAATTCTCCATTGCTTATCAGAAGATTAAAAAAATTCTAGCTGAACCCACTGGATGGAGGTGTCCAAATGGCTGTATTTTTGCCTGCAGTGTCACTTCTTATGTGGAGTCAACCCTTTCTAAAGCTACCATTTGGTTGATTCCTTAAGCTGAAACTTGGCATCTTTTCTATTTAACTCATGTCATGGCTTCACATGTAAGTAATATGGATAAAATCCTTTGCTGATTTCATGAGATTGCAATGTTAATTTTCTTTTGCTGCACAACATCTCTTATACCCTATGCTTAATGGTAGGGAAGGTGTTGTGTTTAATCTCTTTCCTTTGCCACCAATTAATCAAGTTTTGATAATGCTGAGTTCTCTTTGAATATTGCCTCCTTTATATTATCTTTCAGTTGTTATGATTGACAGATCTGTGGTAATTTTCTCTAGAACATTTAGCTAACGTAAGTGCTAATAGTGGTAATGTAAATTGTACTAGAGTTCTGCACGGTAGAAAAAAAAAGAGGATCGTGATAAGATCTCCACAGGAATGTAATGTATGTTTCTGGAATGCTTTTCTCCAGTTTCAGTGTTTCAGACTTGATTTTGTTTTGATCCTTAAAATAAATATCTCTCTCCCCATCCTACTCCCATTCCAACCTCCCCATTCACTGGTATTGTGTCTTTTTTCTGCAGTTCTTGTTCTTTTCATAGCCATTATGCCTTGGAGAACTCTTTGATCCTACCATCAAAACAGCTTTTCTGAGGCTACTAAGCCCTTCTCTCTTTTCATCTGTTTAGTAACAGAAGTAAATGAGCCAAGATAATTAGATTTTAAATAAAAATTGTCATTTACAAATACCTTATTATTCTTTTTCATTTTTGAAATTCTAGTGACAAAAAAGAAAAAGAAAAATGATGTTAGAAATGAGGAAAGGAAGAACAAAAAAAGAAAATAACCAAATAAAATAAAGGGTTGTTAAGCACTGGAACAGGCTCCCCAGGGAGGTGGTTGAGTCACCATCCCTGAATGTGTTTAAAAACCGTTTGGATGTGGTGCGCGGGGACATGATTTAGTGGTGGGTTGTTAGAACAGCATGGTTAGGTTGCGGTTGGACTTGATGATCTTGAAGGTCCTTTCCAACCTGAGCAATTCTATGATTCTATGACACAAAAGCAACAAGTGGCAAAATTATTGCTGCTGGGAAGAACTTTAAAAACTGAAATTCAAATGAAAAAGATAGATTATTTGTATTCCTGAATCTGTTCTTTTTTCTATCTGCAAAACATGAATGAACACAGTTGGATTTTGAGAGTAGTTTTGTATATAGTCCATTATTTACTGAAATTACTTTTTCTCGGTTTTTGAAATTTCCAGGATTATTTTTTTCTTTTTTACCCTGAAGAACTAGAGAAATTTCCTTTTTGCCAGTTGAGCTGATTCTGGTTTTTCAGTTTTTCCATCAAAATTCAGTACCTTTGACTTCTGAGCTAGGCTCTGGTTCCTTCCTGGACGTCCTGCCACCTTTTCAGGTTGTGCTCTGTGGTATCTCTTGGATGACTGTTTTATTCTCTTTTTTCTCTTTCTAGTCTCTTATTAGGAGACTGTATTCTCTTACAGGACTGTCCTTCTTACTTGCTAAAAGGACATTCCTCCTTGTTGACTTGACTTTTGTTAGGGTATGTGCTGGTGTCCAGAGGTATGTGTTTGCTTAGAGCCTTTGCTCTAATAAGGTATTTGAGAGTGAGATACTGAATGTTAGCTTCTTGGTATATCAGATAGTGATCTCTCTTTAATCTTGCAGTTTTTCAGTGTCACTGTGCTATTTGATGTTAGAATACTGTAGTGATAGGCTAGAGTGCCTCTTCTGCAAAAATAGTCTGAAGGAGCTGGGCTTGTTCAGCCTAGAGAAGAGAAGGTGGAGGGGAGACCTTGTTATGGCCTTCCAGTATTCAAAGGGAGATTATAAACAGGAGGGAAATCAACTTTTTGCACAAGTAGACAGTGAGAGGACGAGGGGGAATTATTTTAAACTAGGGAAGATTTAGATTAGATGTCAGGGGGAAGTTTTTCCCTGACAGGGTGGTGAGGTGCTGGAATAGGTTGCCCAGAGAGGTTGTGGATGCCCCATCCCTGGAGGTCTTCAAGGCCAGGTTGGAAGGGACCCTGGGGAGCCTGGTCTAGTACTTGATCTAGCAACTGGGAGCCCTGCCTGTGGCATGAGGGTTGGAACTTAATGGTCCTTGAGGTCCCTTCCAACCCAAGCCATTCTATTATTCTAGTCTGTGTTGAGTGACAAATCAACATGTAAAGTTGTCATCTCTTTTGGAAGCTTTCCTTATAGAAACTTATGCTGCGTGTGTATTCCTTAGGCAATTTATGACTATAGAAAGAGCAGCTCAGAGGCAACACTGTGCCTTACAAATCAGCAGCTCGAAATTCTGAATTTCATAGAAATTACTTATGAAGGAATCGTGGCCACTGTCAACAGACTTTTCACAGTCTAGCCTACTAAATTTCCTCCAAACTTAATGCTCAATAACTAGGCTAAGATACACTCTGAATGTGGATAGCTGCATGTGATGAAGCACAAAACTGGAATAAAACTTCTCTTCCATCTGTCTTCTCTAAAAGACTCTTCAGGAAAAAAAAATCTAGTAGTATGAAGCTGATTTTTCGCTCTTATTAAGAACTGGATCACTTATTCAGAATTTCCAGATGTTATTGTTCTGGCAGTGCTTCAACTGAGCTCAGCTACCAGAATTCCTTGGGTTTCTTCTTGAAAGACTTCTGTCTCCAAAACAATGTTTTCCATGCTAATAGCCTGGAAGATGGTCAAAGATTTTCCTAGCAGTGCTAGGAAAAGAATGCAGAGTATTTGAAAGTCCATCTGAGAGTGTTTGCTGCTTTGACATTCTCTCATGAATGGATTTTCTTTATCCAAATGGGAAGTCAATTTATAAAAACTTTGGAGGGTGGTGTCTTCTTTGATTAGACTGTTATGGCCTTTTTGCTGTTTTTGAATGAGTATGCTAAGCTTTCATTATTCTCAGTGGGAGGGATTCATTTCTGCAGAAAGGAATGTTTACTCCCAACAATCTTCTAAACATCTTTTCAGCTCATGTTTTAGAAGATTGTCTATCATAAGTCATTGGATTTGGTTTGGTTTGGTTTTTATTTGTCTGTCTGTTTTTTTGGACTGTTTATTGTTAAAAGCAGTTGACTGAGAAGGTGGGAGAACAAAAGAAGCTATGAGCTATTAACCTAAGTATTTAATATTCTCCCAGAAATGAAGTCTTTCACAATAACATATGAGACAAAGGACTGGAGCCCAGGTCACAGGACTTGAAAAATCAAGATTCACAGCTGTATTTTCATTATGTCTGCTATTTTCTCTGCAAATTGACATGAGAATTTTTATTAAGTTTGATCTGCATATTTTCCCAGAGGTTATTTGTGTGTTGAATATAGAATGATTGAAGTGAAATGTAGTATTTTTATCTAGGCCTTTAAAATTCCTTTGGTTTTGTCTGTACTCCTTTGTTTTTAAAGATTTTTTTTTCTTCTTCAAGAATATGTAGGCACTTATTTCAGGGCTTTTTTGTTTACTATTGATTGTTTTTTCTTTGTCTCAATAAGTATATTCTTTTTATTGAGGTGGAGAAAAGTGAGATATTAGTACAGATTTCTGTAAGATGACTTAAATATCTTTGTGTGCTCTTGGCTTTTTTCCTTTCTTTTGGCCAAAGGGTGTACATGGCTTTATTCTACTAGTACTCTTCCATATAATATCTACCTTTATTTGTAGGATGACAAAATGGAGGGATAAGTGTTTTCTTTTAATTTTCTTTGAAGGAACCTCTCTGCCATTTGTACATCCCAGATCTTTTCCTTCATTTCTGCTTTGTTCCATCCCAACTTTATCCCCTCATTGTCAAGCTGAAGAAGGAAGGGACTGAGTAATCTGAAAGGTAAACTGCTGTCACAAATCCTTCAGGTTTTTCAGTTCCATGCAGAAGAAACAGTATTGCTTTTTTTTTTCCCCCTTATGCATTTCTGAAGGAAAAGGGCACACGGTAAAGAAAATAGTTCATTTCCTTCCAGGTCGAGAAAAAAAAAAAAACTGTTGAAATCAGAGATATGATAAATAAAACTTAAATTTCTGAACTCTGCTTTTTTGTTGCTTTAGTTTATTATCCTTTACTATTAACATAAGTACAGTGCTATCAAAATTTCTGAAATACATTTTAAATCTGTCAGTATACCTTGGGAAGTATGTGCATGTAGTATTATATTACATATAAGCAAAAGGACTGGAGGGAATGGCCTCAAGTTGTGCTAGGGAAGATTCAGGTTGGATGTTATGAAAAATTTCATCTCTGAAAGAGTGGTCAAGTGCTTGAATGGGCTGCCCAAGGCGATGGTTGAGTCACCATCACTGGAGGTGTTCAAGAAACATTTAGATGCTGTACTAAGGGACATGCCTTAATGGGGAAATATTGGTGGTAGGTGAACGGTTGGATTGGATGATCTTGGAGGCCTTTTCCAGCCTTGGTGATATAATTCTGTGATTCTACTTGTCTTTATTTGGACATATTTAATGACCAGATAATTATTTATGAGATGAATTTGTGAAATTAATTGTGAAACGTGGTGTAATTATGCTACTTTTTCAAGGAGTCTTTTATCCCCTTATAGTAACACATTGTTATAGTAGAATATTTTAAAAATCCTTTTCAGGTATTACAATAAAAGTCCTGAGAGATTACTTGACTTAGCTTTTATTTCTTCATGGAAATTTCCTTTCATTGATGCTTTAGAATGAAGAATTATACGTTTTTCTAATGCCAGTGAGGATGAAGGAAGAACTGCTAAAACCTTCTCTGTTGAGAGGTGTCTCTTCCTCATTCATTGAACCCTGCTTGTTAAGGATATTTGCTTGGTAGAGGAGAACCAAATTTCTTGCTTTTTAAGAATAAAAAATAAGTCCTTTATGTACCAATAATGCTTTTTACCGAAGAGTGTTTAAATTTCAGAATTATCTCGAGATACTTAAATATATTTGAAATAGTTAGTAATACATAGAGTTCTTATTTTCATTTCTTTAACTTGTAATTAAAGGATTTTCTGCTGAATTCTTTTTTCCTTTTGAAGCTCATATGTTTTTGAGGATTAATAAATGAATCTACATTTTTTTAATTAAAAATTTGAGTTCTGTACTGTGACATTGCTTGGCTATGATATTTGCATATTTCTCTTTGTTGTGTCTCCTACTTTTATTGACTCATTTCTGCTTATCCCATTAGTATGCCCAATGTTTGGGGCAAGGACTCTCTTAAATATAAACTCAGTGACCATCTTAAATGTTTGGCTTTTGAACACTTGCAGTAAACATAAAATAGAGAATCTGGAAACAAATGTGACTAGTGCTTAACGTATTTTATGTCTTCCAGTTATTTTCTTAAATAAGCAAATATTATTTGCATGTAGAAAATGCAAACCACAGTATTTAAATATTTACTCTTCTGCACCTAAAGGAAGCATGACCAAAAAAAAAAAAAATGCAATTGTTTCCATTTTGCTTAGATTTAATGATTCTCCATGGTATCTTCCTCTCTTTTATTATTCCTTATATAAAATTGGCTGTAATAGAGTTTCCTAACAAAAGGACACACCTTTTTTCTAGATAGATACAGTTACTGCTTATTAGCATTTCATCAATTTTGATTTTTCACAGAATAAAAGGAGAAGCCTACTTTTTCAAATTAAAGAACTTAGCTATTTTCAAACAATCTGAAAAAATATTCAACTAAAGTTTTGATGTTGTAGTGTATGACCTTTTTTGTTTCTTGACTGCTTGACTAGCAGAATTCAGATAGTTATAACAAAAAACAAAAAACAAAACACAGCAACAAAAAACCCCTCTCCTCCTCCCCAAATGCACTTCATGTTGATAAGTAGTCTTGGTCACTGTATTAATAAAAGCTGATTCTAAAATATGAGTATACTAATACTGGAACTTATGCACTAGCTTTTCGTTTTCCCTTTCCTTATTCTTTCCCCTTATGTGTGGCTTCATTTATTTATGGGGATTTCCTTACTTTTCTTTGGTTTCAGGTGCGAGTGTCTCTCTGGTTTATGCGGTTTCCCCATGTGCGAGGCAGGCTCCGTTCCTCAAATAGTCTCGCGTGGAGATGGAACACCTGGCAAGTGCTGTGATGTCTTTGAATGTGTCAATGGTACGTGAAGTTTTCTCTTGTACCTGGAGAGGAGATTTTATGTGTCTGTGGGAGATGCTGGGTAGATGGTTATTCTTGTTATATGGTCAAGATTTGAGAGACATGATTTTCTTTGAGTTCATTCAGTAAGAAGTAACTGGAAGTTTAATTGAAGGTATTTAGCGGGAAAATGTCATTTGTAAGTTGTGTCATGTTTCTTTAATTTCTAAAGCATTTTTTTCTCTGTAAACCCAAGGAATTCAAATTTTAGTGAAAAGCCCCCTCTCTATGTGTTTTCCAGATGCTCTTTTGCCAGTTACAAATGCTAGAGTCCTTTTAAAACTGTTGTTTTGGTTTTTTTTTTTCACTAAGCATTGAATCTGCTTCTTGCAGTGTTGTAAACAAGAGCTGTTTAGACTGTAGGGTTCACTTTAAAAAAAAAACACTTTAAATAAACACAAGTAATCTTTAGCACAAATTTGAAGCCCTTGGAAATTGCACTTCAGTATAGAAATAGACTGATTCTCTTTTATTTTGCTTCCAGATGGAAATATTTAGAAAAAAAATATTTAAAAAATGTAAATTTGTTATGCAAATTTGTTATTTTTGATTTGTTATGCAAATCTCAGGATTGCTCAGTGGTGTGTACGGTGAATTGGAAGAGAGAAGTATTTGGCTATTGAAAGGAGAAAAAAGATTCTTGAAAGGCTGCATGCTCAGATAATTTCTGAGCATAAAGAAATTACTTGTTGGTTACATATTTACTTACTAATATTTATTAAGTGTTATTTAACATTTTTACATTGTGCAAGTATCACATGCTTAAAACTATTTTTGTATTCTTTACAGCATATGCACATAAATGCACATATCTATATAGACACCCCCCTAGGAGAATGTTTGTGATGTTTACACCTAATAATATTCTAAATACTCACATGATGATTTAAAAATAATCTGCACTGCTTCATAGTTTGGGATTTTTCAAGTGCATTTTAGAATGGTCAAGTTCATCAGATACTTGAGACAAATGAAAGGCACACCTCTCAGACAGTCATGTCCTAGAAGATGGACGCTGGCAATAAGTTACTAGATAAATGTCTAGTGCCACAAAAAAATGGTTTTATATATAAAATTTACAAAAATATAAATTTCATATGTATATGTAAAATATCCCTACCCTTACTTTTGTTAATTTGAAAGGAAAATAAGGTGGAATGTTGCTTAAGAGACTGAAAGTTGAATACTAATATATGGTTCTGGTTTTCAGAAGGATCTTGAAATATTAGCAAGTACAGAATAGATGCCTTAGATATCAATGACAGATGGAGGAACAATATTACAATGATAGTCTTAGATCAATTTCTTCATTAAAAAAAATGCCATAGACATAATGAGAGCCAAATCAGTAAGTGCTAGCACACACTGTTCTCAGTGGTGAGGGTGGCTGACTGTTGGCACAAACTGTCAGGAAGATGCTAAATTTCTTATTTTCTTGCTTCCCAATTATGATTAATTGCCATTTTGAAGAGCATGTTTTTAATCAAACGCAAGTTAATGGATTTATAAATGGTAAGTGGACTAATTACCAACTAGTTCAATTAATTCTTGGGTTTGAAAACCTCTGAAAACAAGCAAGAGGGTGTCGTAAAAAGGACATGCACATGGTGACATTCATACAGTTTTCCTGCTGTTATAATATCTATTTAATGATAAAATTACGGGAGTGGAGGGAATACAAAACTGTCAGGATCATCAGTACTGATCCTCTGAGTTACCTTGACATAAAGGAATAATTTTACATAGACTGCAAATTAAAAAAAAACAAAACCTGTAGTTAGTGTATATACTGTGGGGTAACTACATTGTGTTGTTAGGACCCTAATGATGTGCAGTGCTAAGCATCCCAGCCTTGTGTACTTCGTAGGTGTGCATGAGATAGGATGGTGGAAAGAGGGGAGGTTGTCTGGAAAGGGTAGGGAAGAGCTGGTTGTCCCAGAGCAGCACTGACTGGTGTTGAGGGGTGGTTAGTGTATATGGGCAGCAAAATAAAAATAATGTAGAGACTCTGTCGGCATCATATTGTCTTTGCTGTTTGTCAGCATTTGGGGGACAGGTCAGCCTTTTTTGACAAAAGCTTTTCCTATATTTAATATTCAACTTTTTTAGAAGTTCTACGACAGATTTGTAGGTTTTATGTGGTTCTCTTTGCTATCTCAAACTAGCATTGGGTTGGTCTGTCAGAAAAACATGCTCATCTGCAGTGAGACACACCTCAGCAGCAGTCGTTCTTTGCAGGTTATGTAGCTGTTGTGCTAATTCCTGTCTCATTATAAGTACAGCAGTAAGTCATTACACTCACTGTTGCTTTCATGCTTCAGATTCACATAGGTTGGTCCAAAAGTAATGCCTCCTATTTATTTCCATAGAAACTGCAACAGATACAAAGAGCACAATAATACTAGTTGGTAGAGCAAATTCTCAGCTACAAAAAATTTTTTCAACATAGTCACCACCATTAGCTACACATTTTCACCAGCAATGAACAAGAGCCTGCATGCCACGCTCATAAAAATCCACACCAGTGGAAGTGACCCACTGTTGCCACTGCTGAAGCGCAGCACCACCACCTCTCTGTGTTCACATCCACTGTTTGGTCTCCAAAAATGTTCAGCAAGTGTCAATGTGTGTCAATGGGTGCCATTTTTTTCTGCATGGAGGAACTCAGTGACACCCCTTTGCTTCGTATGCACTTCCATGTCAAACACCAGTGTGTCAGACTGCCCCTCTGCTGCCATCTGTCACATGGCAACAACATGTAACAGAATATTGGTGGGAAGGTTCAACCTTTATGGCCATACCACCAACATCTGCCTCTGATGTTGTGGGCCGACATAATAACACAGGAAGCATTACTTTCAGAGCAGCCCTGGTAAATCGGTGTGGTCTCATGTTCCTCATCGTATGTAATCTCCTCTTTCTTACAGTCTGTCACATAATGTTTTAAATATTATTTCTCAGCAAAACAAAATTTATTCCTGCTTGGAAACTGTTCTAAGGTTTCAATTTAATGAAACTAGATTTTATTATTAAGTTACGTTTTACCTACAGTCTTTGGCTGTTCAGCATTTAGAAAGTGCTTTGAAAAACTTTCTCGTTGGTGATAAGCACAAAATATGCTTCAGAGAGAAGATGCTCAGTATATTTCTTTCTGAGATTTTAATCATCATGATTATAAGCAGAGAACAGAAGATTTTACGTAAAGCTGATATAGTGACTGGAGACATAATTTTGTACTTCTTAAAACATTGCTGTGGTTAAAATAATTTACCATTACAATGGATGAACAGGTATTCAAATCTTTCCTTCTAAACGGTACTAGATAGCATTTTATAATTTGGGGGGAAGATTGAGCAAGAGATTCCTTCACCCTGCATTTTACTGAAATTAATTTGAGGTTTCTCCGGATTCACTCAACTTTTATTACTTGTTTTTTTTTCAACTGTTAACAGTGGTGCACTGCTTCTCTCAAGGGAGAGGTTGTAAGGAAAAAAATGATTCAGCATTCAATTACAAGCATCAACAAATGAATCTAAATAGATTGAAGGCTACATGTGCAGCAAGAGTGGAAGTGTTTGGAAACAAGAGAGCATCCAAAATGCCTGTTCTCTAATTAGGTATTGACGCATGGCTCTCCTGAATGTAGGTTGTGCTGTAGCACACACTGGCTGGGAGCTGTGCCTTTAGAAATTTGAGAGAGCAAATTGCAAAGCATCCTGCAGCTGCTTTCTTCTGTCAGTCAGGGCTTCCACTTTTGAATAAGTTTACTTGAATTCAGCAGCTATTTAAAATGATCTCTGAAAGACACTCGGTTGCCTGTGTGAGAGAGGGCCTAGTTAATATGTCCAAGAGCTCCAAGGTGGAGGGGAGCAGGCTGCTTTCTTCCCTCTGCCTTGCCAGGAGTGGCTGTGGAGCCCTGCGGCCCCTCCATTGCCCCAGCCCCAGGAGGTGAAGGCCAGTCTTCTGCTGCCCTTTCCATTGAGAATGAGAGTACCTAGTTCATGCCCCAAAATAACAGGCTGACAAGGATGACAACTGCCACAGGGAAACTGTGACCTCTTCTATATTGCTTTTCCAGGCTGTACTCATGATAATAAGGAAGTGAGCTCCTAAATCATCAAGCTCATTCACTTGATGTGACACATAACCTATGGTTGATAATGGCATCTGTAAATTTTTTCCAAATTTGAGAAGATATCGCTGATGTATTCAGCTCTTTTTTCTGTACCTCCTGGCTTCCTTTACACTTGTGTCTCTATAGGGTAGTACTGTGTTGGAGGAGAGATTAACTAATCACACTTCTTGTCACCTGCTGATGTTATTACTCCTCACCGGCATTGTTATTCTGTTATTAAGCTCACAGTGTAGAAAAGGTTAATGGTAGTGCCATTACATCTAAGGGGAAGTATGAATAACTTTTTTCTGAAAGGAGCATCAGTGAATGCTAAAGAAATTTGACAGGGAGAATATGGTGCCTGCAAGGAAAATCTTCACTAAAACAAATAGACCAAAGTCCAAGTGGAACAGCCCACAGGCATCAGTTAGTTGTAGGATCCCATTATTCACTATACTAAGCCTCACAAAATGTACATGACAGAGGAAAATATTATTTTCCATGTACTCTGAATACACAAAGAAAGAAAGAATTTACCAAGGTAGTAGAGTCTGTCCTAGAGCAGAGAACTGAATATAATCGTGATCCTAATTAAATATAACTGCATGTTACTCTCCAGGCATCTAAAAACAAAGGGGCTTTTTTTTACTGTAAATAGACACCTACTTTAAAATGAAAACTCTGGAGATTGTCTGACCAATTACTGCAATATGTTGAGGATATTTTTGGCACCAAATAGAGACATGTTCTAGATTTGATCTTGATAACTAATGGGGATTACATGAGAATGCAAAGATGGAAGATAACTATGAAATGTTAGGTTTTGGTTTTCTTAGAACAGGGTAGATAAGCAAAACAATACCTGAACTCCAAGAATGAAAAAAAATTGACATTATTGTATTAATGACAATTGTGCTGTTCTTAAAAAAAAAAAAAAAAAAAAAAAAGTATGAATAGAAAACGTACCTTGCTAAAGTGACAGTATGGGCAGCAGAGAATGGATTAATTTGGATAAGGCATTACTGGAATTTAAGAAGAAATGGTAAAAAAAAAAAAGTGTAATTAGGGTCAAAATTACAAAGGATTATTATACTGAAAAGATGCATGGTCAGTAAGAAAGGGCAAGATGCAAAATGTGGCTTGTGAGGAGCAAATGACAACAAACTTAAGTAATAAATGGAAGATTAATACTAAAGGAAGATAATCTTCATATCTTTTTGAAAATAGACTCAGTGGTTGTGGGTGCATTTTTGTTCTTTCAGGTTTGCTTGTTTAAATTCAGAGTATTTGAATAGTATTTGAAAATCAAATTTAATCACCAGCCACAGTCATATGAGAATTTGGTTTAGTGAATTGAAAAGGCAGGTTAGTCTACCAAGCCATGCCAAATATTTTAGTTATTTAGATATTTAGAGATTAAATATTTAGATCTGGACTTGGATTATACTCACCACAGTCAACGTGGGGAAAATGTCTGAAGCAAGATGTGCCATTGCCACTCATATTTAAAACAGAAGGAAAAAAGAAGGTGCGAAAAACTAAAGGCCAGTCCAAGACCAAATCTAACTTACTTCATTTATTTATGTCAGTTAATAAAAACCAAGATACTAGGTGTATTTTGTGGAACTGATGTTATGCCATGTACAAAGCATATTAGATGCCAGATGGTGCAGTTCTATGTGGTTTTAAAAATAATTTTTAGTATTTACTTTCTGAAGTAGTGATGTTTTTTGCCAAAGCGAATCCACTTGCTAAGGGAATGTCTTCTGACTCTCAGGTATTTGCAGATGCTTAAACCTGGATAAGGTTGCCAGCACTCTGGAGGAAAAGGTTAGCACTAAATATCTTTATTAAAGAGAGGAGGAGATGGTGAGAGCTACACAAGAGTCCTACTGCTGAGCATCATCATTTAGCTATAATTCCAAACCACAGCCTTGTGTTAACAGATTTGAGTCTTTTTCCTGCAATTTTAAACTTCTCTCATGTATTGGAGGCAGATCACAGATGGGTTTGTGATGAATGATGGGCTATGGCTGTACTTTCAATGGTGCTGAGATTTTTGCAGGTGCCTGTGTCCTATTGACATGCCTAGGGCTAAAGTGATCACAGCATGTATTTTCTTGTTTGGTAGACTGGTATTTAAATGTATTCCTCTGTTACAAAGGACATGGCTTGTTTCCAGGAATTGCTTGGCAATTTTATGTACAAAATCTGGTGCAAAAAGGGGATTTTAAAGTACTGCCACAGTGGTTGGTGGCCCCAGCTCCTTTGGCTGTCCAGGTGGATTTCTGTGCTAGGTCTTTAGCTTACTGCAAGATGCTAAAAATGTATTTTCTAGAAGGATGTACAGATAACAAGAAGATAGCCTAGAGGAAAGCTAGAAACAATCAGACATTTAGAAGCATAAACTCATTCAGAAAAATAAAAACTGAAAGGAATGTGTGTATTTAAGCCTCAAGAGAAGGTGGAGACCCAAAATCAGTCTACTGAGGAGCAGATTTGCAGGTTGGAGAAAAGTAATAGGAAGTGTTATATATACCCCTGTCTACTTTCAAGAAGGGAAAAGCAATGAAACTTGGGTAACTTATGTTTTTGTGTATTTTATCTAACTTGAATTACTCTTGCTGCAATTTGAGCTTAGTATCAGTAGCTGAACTGTGGAATTGTTTAGTAGTTTGCAGTTTCGTAGTTATTGATGGTTTTAAAGAGAAGACAAGACTGGAGAGGTTTTAGATGGAGCTGCTTCCATTGCGGTTTCTTTCTGTGCTCTTTTCTCCACCCTATATGGTGACTTGGAAATAAGTCTTCCCTCTCTGATGGCAGTGCCATAAGGTCTTGTCTACTGTGAAAAGAAAAAAGAAAGACATCGGTATCAACCTGTGCAACTGTCTTTCCTCTGAAGAAGTTGCTGGGTTACTGGATTGGAACCTGCTGGTGAGGTAGACCAAGAAAACTGTTGTTGAAGATAGGCACTGCGTATAGCTTAAGACATCTGGATACAGAAGTGGTTTCTAATGGGATGATACAGACTTCCTCCACTAGAAACCACCACACTATGTAAATCTAAATTTTTCCATTTGGATTTAAATGTGAATTTTTCAATTTTATTGTTTTCTGTGGTGGTTATACCTCACTGTCTCGTGGTTTTCAATTTCTTTTACAGTCTACAGGTGCCACAAAATAATGTTTCTTTCCTTCAAATAATCACATAAAAGCATGTATAAATAATTACATTGACTTATAAATGATAGTTACAGTTTTGTCTTAGTCCTGATTGCTGTTCCTAGATGCAAGACGAAAGGACTTTGCAGTGTTCCCACAGATGCGTTAACGGGGAATACATTGCACAAAGTACTAAAGTCTGAAGAGTAAGAAGCCAAATATTTTCTGCTACCTAGCTTGCTTTGATATGTTTGCAGATAAACGAAAGCATACAATGTGTATACATTCTATGAACAAATTCACTGAAGTGTATCCTTGTCTTTTCTAAACTCCTTATCAGCAGAGCTTTTGAAAAACAGAAAGCTTTTCTGTATTTTGTTTGTAGTGACACAGGGCTGAATTTTGTCAGTTTCCTTCCCTTTCATTTAATGGAAAATTCACTGGACTTGCACCAATTCCTTTCAGGAGTCTGGTACAAATTCGTCTGTATATCAAAGGAATGTCCAAAGTGCTGCAACTACAAACCTAGAAGAAAATGCCCAAACTTGCCTACAGACAGCTGATGCTGAGCATCTCGTGTGCTTGAAATAACCATGTGCAGAATAATGCCTAGCAAAGACTGGACTGCAAAACTCATGCGTGTTCCTGAGCTGTTCTGTAACTTTAAACAAAGAAAACCACCAGTACAGGGAAACTAAAGAGGTCTCTGTAACAGCAAATTTATTTTGGATTAGTCCAGCCTATGGATGTTTATTAGACATAAAAGTACAAGGTAAAACACCATAGAAAACTAATTTGGTAAAACAAAAAAAAAAAAAAAGGTCTGTCTACAGTTCGGAGATAAAGGTCTTCAGAAATGAGCACTTTTGTATCCATGTAGCACAAGCCTGTGTGGCTCAGTGCAGCTCTGACTTCAGGACTCTTTCTCAGAATAAAAAGGATGGGGCTCACTGAACCAATCTCTAGAGCAAAATTTGTGTCAGAGTTCTCCCTGATTTACCTCTGGAGCAGGAACTTCAATGCCAAACCAGCTATGCCCTCTTAGTCGTGCGTAACTTGATATTGGAGCAGAGATCTGATATCTGTCCCATCACAGTCAGTGTAAAGCCAGCAGGAACTCTTCATTGTGCTGGGTCATGTCTGCTCTGCACTGGCTCCTTCCACAGGTTTGTAGCTGAACGTCTGTGCGCAGTCTGGATCTTCTGTCATAGGCTAACTGATATCTGGCAGACGCTGAAGTCAGGTTCACGAATCCACGGCCTCTGTGGCTGTCTCATGCCTGCTGTGTCATTTGGTAGTTGGCATCAGAAAAGGGATTTGGGTTTGCAGTTACACTTCACTGCTTGATGTGCGTTTCAGTCTATTGTAATTATTTTGTCACATGGAGAAGTTTGTTACTTGAAGAATTTTATATGCAGCATTTTCTTTATTGGTCAAATAATAAATGGTTGCCAGTCTTTCGGGAAAAGTTGTGTTTATTTAATGATATCTTTATATTCTTTCATTTCTTTGTGGCTATCATACGTTGGCCAGTAAAGCAATAAAATTAGCATTATTTAAAACAAAGACAAGTGAGAGAGAACTCAGAGAATCTTCCAGCATATCCTGCTAAAAGAAATGTGTTGGTACAAATTCCGCAGGAAGATGTTGGCTCTTTTATTAGGCTTTCACTTTATGAATATCTAAAGCTAGAGTTCTTATTATGTTTGTTCTGGCTTGAATGAGTCATTAGACTGCACAGATCTAACAACAGTAATCCTTGTCTTATATCTGGGTGCATATGGCTAGCTCAGTAGTTCTGTATGTATATGTAACGTATACACTACCATAAATCTAGTTTGTAAAAATATACATATAGTGACTTTTATAGCATTTTGCATTGTAGGAATAAAATAGATTGTTTCCTCTCAGGATTTACAGTTTCTTGCTTATTCATGTTTGGATATTTTAAAAATGAATGATAATTCGTGGAAGATGTTTCTACTTTCCAAACTAGGAAGAAATTCAGATCTGCTGTTGGGGTGGAGAGAGGGGAGGAGAAAAGTAAAAAATCTAGAAAGCTGCAATCAAACAAGTAAAGTCAGGAACAAACGGATTTAAATGCCTTTTAAGTTCGTGGCACTTTTTCCTTTTTGAGAAGGTTTTTAGACTAACAGCTTGAGCTACAAAAACTTGAAATATTTTTCAAGTGTTTGTTTATGTGAATAGCTTTCTAATGAGGTCATAGCTGTTTTCCCGGACACAGTGGTATTTCCTCTTTTTACTCTCTTTTTTTTTTTTTTTAACACTGCTTTCTACATTATGCCTTGAAGACAGAACAGGCATGTAAAAATCAAACATTGCTCATGATAATTCCAAGTTTCAACTCTAACATTTCACAGTCATATTAAATGACTTGAGACTGGAGCTCAGTGTAAGTGTGTGTGGGAGGAACTACTAAGGTCACTGAAATGCTTTAGAATTTTGAAGAAAACCTACATTAATGTCAAGAATAACCTATATGAAAAGTCTTCAGACTCCTAAATTAAGAAGATTCAGGAGGATTGAGAAAATCCTGAGTTTTCATTTAAATATTTTTGTCTTCCTTGTGAAATTGAGTACTAAGAACAACAGAAAACCTGAACTCAAAGCAGGTGCAATTATCGCCTCTATGTGTCTGTTTGATACTTGTTAGTGAATAAGCAGTTTTCCATGTAGTCTATGGAAATCAACAACATATGCAACATATTGCCTGCTTTTTAATTTTGACTTGTGGCTGAAACAAGTTGCTTCCTTTTCCTCAGAACCTTTGGCTTTGAAAATGATAGATTCATAGCTACTGAACAAATATATCTGCTTAGTAGACACTATTTTATTTCTGGTATCTGTTCTCAAGTGTCTTGGACAGGTTTCAGAAAAGGTCCAGAATTTTAAGTTATTCCATAATAGGAAAGAGAAAGGAGGCTTCAGTGAAACATATAATGATGAAACAGTGAAGTCATGACTTCCTAATGACTAATGTGGTATAGAATGTAGTATGTTATAATTGAACGTAAATTTCCAGTATTTGTTCTACAGTGTCAAAACAGTTCTGTGATTTGCCCTATGCTGTGAAGCTGCACAACACAGTGTGTGCATCCATAGCTGGCTGAACTGAACATGTCCTTCAAGTCCTTTCCCAAATATTTAGGAATTTTTAGAGGCTTTTAGTTTCACAGTCAGTTTGGACTGAATCATAAGTTAGGGCTCTGCTGTACAAGAAATAGTCAAAACAGTCTTGCTGTGTTTTAAAAACACCAAAGTGACCAGATAATGGTCATTACAATTGAGATTATTTTTTGTGGGGCATACAGCTGTAAGGTGACAGCTATGAAGCTCCAGCTTGATTGAACTAGGAAGTGTTTGGAATTCATATCATGCAGTCATGGAAAACATACATCTGTTTCTTATAAACTAACAACAAGAAAAAAAAAAAAAAAAAAGCCCATTATGAATGGACAGCTCTAAGGCAATTTATCCACCTGTGTACCAGAATCCTGTAGAAAGAAAGATTGCTCTTAAAAAAACATCAGAAGCTCACTTTTTAAAATATAAAAAACATTATTGCTTCATTTACTGAAATTTGAGATAGCTTCTGGCTCAGCAGAATGAAAAAGATGTAGCACCAATAAAGAGAATTACTTTCCTTCAGTATTTTAATTTTTAAAAAATCAGAATTTTAATTGTGAATAACTAACTGCTCTAAAAATAAATCTGAATAGCATTTCTTCCATTGTTTAAACAGACAATAACACATACTGTGTAGTTAAAAGAAAACATGGATTTTTTTTAATGAAGGAAAATTTAGCGGTTTCCTTCTGTCTGGTTTTGTTAGTAGCAAAATGAGTTTAACTATTTACCATTTATTAATATCTGTAAAATAACTGACTCATTTTTTTCTTCTTCTTTCAGAAGTGAAGCCAACTTGCATATTTAACAGCATGGAATATTATGATGGAGACATGTTTCGAATGGATGCTTGTCGCTTCTGTCGGTGTCAGGGTGGTGTCTCTATTTGTTTCTCTGCCCAGTGTGGTGAGCTACACTGTGACAGGTATTATGTGCCAGAGGGAGAGTGCTGTCCAGTATGTGAAGGTACAGTATCTTTTAAATCCTTTTTTATTTTTAAACCTTCTGCTTTTCTATTTTGCCTTTTAATTGAAAATGAGTGAAGAAGTGTTCCATGTTGTTGTTCTACAGTTTGTCAGTTCCTTCTTAATTCAGTTTTTCTTTTACATTTCTTGGCATGGTCTTAGACATGGTCACATGTGCTGTACTTTTTGGGTGCCTTCTTCACAAATGTTATACGAAGCTGTTCCTAATTTCTGCACCAGAAATTACTCATTTAGCTAATAATTTAGCCATCATTATGCTCCAAAGCAGCAGCAGTGTGTCTCTGACTGTATCTGTCACTTTGCAGCCTGTTTCTTCCACTTGTTGCTCTTCTGTTCAGCTGAGCAATGTTTACAATTATAGCAAAGAACCAGGGCATAATCTGGCTTCAGTGTTTTTCTGTTCTTCCTTTATGCTGTTGACAGTCTGCTCGTCTGCTTGTTAGACCTGCAGTCCTCCTAAAAAAGATCCTGTGGGAAATTTCACATTGACCCTCTTGCTTATACTGGAAAATATTTGACACATCTTCTGCCAGAATACAAACAGGATTCCAGAGGAGGAAGATGAGGGCTGGCGCCATACACTTGGATCGTGCCCTACTGTGGGTCAGGGTATGGCCACGACATAGAAAAAGGCCTGCAAAACACTCCTGGTCTGTGTGGTTAAAAGTAAACTCAGGAATGACGTCTCAATAAGCAAACTAAGTTGGTAATCTCAAGTCTCTCAAGTCAAATTTCTCACTTCTGTATGACTAGTTTTGTTGAAATGTTCCCAGTTTTTCTCTAGAATCTGTGAAGTTGGTACAAAAGAAAAAAAGGATCAATAGATCTAAGATACATTTTGTTTTGAAAAGCAAATCAGAAAATCCAAAAACTAAACATTGTAATAAATATAATCCAACCATCTGTAGATATATTTTCCTTTTCCAGATCTGTTTGTTAAATATAAAATTTTAGTGGAAGTATTTAAAAATAGGACACTGAGTTTATGAAGATTCAGTATAAGCTGACTTAACGCTTTCAACAGTACATTTCAATATTGAAATACCTTGAGTTGTTGTCTATATTATATTTTCTCTGTATACCACAGAGTGGTTCTTTCTGTTTGATGGTGGCTTCATGTAACTCTTTTTAAATAATACAAAATCATGACATTGAAATTATTCATACATAATCTTTAGGCATAAAAGGAAATGTAAAATGTCTTGTTCTATTGCAATTTCTTTTATTTCAGACCCAGTTTACCCTGTAAATAATCCTGCTGGCTGTTACGCCAATGGTCAGATCCAAGCTCATGGAGACCGCTGGAGAGAGGATGACTGTACTTTCTGCCAGTGTATCAATGGAGATCCTCACTGTGTTGCTACAGCTTGTGGGCAGAGCTGTTTGAATCCTGTCAAAGTCCCGGGAGAGTGCTGCCCAGTGTGTGAAGGTGAGATCTGCGTTTCTTCTGTTATACTTCATTCTGTCATGGCTACTTCTGACTTGGTAACTCCTAATTTACTTTATAATTTTGGAGGATTTAAGTAGCTATCACAGCATTTCCTGTGTAAATTAGTTGGGGGAGAGGGAATAAAAATAGCTGATTTTTAAATTCTAAATTATGGCATGGTTTAACCACAACTGTATGTGGCCATATTCAATACTCTTTTGGTCTAATATAGTAATCATTTAAGATCAGCATTGTTAACTAATTTGACTCCATGCTTTGATTAAAGCTTATTAATAAATATAGGAGGAATTAGAGGATCAAAATGTTCATTTACAGCTATTACTTATAATCGAATTATTCCTAATTTCTTATTCATTGCTATCATTTAGTTACAATTTAAAATCTTTGCACCATATAGCTTGAGATTGGGCATAATTATAGTATGAAAAAAAATCATTATTTCAGTGAAACTTATAAGGGATGATTACTAAGTACGAGATGCATTTTGATTTTTAGAGTTCAAAATGTAATTACATTTTGTGGAAATATATGCAGTTTGTATTACAGACTGAGATTTTAACTTAGCTATATGGAACAGGTTGTCCAGTGAGGTTGTGGATGACCCCTCCCTGGAAGCTTTCAAGGCCAAGCTGGATGGGGCTTCGAGCAACCTGGTCTAGTAGGAGGTGTCCCTACCTATAGCAGGGGAGTTGGAACTGAATGATTTTAAAGGTCCATTCCAACCCAAACCATTCTATGATTCTATGATATGGCAAACATGTACCCAACCTGGCAATGAAAATGTGGAGGTTTGCAAATGAATATATTTTTAAAAAATTGTGTGTTCACAGTTGCATTTTTGGTAGTAGTTACTCATTATGAAAAATACCAGATCAGTCAACTTCTAAATCACAATTCTAGACCTGTCTTCAGAGCTGTATTCACAGTGTATAGATACTTGCAGGGGTACATGCTCAGTGAGCTGCCACTTACTTTTCCAGTTCCATCTGTGATGAAATGAAATGAATTTTGAAATGAATGTTGCATAACTGCTTGTAGCCCTTCTTGGGTTGCAGTATCTGCCCAAGTTCACTGGGTAGTTGCTGATTAGGAGGAAATCTGTGGAGCGTAGACTTTTCTTGGTGCTTTTTCATGTTAAAATTCACATTGCAGGATATGAAGAAGGCGTCTGATAATGTATAAAGTCTGCTTGTGAAGTGATGAAAATTACTACTTTCACACTGAATTAATTTTATGATGAAGCAAGTTAGCAAGTTTTAATCCCCAGTGATTCTCTCCTGATGGGTATCACAGAGTATGTGCTGTCATACTTAGCATATATGTGAGTGAGCTAGGAAAGGTAGCATGGACAGGTAGATTTATTTAAGTATTTTCTGTATGTGGTGGTTTCTTCTCCAACGGGAATGGACAAAATGTCAGTGTGATACAGGTGGCGTCAAAAAAATGGTAGGAAGCTGTCACTGGTAATGGTGGCCGTGGCAGCAGCAGTCCCCATGTGCTGAGAAGAGCACGAGGCTCCAGTGGGCCTGGTAAAAGTTAGGCAGAGCTGACTGTTAGGAAGAGCATGTGGACAGTTCAGATGGCAGGAAGCCACGTGGAACTGACCAGGGAATTTGAATGTCATCTGGACATGGAATTCCAAACAGCTTGAAATGTGTAACTTTCTGAATGCTTGTCAGGAGGTTACTGGACTTGCAGAGAGGGTAATTATTCAGCTGCCCCCAGGTCCTTCCAAATTCTCATTGTCCTGTGGATGCAGGAGGGATGGGTTGGTGAGGTGAAGGGATCCAGATCCTTTTCACTGGAGCTGCCAAGAGGGAGGGCAAAAGTGTGGGGGAGTCATATAGAGGGGAGAGGTGTAGCACCGCAATACTACACACTGTGAATACATTGCTTTAGTCTTCAAATCCATCGACGGCCTTCCTTGAGTTGCACTGTGGTTAGCGTCTGCTAGCATCTATGTCCAAACTCAGTGGAAGCTGAATTTATTTCATTTCCAGACAACAAAACTGGAAAGAGCCACCAGTATCTTGGGGAGCAGAGCATTAGTTTATTTGCTTTAAAACAGAAAGTGGAAAAATGTTGACTAAATTCAACAAGAGAAAATCTACTGGACTGTGTTTGGAGGAGGTTCTTCAAAAGTTCTGCCTCAGGGTAATTGTTACATAGTGGTTTTCCAGGAGAAGTCTGGTGATGAATGAACAGAAATTCAAGATAGGTTAACAGAGCATTGAGAAGGCAAGTGCCATACTGAAATTAAGGCCACAGTATAGTTTGCAAGATGCCAAGTCTTGATCTCTTTGCTATGGGTAAGTCCCTAGCTGACATACTAGCTCCTCAGTCCTTTCCTGTACATTATTCCTCCAAAAACCATGCAGACAAGCTGACAAGAGTCTGAACAGGAGTTATGAGCATAGACTGAATTCTTAAAAGCATGTCATAAGAGGACAGATTGAATAAATCGGGTTGGTTTACGTTAAAGGAAATTATGACTTTGGAATGAAAAGATAGCAGCCTTCAGGTGCCTGAAGGGTTGGCGCGAAAAAAAGGGAAGCAACATATTCTGCAGTATCTGCTGAAAATAGGACAAGAAATAATGAATTTGAGTTGCAAAAGGGAAGATGTGTATTAGAGAAAGGTAGATAGTTGTTGAGGAAAACAAAATTCCTCCTGTGGAATGTTTTGACTGAGACTGTAATTTTGCTTCATTTAGGGAATCATGCTGTTTGTATTTTCAGCCTCAGTGAGAGGAGATGCTCTCAGGAAATTGCATGCATAACTGAAAGCAGTTATAATAGCTGGTAGGCAGTTTTCAGTGTTTATGCAGGTAATGACTGTTACTCAGCAATATATGGTTGTTTTCTTCTTAAAGTAAGCATAAAAGTGATCAAAGGCCTTTTGGAAAGACCTCTGGTTACACTATGCCCACCCGTACCTTCTTGCCAGTTTTCCAATGTAGCAATGCATGTGGATTGTACTTGTGCAAGATGTGCATAGATAAAAGCCCTGGGTGGGAGCAGGGGGTGGCTACTTTGAGATAAGAATGTCTGAGCAGGAGTGAGGCAGAAAGCAAGGGCCTCAGATAAGGCATGAGGATAGAGAGTGTAGTGTGGGGGACAAGACAGGGCAATATCAAGCACTCAGATCAGATGATAAGAAGCTGCAAAGCTGGTGTAAGATTGTTTTTAAAGACAAGGCCCAACACCTTGCTAAAATGCTTTGAGCAGCTTTGTTCTCCCTCTAGAAAAGGGTGCTTTCTCCCCTTGCAGAAAAGAGATGGTTCCAGACAAAGCCCAGATGTTTTCTGTGTCATTTCTTCCTTCATCAGCCAGCCTCCATCCTTGAGCTCTTCACTCTATATTGCTTTTCAAAGCAGCCTCATCCTTGCACCAGTCAGAGCTGGGAAAAGCAGGCCCATTGTGTTCTGTGGATCCAACACAAAGAATTTGTTTTAAGCTTCTGATGGATGCTCCTATAGAACTTCTGTAGCTGTTGTAATGATATTGGTCCTTAGGGATTTGCTTTTGTTTGTTTAATCTATTATCTACTTAGTCTGTTTTTTCTTTCTTTGTTTTCTAGACTGTCTTCATAAAGAGCCAAGGCTTGGGTAATCACATTAGCCCTCTGTGCTTTCCCCACAGTTTTAGAGCCAATGGTCACTTGTAACACACAGAAATCTCAAAGATAACATGTTCCTACATATTTAATGAAAGCAGACAGGTCGTTAGAAGGAATAGGGTGTGAAGTTTTGATATGAACTCATACTTCATTACTGCTGAGGTTCTTCATGGAATCTGGTTTGGGTGCTTGTCCTGTTGTAGGAAATGGATCCACAGGAAGTCAGGCTTTTGTTGGTGTTGCTTTTCCTAGAACTGTTTGCTTCACTGTTGGGTTAACATTTGTTTCAGTTCCTGAATGTCTAAGCAGCAATTCCATTTCTAATGAAGTTTTTAAAAAATTGGATACTACTGGAGCTTCAAATAGCTATTAGTGTCAATATGTAATAGCATGTGAGTAACACCAAACAAGCCACAGTGACATAAATAACCATGCCTTCCTCGGGCCATCTGCAGACAGCCATCTGCAAATAGGAGTAATAGTCGTGTTCACAGGAAGTAAATATTGAGTAGAGTACTGGGAAAATGCTTGGTTCTTCGAAAAGAAGATAATAAATACAAGTGCTGAGAACTTGGCATCGATACCAGAAATGTCTCTTAGGAAAGTTGAAGGCTTCCTACATTCCCTCGTTTCTCCCAGAGATTCAGGCTACAGATAGGGAAAGCTTGCAGCCAAGTCAGTTGATATACAGTAGTTGGCTGTCACCCAGTGAGTAGTTCTGCGTGAGAGCTCTCAGGTACAGGTGGAAGGGTTCCAGCATAAGCTATGAATGAGAAATTAAGTGTTAGACAAAGTTCTCTCAGAGGACTTTCATGAATAAGGACTGCATTACTTCGCTGTCATAATGGCTGACACTTTATCTTTGCAAAAAGAAATTAACATTTTCATCAATAAAGGGCTCCAAGCTGTAGCTGAGAAGTAATTCGGTTCAGTTCCTTTAGTGTGTCCAACACATCATTAAGTAAAAAAAGGCACCATAGTCCCATGAAAAGAAATTTGATTCATTCACGATGAAATCAGTAGTAGAGAACAGTGTTCACTGGCATAGGATTTGGACCCAGGAATCTACTTAGAGTACGAAGGGCAAGTTATTGTTCAGTGTCAGCACTGTAGGTCAGGATGGGTCTTTTCATCAAAGCCAGTTAAGAGATTCAAACACAGTGCTGTAGAGAATTGAGCTTACTTTTGCCAGATCATGATTTAGTACAGCTTTTTTAGACAAGACGGCAGAGATTTAGCCACACAGCCCAGGGTGCAATGAGACATCCTGCCAATAAAAGTCTTTGCGTTTAAGAAAGTCAGGAATGCTAAACTGATATAAAATAATCTCTTTCTTGCTTTTAGTGATTCATCATAAAGTTCATTAGAAGATGGGTATTGAAAGGATAAACAATCTGGGAATCCTAGTGAATACATCTATGTATCTCAGTGTAGCTAAGGATTTCTTGCTTTTAAAGAACCTCATGGATCATCTAATTAATTCTTTCCAGTGCCTCCGGCATTCATAGATTTGGCCCAGATACACACTAATTTAGTGTGTTTATAACATCACCTTGTAATGATAACTGAATGACCTTATCTAGTTGGACATTTCTTTATAAATAAGTTTAATCGATACTGCTTTAATAAATGCCATTATTTCTCACTGTCATTTCACATGAGTTTGTCAAAAAACCAAACCTCATGGGTATTAATGCCTATATGAAGGGAGTCCATGCCTAAAAACTGGAAGGACTGATTGCACCAGATAAAAGCTTTGAAGTTAACATCTTGGGAATAGAAAGTTTTTGACTATTTCGTTAGACCCCCTCATACACATGCAGCATTGCTTCACAGGAGACTTCTTCAGAGGAACAATAAAAATAATCTTGGTTTATAATAGTTACTTTTGAGGAAAATGAATTGTATTTTAGTACTCTCAGGTTGACAGTATAAATAACATTTGAAATTAACAGTCTTTCTTTTCTGCCAAAGTGAGCCATGTGTTTGGAAGTATTAATGAATACATTAATGAATATATTTTCTGTTCATTCTTCGTGACATTAAAAATAATTGCATCTTAAATCTTTGCATGCATTTTATATTATGTAATAGTTAAACACTGATAGTTAACACAGACAGCTAAACTCTAGGGGGGGAAATATCCTGCGAGTTATTAGGGATTTCAAACCCAGGAAGGAAATTCTCTTGCTTGGGACTCGGGACTGATATTTTTCATGTAATGGACTGGAGGGGCGGGGAAGCCTGGAATGCTAACTATGAGGATGGAAAACATTTAGTCACTCTTGGAATGATATGAATGTTTTTACAGGAAGCTTAAGTAAACACACATGCTGCTGCTTAGTAGGCTGCAGTTAACTTTTTTGGACTGCAGACAAAATTCAAACAAGAATATAGACTCCAGCAAAAGGCTGTTGAGCAGCACACCCTTCAGGACCAGTTTTCAGGCACTTATCTGGTAAAACGTATGGTACAGAGCAAGACTGCTGCTCACTCATACTTTTTCTTAACTTTTATGATAAATGCTTGAATGCATTGAGTCTATATTTCTGTAAGTCTGTTGGTGTTGGTTTTGTAGTATCAGAGCGTCTTAATCCTTTTATAGACAGCACGCAGTATAAAATGCTACAGAAGAGGGAGCTGTTTCACTTTCCCCAAACACAGGCAGGCTCTTTATTACTGCTATTGGAGGTCTTTGTTCATGTGTAGAACGTGATTTTGACTCATTTTTCCTCCCTCCTTCCTCTAGAATACTCTTCAATTTCACGCTCTCTATGAGATGCTGAGCTTTCTAGAATCCTGTTCTGGTACATTCACATTGGCTAATGCTTTCTCCCAGTGTCTCAGGACTCATCACTGCTCAATCTAAATGCAGTGCTATTTTATGTGAGTTGCTTCTCTGGGGTTAAAAATCATTTTAAATTAAATGCATGCACCTCAAGGAGTTATATTTTGAGTTTGTGGCTGGGCACAATAAGACTTTTACATAAAATTTCTTAGTGTTGTCCCTCCTAATTAGAAAAGTAATAATAATTCTCATAGTAAATTATTGTTAAAAGTACTGGGATTATCAGTGGTTATAATTTCTATACGGAATTTTGGGGGAAATATTTTTTTTCCATTTATACTGAAAAGGACTTCTTGTGATCAGTACTTTTGGTCCAAACAGAAGAACAAAAAAATTATGAGGGCTCCTTTGAAAGTAATGCCTCCTATGTTATTTTATGTTGGCCCACTACATCAGAAGTGGATGTTGGTGGGTATGGCAGTAGAGGTTGAACCTTCCCACCAGTATTCCATTACATATTGTTGCTTTGTGTCAGATGGCAGCAGAGGGGCAGTCTGACACAATGGTGTCTGACATGGAAGTGTGTCTGAAGCAAAGGGGTGTCACTGAATTCCTCCATATGGAAAAAATGGTACCTGCTGACATTCATCAGCATTTATGGAGACCAAGCAATGGATATGAGCACAGTGAGGTGGTGGTGGTGCATTTCAGCAGTGGTGACAGCAACAGTGGGTCACCTCTGCTGATGCACTTTTATGAGAGTAGCATGCAAGCTCTTGTTCATCACTGGCAAAAAATGCTTAGCTAGTGGTGGTGACTGTGTTGAAAAATAGTGTTTTGTAGCTGAGAATTTGCTCTATCCACTAGTATAATGTTCTTTGTATCTATCATAATTTTCATTGAAATAAATAGGAGGCATTATTTTCAGAGCAACCTACATCCATTGTCCTGCTCACAACTAGAAGTAAAGCTTCTTTGTGCTATACTCTGAAAACATGTTTCCATGTTCCAGCTTTTTTAATAATACACACAAGAAATGGATCAATTTTATTTGACTGCTTCTAGCAAGAGTATGAACTGATTCACGTATGAAAGATGATTCTGAGCAGTTCTAGTGCTGAATGGTGTTGCATAAAATCCCACTTCTCATGCTACAGTTATGGTATTTAAATTTAGGGTTATTTTCAGGCCTGGTGGCTTTTTGTACTATATAACCATTTGATCTATTTGAGAAATTTGAGTTACTATTGATATGAGCTTGTATGTTGAAATTATTTTGATTATAATCAGGCTTTTTGAAAGTACAAATGTTTTCATTTTGGAAATCACTGGCAGCTCTGACTTCAATTGCATGAGCAATAATCTCTGAGTAATTCCTCAAAATACTTGGTTTGTAATATAATGCCTTTGTATTATGTAGTAACTATCAACACTAACATCTGAAAATTTGATTTTATACATTATTGTAATAGGCAGCATACAAGTACTGAATAAATACAAATAAAATACAAAACAGTATTTTGGGAAGTTCTGGGAACATATTTTTTATATTGTCTATTAATATAAAAATTGTCTGTTTGGCAAAGGTTTTTAAGGATTTTTCAAGGATTTTTCTCTTTAATTCCTAATGTAAGCTAGGTACTTGCATAGTAGTTTGCAATCTTTCAATGAAATTGATTAAATCCATTTTTTGGGAGTATTCAAAGGAGACCTTTTTGAAAGATAATGTTCAACCTCTATAATAGCGTATCTATAGAACTTACAGTTTTATAGTTTTGATTATGCGTGTTTCTATCAGGCAGATTGAAATGTTTTTGTTAATGTGAAGTTGGTAGAAAATGCTAGTTTTGTATAGATAAAAGTGCATATAAAAATGTAAACAGGAAAAAACAGCACATAGATCCATAAATTACTTGCAGCTTCAGGGTCGTAAAACATCCTTTTTGCCTGATTTTTTTTGATATGTATGTATTTGTAGTCAACTCATACTTTGCCGTTCTAGTTTATTATTAGGGCATATGCAAATAATTCTCTAAGATGTTTGGGACACTACACCAAATGTTGGTAAGATTTGTTAGCTTTTAAGCATATATGCTTAAAGTAATACCAAGTCAAACTGCACAGGGAGCACAGATGAAGTGATTAAGAAGAGAAATCAGACCCCTGTGTCTGTTTAGTTGGAATAATCACTATGCTTGAATCAAGCAAAGTAATTTAATGTAGGTGTTTGATTTACACTAATGTCTTCTACACTTCTATGTCAAGAAAAAATATTGTTATTGTAATAGTAGTTTTTTTCCCTTCTATTTTGAAAGGATAGCATTTGCAAGTGAAATTAAAATCTGGGCTGATTCAGTAGTGTCAAATATCTGTCCTCATACATTTCTAATTATTTTGTGGTAAGATGTACAGCAGTCCAGATTTCTAATGGTTGATTAGAAGCAGTTTTGTATTCGTGTTTAAATTCGTTCATATTTAACAATGTCAAATATAGCTACTTGAACGTTAAACAATATGCAGAAGAAAAAACCTAAACATGATTACTTCCTTACTTAAAGTCAATTTTGTAAAAGCCTGGAGGAGGTATTTCCCTGATGTGGTTTTACTGAAAGTATGAAACAAAGCCTGTTTTGAGTTTAAATACTGCGTTCCAAATTAAACAAAGCAAAGAGCTTGTTTTAAGTATTTTTCATGTCATAATAATAGTAATGGGCTGAGGAAGCTGTTCTTAAGGTATTAGCATAAAGATGAACAATAAAATGCATTGATGAAAGGTGGTTGTGGCTGTCAGCAAATAACATTTTGGAGAGAATTGCTCTGTTTTAACTGCCTGGAAGAAGTTTTGCTTCTTGAATTGAAAGCTACTCCTTCAGTCATTGCACAGATTTCAGAGAGATGGTGTTAGACTACATCTATTTTTACTGAGTAAGGAAGACGGTCAGTACTTGGCAAAGGAATACAAAAACAATTAGGAATCAAAATATTTATCTGTGGATTTCACAAGTGCTAAACAGAGGAGAAGCATTGCTTCCCTGGTCCTGCTTGCTGTGCTCTCACTGATACAAGTCCTCTTGTCCTTCACACAGACCAAAACTGAACACTTACTGCTCTCTTATAGTACACGTCTTTGGTGTGATACCATTAAGTGAAATCCTACTTCTTTTGCTGAAATGAACTAAATACCCGAAGTTCAGATTTTAAACAATTTAAAAGTCTGATAGGAAAATGTGTATAACTGATATCAGGCTTGGCGGGGGGGGAGGGCTACTTTTATCTTTTTTTTCAGCTCACTTGAAAACAAACTAAATAATTTTGTAAATGGAATCTCCATAGTTGGAAGGAAAAATGACATCTTCAATGAATTGTTCATTTTTGACATTCAGATGAAAAATTGAAGTCAAGAAGACTACAGTAAATGGTCTCAGATTTGTTTTTGTTTTTATTGCTTCAGCAATCATCAGTGAATTTGTTTGCTTTCTTTTTTCAATGATTTTAAATGTTCAAACTGTGTGTATAATAAAATTCTAATCCTTATAAACTTTTTCCCTGCTGTCACTGAAGCATGGATGAATCAGTTTCTCTCCATTTCTAAATACTTCAGCCAGGCATTATCCTAGTACTCATCCACATGTAACAAGATCTGTGTATGACAGTGGCTGTTGCTTCTGTCAGAGGCACGGTACTAGACTAGACTAGATCCTGTCCTCTTCTATGTATTTCACGTTTTTAACAGAAGAAAATGCTCTTTCTGACAACAGCTATGTCACATCACTCATAGTAGAAGCGGAAGGTCTCAGAAATCAGAAAATAGCAGAAAGGAATGCTTTGGGGATTGGTTAGGAAACTGACAGTGGCAATATGGTCTTATTCCACCTTGACAAATCTCCTTGTTCGTGACACTCGTGTTTTGTGGCGGTATTGCTAAGGTAGGTCCAGTAAGACAAAGCCAGTTCCAGGTATTGCTGGGATATCGCTGTCTTCCCTTCTTTCCCTGCAAAGCACTTTGACTTCAAGCTAGGATGAGTGAGATTCAGGGATTTGATCATGCACTGTAGAGTTTTTTCAGTGGTTCAGACTGAAAGGCCAGCAGCAGCTGGAATATCCACTGTGGATTTCATACGTTGTAAAGTGACTTTTAAGCAAAATGTCAGACACAGATCTGTGTTGAATCTGTGTTTATGCTTTGTTTGATGCCTCAGATGGGTCTGGATCTCAAAGAATGATTTAAATCTGCCTCCAGCTGAGAGCAGCATCACTTCTGTCTCATCCTGAGATGGAGAGGAAGAGTGGGCAGTGGTATTGTATAGCAGATTTAACTAGGCCATGATTTAATGTTAGTAGTTTGTGGAACAATACATTCCTATTGCCTTGTTTCTTTACTACTATAAAAAAATAAGAACATTTTCTTTGGACATGACATGCGTATACCAATTTTGTGTCCTGCTTGATTTACTGCGGTAGAATTCCTGTTGTTAGCTGAAGGGTATTTATAGCAAAGTGAAAAAGCATAAAAAATGAATACAACATTTTTATCAACCTCATAGCAAGCAAATTAGTAATCCTATGCACTGAAATTCAGCAGAGAAAATTTCATGCTCAGAGAGAGTATAGGGAATGAGATATTCTAATAGCAGTCTGCATTTAACCTTACTCATAAACACTTTAGATCAGCAATATCTGTGTTCTATCTAAAAAAAAAACAAAAAACATTGTTTTCATGTGGACTCTCATCAATCCTTTTCACTTTATTTTTGTCTTCCCTCTTTCTTTACTATAGTTTTATTGTTGTAAAATACACAGACAGAAATAGCATATGTTTTTCCCACCAATTGTCTGTTCGTTTGTGCACTGCATCTTTCTTCTGCAGTTTGTACCAAGAGCAGCAGTGAAAGCCTAACTGGGATCATGTGGCCGCACATGCTTTTTCAAACTTAACTACTGCTTGCCTATTCAAATAGCCAGCAGCCTGGCAGCAGAAAAGCTGGCTTTATTTGTTGAGTCTTGTCTAGCGAAGTGAAAAGGGCTGATACTTTTTTTTCTGGCTGCATTTTTGCACATGTGGGGGTAGGGAATGAAATTATTTCTTTTGTCCTCCACTTGCAGCTCATTGAGAAGCAGGCATGCATATAAAATTACTGTATCTCTCAGGACTTACCTTTAGGGACAGAAGGGAGGAAAAACAGATTTGTGAGCTTGCTTGGAAACTCTCAGGATGCTGAGAGCAGAAACAAAAGTGAGAGGTAATACAGTAAACCACAAAAAATAAAGGATTCACAAAAATCTTTTAAATTAAAATAGTAACTATTTAATTTTGTCTCTATTAAGAAATACTGTATTGCTCAATGCATCAAGGTAGCAAAATTTCAAAATTGATATGTCAGCACCCAAGACAGAAGAGCATCAAAACACAAAACAGAGCTTTGAAAAGCTACCACATGCTTTGGATAACATGAGTGATTCATATGATTGGTATTGTTTTTAACTACCATTGTTTATAAGCATTACTGTGGCTTTTTTGTCATTCAGAGTGCCAGATTTGGGCTGTCTGGCCAATAACCTGCATGTAGCTTCAAGATAACTGCAGTGTTATGTTTTCTTGCTTGTTGAGGATATTTTACTTTAAGAATACAGTGAGGTAGGAATTGAGATTTTCAGACTGGGAACCAGATGCTAAAAATCAGTTTATTTGCAAAGATAGCTTATTGTGTTCTGCCCTAAACAAATGGGATGAGTTAATGAAATTTCTGGAATACATCATGTTACTGGTGTATATTGGTATGGTCTTCATCCCTAAACTAATGATATGTTGAAGTTGCAAATATTAGATATGAACATAATTTAGTCAGTTCATTGAGTGATTTAAAAAAAAAAATGCAAGGAGTTCATTGCAATTAAAAATAGTCTAGTTTGGGAATTCATTTGTTCTAAAATAAATTGTTCATTAAGATTACTTTTCCATGCTATGCTTGCAGACTGAGCCATGACGTGAATAGTTCACAGAAATTTATAGAATCTCTCATTTGACCCGCAAACTAATAGTCTGTTAAACTTCTGGAAAAAATCTGGGGAAAAAAAAGAAAAAAAGAAAAAAGTAATTCATCTTACAAGAGATTTGAGGATTCTACAGGCACAGAGATACTATTACCCAAATTTCCAGCTTTCATTTAAACAGAGCTGTTGGTGGTGTTTTATGTATGTAGAATATATAGAATATATAGAGACTTTTTCTACAAAAATTGTACAGAGGACAGAACTGAACTTGAATAGTGTTTCAGAACTTGCAGAAACGTGAGGAATCTGAACCATGATCTCTGAGAGATAAGACTAAAATCTTCTGTGCCTGTCATGCATTCCTTTTGCTCCTAACTCTGTACTTAGCTGACCTAATTTAAAAAGGATTAAAAATGTTCAACACTGCATAAACTGCTGGGAAGGGAAGAGCAGGGCTGGAAGGAAGCTGTGAAAGCAGAAAATTGTACAAGACAATGAAAGCAGAAAGGCACATTCTTGTAATGGGATAATTTTCACTTGACTGGAAGGCATGGGTGCAATAGCTGCCTGGTGGGTGCAGAACCAATAGGCAGAGAAATAGGCAGGTATTTTGTTTGACAGTATATACCACTAATAATTTAATAAATGTTGAGTAGTATTCTACTCTCAATCTGAGAGTAAGGACTATTTGCCTCTAAGTATGGATGACAAAACTTGTCATTCAGAGGATTTGGTTTGGGGATGAGAGATGATAAGATATGGCCATCTTCAGTCTGTGAAAATGTTCATGCTATATAAAACACTATGTTTTCTTGCAGTTATGGTTTGTATACCATTTCTCCGTATTTTCACAATTGACAAATTCATCCATTTGAATTTATTTAGAATTTAATTTCTTTAAAGTCTTTGTTTCTTGAGATTCAGGAAAAAGAAGAACTCAATCAACTTAAATGTTGAAATGAAAGCTCACAGTTATTTCCTTAAAAATTGTGTAATTTGTGTTTCATAATGCTTAGTATAATCATAAGTATATATAGTATATATATATAAGTATATAAGTATATCATAAGTATAATCATAAGTAAATTTCTTGCTACTTAAGTGCTGAGTTTCATTAAAAAAAAAAAACACAAGATAAAAAAATTCAAAATTTTTGTGTTGGTTCGTACTGTTTATAATGAGTATATACCACTTCTAAACAAAGTCTGTTTCTTGAATTAAGTACCAGGAATGTTCACGAATCAAAAAAAGTATTTGTTAAAAATGATTCACTTTGCTGTAGCATTGTGTCTGCCTTTTGCGAACTAACTAAAATATCAAATTGATCTCAAATATGTGTGTTTTATTTTTCTTGCATTTAGAACCAACTTACATAACGATAGGTCCACCCACCTGTGAGCTTTTGGTGAACTGCACTTTGACTGAAAAAGACTGTATCTATAGTTTCAAACTGGATCAAAATGGTTGCCGCATTTGTCAGTGCAAAACGAGTGAGTATGCTAAAATACAGTGCCTTATACCTGTTATATCCTGCTGTTGGTGAAGATGTTAATATGCTGTTTTTTCCATTCATAATGTTAATTGGCTGTTGTGTTACTGTACATGTGCTTTCTATTTGTTCATCTTTAAAGGACAGATTGCCATTTTCTGACATTGCTTGATTAAAATGTATTTGGAGGAAAAACATAAATGTATGAATTTAGGTAAAAACTAACAGCTAGGTAAAAAAAAAAAAATTATGATTAGGCACTTAACATTAATGACAATGTGCCTTTGAGAAGTTTTGCCAGATTTGTGCACTTCAAAAACTCCTGTTTGCTAAACAGCCTATTTTTAACATAGTTTATTGCTTTTGAGGATCAAAAATATTTGAAAATGATACTTTTAGGGCATGTATGTTCATATACGAAGGTAGCCATACGTAACATGTTTCCGTAACATATATAAATACATTTGATTTAATATATATATAAGCTTTGTCATCAGTTCTAACCCAAGAAAAAGCATTTGACCTTGTAAGAACTTTGCATTTATCAGTGATAATAGTATCTCAAAGAAAAGCAGGAAAAGTGTACTTTCTCTGTGTATTTCCTTAAGAATTTAATGTTTATGCATGAACTATGAAGCAAGGTCAAGTTTGTTCCTGGAATTATCAAAGAACTGGAGGGCAACTCAGCTGGAGGACATATCTCTTGTGCCTGCCAGCCCAGCTACGAGTGGTTAAAGTCCCTTTATAATTTTATTGTAGCACTGCATCTTCCTTGTTTAGGGATTGGCTTGGTGTTTTGCTTAAGGAAAAAAAAAAAAGGTTTTGTTCTGGTGCCTTTATCTTTTTTTCTTGGAAAATGTGCATTTTTTGTTTCCGTATTGATAAGGGACAGGAGACATCAAATAAATTTATGTCATTATGGTAATAGAGAAAGTAATATTTTCAGTTACAAGTTGTGTCCCTGGCAACAGTGACCTTCATAGGTTTCCACAGGAACTTGACAGAGGTCCACATCTATTTCCTACTTGATAAAATATGGATAGGAGTTTCCCCTATTTATAAAACATGCAGTGCTGTTTATATCATTTGTTTTAGATTTGTATTAGTTTTGTCTTATTTGATTAAGTATTTTATCTACTAGTTCATGTTGTTTCGACTATGCACAACAGCAGGTATGCTGCACATTCTGCATCCTCTCTGGAGAATAGTAAAGAATTTCATCTAAGGATCATATGACTCAGTGATCAGGTTGAGACGCAGGAACTAGAAGAGTTTATACAACACAAAAATTGTGCCTTGAAATGAACTCATAAGCTGAACACGTCAAAAGTATCAGTGGATAAAAGAAAAAGCACCCTCTGCAAGGGTAGATAAAACACATACTTTTTTGCCATCACATACATGCCTTGCCTACAAAATTAGAAAGTTCTGCTTTTACCACTGTTATTTGATTTTTCTTTTTTATTGCTGAAGTATTAACTGGCATGAGGGGGAGCATTTCTGTAAGGAGTTTTGACAAGAAGATGGACATACTCATCAAGTTTCAGCATGTATGCCTGTGCGTGCAGTCCTGCCCTCCAGTTCGTTGCACGAGGCCCATCACTCCAGGCTATCATTTCTTTTGTCCTAGACTATCAGATCGTACATGTATACTTATTGCATCCCAGGATGTCTCTGTTCTTTCTTGGAGTGTTTCTGATTAAATACTGTTTAAGAACCTATTCAAGGAGATTTTTCTCTTGCCAGATTTGCTTGCAATTATTTTCATTTTGCAGTAGCAAACTGTCAGGATCAAACTTAATAGTATCGTTTGTCTGTCATCCTTTTTCTCAGTTAAATAACTTGAATTGTAGATTGCTTAAAAATCTCCCAAGTCATTCAGAGAGGAGAAACCTTTATTTACTAAAGAAGGGAAGAAAAATTACGGCTTGGTAGTCTTCATCAATGGTGGGATATCAGTCAAAATGACAGGGCTAGAATTTTTCTGTCAAGTAATGTTTATCTCTTGCCAGACTCTAGACAAATGACTGCATGAGGACCAAGAAGAAAACAGTTGGAGGTCACATATGATGAAAACGTACTGTTCTAGTTCTCTGTACTTTCAAGTCTAAACTAGTTGAGTTGCATCTTGGTTCTCTAAAAATGTAAGAATGTGTATTATCTTAGGTTCACATGCAGATTTACATTTAAATTAATTTGAGAGTATCTGTGTCTTCACACTGCACTCACTTCTTTTTTGCTGATCTGAGCTGCTCAGCTGAATCAGATTGAGAACCTGAGTACAGAAGATACATGTACCTCTTATTGCTGTTTGAAGTCATCCTATCCAAGCTCTTCAAATGTCTTTCCAATGGCATTTTCATTTTTGCTAACTTCTCTTTATCTGTCTTCACTGAGATATACATAGTTCTATTCATTTCAGTCAGAAAAAAAGCAAAATTACAAAGAAGAAAAGGAAGAAAGCACAGCAAATCTATAAATGGTTCCTCACTGCTATCTTCATTTACATTTCTGTAGCTAAAAATCTATACAACGGGTTTATTTGACGTTTATGTAAATATGGTATAATGAAGCTTGTGTGGTGCTTTATTGTAATTTAGATTCAAGTTTATCCAGCTCGTTTCAAGTGGACTACAGAATGAGAGAAGGAAGAAAGAAGCAAATGGTAATGTTTCTTGAACACAATGGTTTTAATAGAAGGATACTTTACCCTTCTTTCTTGTTTTTGCAGTGAATGCAAAAACATGCTTTGGAAACATGTTGTGAAAGCATATTAGGTGTAAAGTAAAATTTAAAAAAGCAGAGGTAGACCATAGTGGTAAGAAAAAACTACCACTGAGCAAAGAATTATATTAGTGGTTGGCTACCCTACCCATGGCAGAGGGGTTGGGACTAGTTGGTCTTTAAGGTCCCTTCCAGTGCAAGCCATTCTATGATTCTATGAGTGAGCACAGATTAATAAGAGGAAAAGTTCCAGCAAGTAGCGATGGAACTGCAAATGATCAGGGAAAAGGAATGGTAACTCTGAGCAGGAATGTACAGAAGCCGAAGTGCTTCATGAAGATGAAAGGAAAAAAAAAAGTATAGCCCAGTTTATAGGAAGAACTGCTGCAGAACGCCGTCAGTGAAACTGAGACAGTACTGCAATAATAGGAAAAAATGAAAGAGGATAGAAGAACAAGAAACAAATAGAAAAAAAGCGAGCAAGCAAAAACTTGTTACTTGTGGAGTGCAGCAGTTGCAATTGTGTTTGGAGTGTCTAGGCTTGTGCGCTCATAGGGAGAGCTGGAGTGGATTAAAGTCTTTGGAAGGAGGCATACATAAGAGGAATGAAATAAAACCAGTGATCAGATATTTATGAGGCAGGACTCCTGTTGCTCCAAAGAGGACTAACCAGCACATTGAATAATGCCTGCTGATTGCAATAAATTAAGATTTAAAGTCTGAAAATTGCTGCTGAACAGTAAATCATTTTTTACTGAGAGCCTGCAGTGAGAGCCAGTAGCTTATCTGGTCTTATCTCTTCCCCGTATTTAATTCATGAGAAGGAAAAAGCCATTAAAATCTTTCCTGTAACTTCTGTTACAGACTACAGTCTTTTACCCTAAATGAGTTGAATGTGCAGTACTATTCAGGGTATAACTGAGAGCATTTTTGGCTAAACATTTCAGATCTTATTAAAATTAGAAAATTTCTGTAAGTCTAAAACCTGCTTACTTCATGCAGAAGGCTTAGCTTTGCAGTTACAGGAGGCCATTGTCATACAATTTCCTTAATTCCAAAGTACTCTTGGAGACTTGCAGTTACAGAAGGCTATAGAGACAAGGTGTTTTTCCTGCACATTGTAGCATGTTGTTATCCTCATCCTGTCGTGGTTATGTTTTGTCTGTCAAAGCAAATCATAAAATCAGGATTCAAAGAGTGGAATTCTTTGTATGTTGCGTGTTTGCACAGTTCTATAGATGTAAAACAACCCCACTCTTCCAAATGCATCCCATATAAATACAGAAATATTTGTGATTTTTTTTAAGACCTTTTCCTTAAATGAGTAGAACATATCCTATTGTGGAGTTAGCAGATATCCTGTCATGGTACTAGCAGATATCTGCAGCATGGCCTTTGGTATTGTGGTGAGTCACACCATCTCCCTTCATAGTTGATGGAGTGGAACTCCAGTGTGAAGTTTAGATTTGGCAGTCTGGGAGTTGGATTTGTTGTGAGATATTCAGAGGCAGCTGTGGAAGACTGAAGCACAGAATCGGGAGGTCTGAGAAAAGTAATATAGGCTTATCTATGGGCCATCTATAAGCAGCAGTGTTGAAGCTCTGAAAAAAATGCATGGCCTGATGATGAGAAAAAAAAAAAAAGGGAGAATATATGTCAAATAATATCTTCTGTGTTCATCATTCAGTAGTTACAGTTTTGGATGAGTTTTCCTAATCTTCTACTCTTCCCAACCAAAACTTGAACATTTGATCCCTTTAATCTATCCATGTAAAAAAAAAAAAAAATTCTTAGCTATGCATTCTAAGCACTTTTAAGCTCTCTCAGTGTTAATGTGGTTCGTTTATGTAAACATATTTTATGTTTATTTGGATATTGAACATGAGATGGGAAAAGTAGTCACACTATTCACACAAAAAAGGTACATTTTGAACAACGTACAATTCTTGGAAATAGAAAGGTAAATATGAATGATGTAACATTTTTCTGTTCTACCATTGTTACCATGATTTACCAACAAGTTCCATGTAACAAAAAGAAAAAGATAGAAGCAGTCTATTAGCTTTTTTTAGTGCAAGGAGAGAACGTCCTGGATTTTTTGAATAATAAGGTAGACCTGGCAGAAAATGTACATTTGGTTACTTTCCTGCAGTGCTATGAAAAGAAATGCTTAATATCTATTAGACTTCTGTTAGTGAAATATAGCCATGGGAAACTGTGGATGGAGCATGTTTCTTTAAAAAAAAAAAAATAATAATACATGGCCTATGTAAAAGTGAAGTATTAACTGTAACTGCACATGCAAAATACTGTGGAAGTACTCCCCAAAGAGGACACAATTATGATGAACAACACATGCTAAATAAATATTATCTATCTTCTTGCTAGAGCAAAAGTGGGGATCTCTGAGGAGTGCAATGTATTAGTTTTAGCAATGCCTACAATAAATCTAATGTAATAAAAGCCAATAGGAAATTTGCTCGACTTGTTTAAAAAAAAAAAAAAAAAAAAAAGCTTCTTGAAGGGTTGGGGAAGCTCTATCATTTTCCAGTAATTCCACCTTTGAGAGATACCACTTTCGTGACGTCATATGTTGTATGTGAATCCTAGAGTTGTTTAGAGCAGGTATCCGTGTGGGTAATTTGCCTCAGTGGACTCATGGGATTATTTTTTTCTAGCATCACAGTGCCCAGTCCCTTCATTTTTATCCAGCTATTATAAATCATGAGTTAATTCTAAAGAAGGGAGGGAGGGTTAGTGTGGATCTGTGGAGGCAATATATTCAGAGAATTCCAGTTACTGATAAGTAACCTAGTTTTCTCCTTCATAAATTTGCCTCCCCAGATCCCCACCCCTGAAGATTAACCAGCAGTAGCAATCCACACCGAGAGGACGGCTGAGGAGTGCTTAATTATAAAGGTACTGTGAAACAGTTCTCCTGGTATGATCTAGCCTCAGCATCAAGAAAATAATGATGGTGAAGGTATGTAGCTAGCTTTGTCTAGCAATGCTACAGATCTATTTTTTTTTAAATGGACACTGGCCTAAGACAAGTTGAAATACTGACATAATTCTTCTCAAATATCTACTAATATTGTCCAAAAGTTACTTTTTTCACTGTGAACTACAGGATTAAAAACTAAAAGTATTTCAACAGGTTATGCATCTCTGGAATGCATTTTCAAAAATTGTAGCCTAAGATGACTTTCAGTCTTCAGAATAAAATTATCAGTGTCCATATGTAAAATAATAAATCAGAGAAAAACATATCTTACAGCTTAGATTTTTTTGTATGTCATGTATATGTTAGAAGAAAGAAGCTGAGGTCTGTTTTTATATAAGAGCTAGCTAGAATTACAGTCAAGCTGTTAAATTTCAAATGGGAGAACAGTTTTAGACCCAAACATACAATTTACAGAACTGACGTTTGTCCAGTTTGATTTTTGAGAAGTATTTCACTACATTCTAAATTTTCTCCTTCTCATGCAAGGTGGGGATGTGAGTACTCTGAAATCAGGAATAAATAGCAGTAGTACTCTGAAATCAGGCCTAAGACCTGTAATTCATTTTAGGATATACTGCCTCTGAGGTCTCATACCTGAGAAGGAGAGATTATATTGTATCTGAAATATCTGCGTTTTGAGTGAACAGTTACAAACACTGATAACATTACATCTTCCAGAGCATGATGTTGTCATCTTGTTTGCAGAGTGGTATCGGTATGTCACATCAGTATATCAACCTCTGTTACACTCTGATTTTTGTGCATATCTTTCTTTCCTTCAGCAGGTGGTGATTAGGTCTTACAGTGCTTGGACAACCTTTTAAAATGAGTTTATTTTAGTACTGACAATGAGGTATTTAGAGGAAAAGAATTACTGACACCAAATCTTTTGCATGCAGAGCACTGTGCAGTCTCGTCATAACTTGGTAGTAATCCCTTGTTTTTAAGACAAGATTTTCTTCTTCTGGCAGTCTTGTCCCATCCCACATATCACAATCAGATTCTCCTTAAGCAGCATCATGCTCTTCTGAAACTCTAATACTTATTTTATTAGTCCATGCATGTGAAACTGTGTTGGGGAGTGAGTGAAGAAAGGCGGGAGAAAGAAACTACTGTATTAAGAGGAGTTTCTTGGCAATAGTGACCAGACTTAGAAACTCTGATCCTAGTATTTGGACCTTAATAATTCACTGATGTTTTTGGAAGACTGGTTCACCTGCAACTATTCTTTCCTGTACTGTTTTCTTCTAATGGCATCTTATTAAATTGATCCAAATCAATCTAGTAATTTGGAATTCCTATATCCAAGTCAGAATACAGTGTGTTAAATTATTGCAACTACAAACTAGTTTTTGTTAGAACTGCTGTGTTTAGAAGAGCCAAGGTCTCTAAACAATAGCTTTTGCCAATATAGTGAGACCTAGTGAAGACTACCTAGAAACGTGGGATTGTTGGTAACTGACTTTGCTGCTACTTTTGCAATCATTGAACAGAGAGAATAAAATAGTATGGTCTCGTTGTGTGGGATGGATTCACTGCTATAAGTATTCAGGGTATGTTTGTCCTCAAGTGAGTATTTATTCCCAGTAGAAAGCTATTTTGATAAATTCATTGGTTTCTTTGATTATTGTGCTAGCTTTTTGCTGTGTTTGATTCAGTTGAAATTTTTCTAGAATTTAGTTTCATATTTTGTTTTATATTTCCTCTAAAGCCCATCTTCATATTAAAACATTTGTGTTAAAAGTACGGTAATATTAGCCTGAGACATTCAGGAACTCGTGTGTCTCTTTCTAAAGTCACATTGCTTTAATATCCTTCTGAGATCAACCAATTTCATGTGCATGAACTCAGCTTGTATATTTTATACATTTTCAGTACTACATTTCATTCCACTATCATTACTTTATCACCCTAAGCCCTCCTATTACCTTGTGTAGAAGGATTGTTCTCTGTATTGACGTTACTTCATTGGCGTTTCACATTTCATAAGAAAAATCAGTGAATGTGTTTCTACTTCTCATGTAGAATTCTACTCTCCAACCACATATTTTGCAAGAGGCATAATGAAAGGTGCCTTCTCTTTAACTGATTTCCAATCATTGTATCATTTCTGTTTAGTCCTGTACCACCTGTTGAATCAGTAGTTTAGTTTTCTCAGTGATGTTATAGCTAATTATTCAGAGAAATAAATATTGTGTAATCATGCAGCTTGCCTATGCTGTTAGAGTTGTAGTGACATGTAAGCACGTAATGCAGATTTCCAGACCTCTGAAAGGTAGTTTTCCTTCAATGTTAGCTTTTTGAAATGTTTCCTATCCTCAGACTCCTTACTTTGAATACCCCCCTTGAAGCTGTTAGTAGCCCATTTAGGGCTGGATCTCTTCCCTGTGAATATGTTGCATGATTTGGGATTCAGGTTCTAGATGAAGTTTATTTAAGCAAAAATGGATAAAGCCCCCCAAAGAAATTACCTCCTGATATTTTCAGTAATAAACCTCCTCAGATGACTGCAGCTGACCTTCATGAGTAGATTGCAGTTCTCTTTATTCTTCAGTACGTTTCACTTGTAATGCAAAGCTTTAGCAGGAAATCTGTTTTTACTTGTCTTTCATAATGAACTTGTGATAGTTTTACTAACAATGAATTTAGAGCTATCATTAAGGCTATGTGTCAGGGTGAAAATTGCATGCATTAAATTGTATTTACACGAGAATCTTTAGCCTTGGCATCTTTTTCTCTTTTTTTTCCTTTTTTTTTTCTTATAGAGTTAAACTCTGTTCCTATAAAATTGGCGAGTTCACTCTCAGTTTTCTGAAAAAATGCCCTGTTTAAAGCTGTGGAGCAGGGTTTTCAAGAGGCCTGTGCATGTGTACCAGATGGTACTTCAGTTTGTGACTGCCTGTAATTTTCCATGTCTTTTAAAATGTTTCAGTAAAAAGAAATGTGCATGAAGTCGGAAAGCAGGCCAGAATCAACTTAATGATTTCCACAACACTGAATTTCTTTATAGAGAATATTTCTCAAAACCTATTGAAAAACTAAGTCCACAGATTGTATGTTGTATTGCCAGAAATTTAAAAACGAGAACACATTAATTTTAGTAACAACTATCTTCTCAGAAGGTAACATTTTTAGCATCTTATTAGAAGTTTTGCCTGTAGAGTTCTGTACAGATTATTCTGATGTCCTCATCTAGTACTGACAGAACACTAGTAAGTTCAGGTGTGAGCAGTAGTCTATACTGAATTCAGCAAACCTTACCTGTATGTTGGAACAGACAGAATTTTGATTATATTTTATAAATGGCATGATGATGAATACTCTTCAGCATCTGTTCTTGAGAGGCAATGTTTGTCAGTCAGTCATCCATTCTTGGCCACTCAAAAATTCAGAATTCTTTTGAGGATAACTCAATACATAAATGATTAAGCAAGGAGAAGGTTGCTTTGAGACTGGATTGTATAGTTAGTATGTCAACTGACTGTTTGAATTTTAAGTAAATTAATGGCATGAAGTTCTTAGGATAAGACACCATCATCCTGCTTGTATATCACTGTCCTAGACATCTTGATCCTGTAAATAAAGTATATGGATTTTACATTTAAGAACGTGTTTTGCACCTCCAAAAAGCAGTTTCATTAAACAAATCACAACAGTCAAAGCAGAACGGAAGATTGAAAGGAAAAACACGTTTAGCCATAAGATCTTGAAGAGGTCATTATATTACTATATTTTACTTCGTGTTTAAATCAGGGAACCGCACTTTGATAGCTGTCCTAAACACAAATCTGGACATGAATGACTTAAAGAAACATGCCAACCAAAAAATATTTCCCTTGTTTCTACATCTTTAGATTTCTTTCTCTATTTCTCCCACACCTTTGCATTTGTACCTTATTGTTACTTGACCTGTGTTCCATGAGTGTGCTGATTATGCACAGCCACCCAAACACTTCATCTCTGTGACAAAGTACACTTCAGAAAATGAATGGTACTCATCAATCCAACCTCTGCAGTTTCCAGGATTATTCATGGGTCAGTTCAGAGCATCAGCAGGAAATGTCATGATTTACACCACATCAAAGGTCAAAACAGAGTTTAATTTCTTTTATAATACCACCAATTTCTTTTAATTAATTTTGTTTTTAAAATTTTGTTTTAATAATTTATTTCATATACAACCAATCCAACATCATCCTTCCTTGCCACAAAAGGCTAATAAAACATAGTAGTGGACTTCAGGAGGAAGGTCTTTTAGTCTAACATCTCAAAGCTTTGATCACTTCTTCCAGTATTACATTTATATTTTTGAGAAGCAAGTTTTAATGAGCAAACAGGTGACAGCAAACACTGTAAGTAAGGAATAAAGGTTATTACATTCCAGCCTTTCAATCCTAGTTAAAATAAATAGAGTAGAAATAAAAGTTGCTGTATTTTGAAGAGAAACCAATTAAATGAATATGGTGTGTCACAACATTATGTTACTTTAAATGCTTTATTAAAGGCTGACAGCCATGGATGTTGGTTGGATGTGCATAACTTCACAAGATCAAGTTAGTATAGGGTACTGAATCTACTCCCCATATTCTTGACTGGAACTGAAGACATCCCATTGTATCCGTTTGTCTGGTATAAACTATTTTTGCTTTGCAATCATCTACATGTGTTCTTCACAGGAGAGGAGTTGTGTACGGGCCTCATATCAGGCTGCTCCCTGGACTGTTCCTTTGGGTTCCAGACTGATGCCCACAACTGTGAAATCTGTCAGTGCCGTCCACGGCCCAAGAAATGCAAACCTATTGTATGTGACAAGTACTGTCCCTTTGGATACGTGTACGTATTCTTATTCTAAACATATATTACATGTTTATGCCCATTTAATATGCCTGTACATATTGAAAATATGCAAAATCCAGGAATATATACTTGTATTCACTTTGAGAAAATTGGGGAAAATGTGAGAAAGAAGGAGTGTCATTACTTGATGTAAGATTAAAGCATTCTTCAAATCAATTTGGATGTTAGCACTGAACTCGTGTAAATGGATATATATATATCCATATATCCTTTATTACTTGAGATACAGAATCAAGCTTGCCCCTTTGTAAGTAATAGAAGCTTATTACAGGAAACAGTGGTCAAAAGAGTGATGGGGCTAATAATGACTGGCTCCTTCAATTCCTTTGACTGAACATATTATAACTGGTAAACTGCAGTGGTCATTGGCATGAATCCAGAAAAAAGCTCAAATCACAAATCCAAGTACTGAGAATCTAAAACCTAAAAAATATGATAAATAAAATAAGATGTTGAAAGGAGGCGGCTACTGATGTTAGTGTAGTTGCCATGGATGTTAGGCAATCCACACTTTTTAAGATGAGGTCAAATCAGGTAGCACAACAGGCAGGGTCCTCTGTGAGCTTCAGGGTCCTGAGCAAGTTACCTTCGGGCATGTTGACTTCAGGAGTGGCTGAGAGTTATTTTCATTATGCAGATGAGAGAAGATAGAGGAGGATAGAAGTTACAGAAAAGTGATGTCAGTTTTGTTTTCTTCAGAACTTTTACCAGTGGCTTTGAAGGCAAAGGCAAATGTGGGTAGCAGAATGAAAGAAACGTGAAAGACTGAGTGGAAGTACTAAAGGAATGAAATGGTTAGATGGCTTGGATGCTAAGATAGGATAAAGCTGCTTACATTAAGGATCCAAGTAGTGAAGTAAATTAAAACATGCACAAAGCATGCAGATTTCTTTGAACATTTTCAGGGGAGGGTGAAGTTTGAGCCGTTTAAATGAGCAAACACAAAATCTGAGATGAAATCTCTTAAAGCTTAAAAAAAATTTTCTCTACTCTTCTATTCTACTTGTTAGTATTATTAGCTTTGCAGTGAAGTTAGCTGTTTCATCTAAACAGAACTGAGCTCTTTGTAAGTTCAGAAACTTCTTACTTGGTTTGAGATGTCTGACTTTCAAGGTCTCTTTTATAGACTGTGATTTATCTGCTTTTCTGAATAAAATGTTAAATAACGAGAAGGAAGGTGATAGTTATAGAAAGCTGCTGCTATTAAAGAAGCGTAAGGGTTGTCATATTGGATCAGAGGAAAGGTTTTTCAGAAAAAGAAAACATTTGGAATTTAATGATGAGGAAGAAAAATGGCAAACATGATTAAAGATGAAAAGTGTCAATGTTGAATCTTGCATCTATTCATTTGAATTCCTAGATATGACACCCATATTGGGCATTGACTCAAAGAGTACTTGCATCCAAACCACTGAATAACTTGCCCAGACATTTCCCCATCTTTCTTCTCTCACATGTTGTGATCAATAGTGGTAATTTCTGTTTACAGAGTCCTAAAAAGTAGAGAATTAAATATGATCCTCATACTGTGTAAGTATCTTAATTTTAAGATATGGATGCCATGTTGTATATAAGACATTATTTGCCTAGTGAGAGAAGACATTTGCAACTGCAGGCTTCGTTTTTGAGATCATGAACAAGCATAATGCCCTTCAAGACTGCTCTGTGGGCTGGCACCGAACTATGTGGTTCATCTTTAAATAGAAGGTCTTATAAAAAGATAACGTTAAATCTATCACAGAATTGTACTCCCTGTAGTTAAGAGTAGTCATTTTTACCCTCTACATGTGACTGACTTAGTATATTGACTTAGTATACTGACTTAGTATTGATTACTGAGGAAAATTACAAATTTCTGTGTGCTTTGTGTACTTCAGTAAGTTGAAACACACGCTTTTTTCTCTTTTTTTCTAACTAAAGTATGCATATAACAGTTATATTAGTAAATCTGTGTGAATTATCAGGTAATGGCCTCAAGCTGCGCCAGGGGAGATTTAGGTTGGACATTAGGAAACACTACTTTTCTGAAAGAGTGGTCAGGCGCTGGAATGGGCTGCCCAGGGAGGTGGTTGAGTCACCGTCCCTGGAGGTGTTCAAGAAACGTTTAGATATAGTGTTGAGAGACATGGTCTAGTGGGGTTATTGGTGGTAGGTGGATGGTTGGACTGGATGATCTTGTAGGTCTTTTCCAACCTAGCTAATTCTATGATTCTATGATTCTAAACGGGACTGTACAAATTATAGCAAATAATAATAAGCATGGTATGGTAGCATAGAGTAAGATAAGGTGCCTTAAAAGCGAGATGATTTGAGGCTCGTGCTACTGCATCAGGAGCCCTATCTTTGGTATGGTCTTTCAGTTGCATTTTTGTACACATAAACTGAACTCGAAACATTCTAAAGCTAATTTGAAAATCATCAAATTAAATTCTGCTTTTAGATGAAGCATGTAGTTTAATTATCTAAAATGTTTGGTTGTTTTTTTTAAATGTTTGATGTTTAATAATACTATTTTATGTTTTTTATTTTTTAAAAAAAGAAAATAAGCACAATAATCTTGTCATTGACTACAAAATATATTAATAAGGGCACGGATATTAGCAAATTGGATAATGTTAATGATAACCATCAGTATAACAATTCGTATCATGAAGGTCAAAAATTGTAGTAAATATTTTAAGATCATTTTATTTCAAATCTCACTTTAGCACTGAAATTATGTAGTCTTATAGTAATATAGTACATTCATGAGTCAAAAGCATATAGATCTGTATTATCTGCTATAATATATCTGGCTTAAAACTACCAAATGCCTGTTGCCATTCACATGAGAAGAGAACATGCCAGCAACGGTGATGTGCATACTGAAAGTAAGTGTGAATGTTAAAGACAATTTTCTTTACTTTATCAGTCACTTTAAAGGTTGCTTTTGCTTTAACCGTGACATTTAGACATTTAAGGTATCATGCTGACCTTTTACAAATTATTTTGGTAATCTAGGAAGAACAAGCATGGCTGTGAAATTTGTCGGTGTAAGAAATGCCCGGAAATGCCTTGTGGTAAAATCTGCCCCATGGGCTTCCAGCAGAACAGCCACGGGTGTGTTATCTGCAAATGCAGAGGTAGGTGTTGCCACTTATCACTGTGACTTGTTTTCAAAGCAGTTGAAAGCCAGATCAAAGGAATGCTACACAGAACCTGTAAGAATTGAAATACCGTATAATAAGTCCATGTAAAATTCTAGTAGTCTAATTTAAGAAATTCTTAAATATAAAATTTTCACAAAAGTACTTCTATGAGATTTCAGAGCCTCTGGGTATTTACTGAGATACTTCAGAGATTTGTTTATACTTTAGATTCATTATTACCTCTGATGTTTTTCACTGCTTGAGTTTTCAAATATTGATCTCACTCTCCTGTGTTTAAAAAAAAAAAAGATTTATCACATTGTCCCCTGGAATGTATTCTGTTTTATTTGTGAAAACAAAATATCCTGAGATCAAACGCCGGAGCATCATGAACTATCCCTTAAATGATGTGATCATTAGCAACTCATTCAAGAATATTTAGAGCAATCATCAGTATGTTCTGGGGGAGCTAGGAGTCTTTGTTAAAACTTTGATCCAAAATTCCTAAGTAGGATGAATGAATTGGTAAGTAACCTGTCTGTGAATTAGTTCCACATTCTAACCTGCCTCTTCTGGAATTAACTTATGCTAGAGTAAGTAAAAGTAGAACTGTAGAAATACAGAGGTCGGATAGTCCTCTTATAATAATGAGTCCATTTCTCTGCCCTCACATAATGCCAAGTGTGTCTGGATAATCCTCAACAGATGTTTGTCTATGATTTCACTTCTTAAGAACATCCAATCTCAAAAAAAAAAAAAAAAATCCACTCCAAACTCTCTTATATTTTCCTGTGGCTACCAATATAAGACACTTCAAAATGAATTTTCTTATATTTCCATCTCCCTTTCTGAGAATTAAACCATCTACTTATTTTCCTAAGCTCAGCAGACTCAGGGAACAATTGATCACCAATTGATCCCTTTAGAATTCTGACAATATTTAAAGGTTTATGATTAGAGACTCCTAAATGTATTATTTTCAAAGTCAGCGACACCTAGTTCTCGTCATCTCTCTTCACAGTTCTGAAGCTGTATGCTGCACTTTTGCAGCAGCAAAAAAATTCCAACTGGTACAGATAGTAGTGCTGCATTTAAACTTCCAATACTCCCATTCTGTACCTTAGGCTGAACTTGCATTTTCTGCAGCGGTGTAACACTCCTGACTCATATTTTCCTTGTAAGCTACTATAATTCTCAGGTTTTTTTCAGCCATACCTCTGGGTATTGAGTTATTCTCATTTTGTATTTGGGAACTTGGCTTCCTCTTTAAGTATTTCCTTTTGTACAACTTTTAATTAAAAACTGAAAAGTGAAAACGATCTCAAACTGTTGTGTTAATCTTGAGTATCTGCTTATATGCTTGGTTTGCTTTTCCAAATTCAGGAGTAGACATAAGAATGTCTTAGTAAAAAAAAAAAAAAGGCTGAGTACCTCAGGTATTTTAAAACATTTATCAGTAATGATTTATCAGTAATGATTTTAATGTAGGACAATTCAAAAAGGAATCTATATATCATCGGATATTACAGTTTGAATGTGTAGTAACTGTATGCAGCTGTTTCATATTGTTTCTGTTCAAAGCAATAAGATGAAATTTGCTTTTAGAAGTACTGTACCCATTTGCCTTTTTTCTACATTTCACAAAACAGCATACTAGTGCAATATCTGTGCATTGAGTTCTTACTCAAATGATGTACATCAAACCCACTTCATACATCTGCTTGTCATTCCTAGGCCACCATTGATAGATCCACCACAGCTGGAGTGCTGTTAGTTTTTTGATGGGTTTGTGATTTTTTTTATTAGCTAGAAACACATTTTAACAGTTCTTCTCATTCTGCACCAATTTTTAAAATGAATAATTGACAAGTGTACTAATAAAAACAGCTTTACATATGTAACTGTTGATGTACCACTGAAAGCAAGTCAGTTCACTGACAAACTGATCCAAAATCCTCCATCATGATGATGTGGATGAGGGATTGTTAGGATCTAAATTCACTCTGCTGATTAACAGAGAATATATTGAGGCTGAGTCCTTCTGCACTTAAATACCCCTTAAGATCCAAATAAGACTGTATCCTCCCTAGACCAAAAGCCTGACAGCAAGTAGCACAGCAGTCCAAACTATTGTATTTTCTTCTCAATAAAACCCAGGAACGAGGGATAAAAATGTCAGAGCAGCCATCTTCCGAACATCATTTATAATAACTAACACAAATAATTTCTTGTAGGTAGTGTTTTATGAAATATTTCCAGTATCTAGCATGACCCTTTTAGAACCTGCTTGTAATTTTTTTTAATTCATGGTACGTGTAGGGCCATCCTTAGCTTTTGTAAATACTTTTATATTCTACTAGCTATCAAGTACTTGCATTACAGATAATATCTAAAACTATTCTGTTTAATTTTAAATATGCCTCATGTTTTCTACCATTTCCTTACGTTATTTAGCCAGTACTGCATTACTGCATAATTAAAGACAGTATAAGCACAACAGAAAGAAGCGATCCTATTTTTCAATGAAATAAATTCTACTGTGTCTTACCACGCCTTTCAGTATACCTTTGAATTACTTCATATGTCTCAAGTGTACTTTATTTCTAAATGTAAATTCATCACTTGATCTCATATGTTCTTTAAAAATAAATGGAAGCCAGGCATATAGTATTTATATTTTTCTAAACAACACATGCTTATTAGGAAATTACATTTTCTTTTGTCTTCTTGCAGAGGCAACTGCTTCCCTTATGCCTCCAGTTAAAACAGGCTCTTGCCTGTCAATGGATGGGCGCCGACATGAAAATGAGGAGAGCTGGCACGATGGATGCAGGGAATGTTACTGTCACAATGGACGGGAAATGTGTGCCTTGATCACCTGCCCTGTTCCTAATTGTGGCAACCCCACCATACATCCAGGGCAGTGTTGCCCATCATGTCCAGGTAATGTGCTGTCTTGTGTGTTCTTTGTAATTGGGTTTCTTTTCACATATTTGTGGTGTTTCCTAATACATGAAAACTCATTCAGTAATAAGTATAAGTGAAGGTTTCTGTGTCCAAATATAACATCATGAGTGGCTTTCATTGAGATCTCAAATCTGAAAAATGGTTACTTGAATATATGAAACATGTGCATGATGTAGGTCCTAATGTTAATCTTTGATGCACTGAAATCCTTAAACAAGAAAAAGTTTCCAGTTTATATTAGCTATAATAGCAAATATAATAAGATATTGCATTTTCTTTTTTATTTTGAAGTGTAATTTTATTAAAATTCATCTCTGTTTGCCAGCTTCTCAGAAGAGTAGACTTTTAAAGATATGTCTTTAGCGATTGAACATCATGATTCTGTGTTCTGAGGGAATGTTCCGCTACCACCAGCAGTAGAAAATTATTTTAATTCTTTCAGGGAGAAGGCCAGTACAATAAATGCTGCATTCCAACAGAGTTGTAATAAGAAGTGATAAAATGGAAAACATCTATGAAAGGACTTTACAGTATTAGAGTGTGGACAGATGTTATGAGTAATTCCCTCTGTCTTCAGATTGATTCCTACTGTATTTTATATGCTGAATAGGTTAGTTTGTAGTAGTGTGGTATTGTCTATGACCTGATCATAAGTCATGTTACAAGTAGGAACAAGGCTTGTGGTGCTAATAGGAATAACGAAACAGTAAGAAAGCACTTGCAAGATTCAAGCAATTATGAATGGTTTCAAATTCCTTGAAAAGAACAGGAATCTTAGGAGCAAAACATGTAGCTAAATCCTCTTACTGAAAGTGACAGAAAAGAGTGTATCCTTCTTAGAACATCATAAGATTATAGAATCATAGAATCTTTTGAGTTGGAAAGGACCCTTAAAAGCCATCTGATCCAACTCCCCTGCAATGAACAGCGACACCTACAGCTACATCAGGTGCTCAGAGCCCCATCCAGCCTGACCTTGAATGTCTCCAAGAATGGGGCATCCATCACCTCTCTGAGCAGCCTGTTCCGGTGCCTCACCACCCCTATTATAAAAAACTTCTTCCTCAAATCCAATCTAAGTCTCCCCTCTTTTAGGTTGAAACCATTTCCCCTTGTCCTATCGCAACAGATCCTGCTATAAAGAGTCTGTCCCCTTCCTTCTTATACCCCCTTCAGATACTGAAAGGTCACTCTCAGGTCTCCCTGGAGCCTTCTCTTCTCCAGCCCGAACAGCCCCAGATGATAGATTTCTTCAGATTGCTTCAACGAATGGTGATCTTCGATGCATTTCGCACTGTGTTGCACACTGTCTGCCTTTCAGCCTCTCTCAGCATGTACCACTTGCTCATAGTATTGAGGCTGGGCGTAGTGTCTGTGGTTCCAGTGCCTGCCATGGTGTTGCTTTTGGCACAGTTTTTTTTACAGAGCCAGAACTATTTCTAATATTAAGTAATTCAGCAATGGTTACTGAGGCTGAGCAATTTCTGTTTAGCATCTTATTAAGGACAACCATTAATGAAATTGTTAGGTGACTTGGAAACACAAGGAAAGTTACTCTCTCTCTGTTTATGCACACTTGAGGATCCATCCTTTACTTGCTTCCTTCTCTTCCATTATTAAGCATCTGGCTCATTTTATGAGTTTGTATCCAAGATTTTTGCCACACCAGAGCGTAGTGTTATCCTGGCAGAGTCCATTTCTTTGAGATATACTATCTACATAGATTTCTCTCCCTAACATCCTTTGCTCCTTACAGGGTACCTGTCATCTAGTTTCTGTGCTAACAAAGCCATACTTGGTGCAAATTCTTTCAGTGCTAGGGCAACTAGAGATTAATTTCTTTCAGTTCATTACACGAGTGTATTAATATGGCCAAATTTGTTCCAGAGGGGTTCTCTTTCTCCAAGGTTTTCTGTTCGTTTGCTGAGTACTTCTGATTTTAGTTTGCAATCTATTGATTCCACACTGATGCTATTAAATCAATATCATGGCTTTCAACAGAGGAATGCAGTTGCAATTGTGAGGTTGTGAGCGTGACAGTCCAATGTATCTAACATAAATAATTAGCAGTCCTGATGTAGTGAGTTTTAAATCACACTTTTAGCCTACTGACAAGGAAGTGGCAGCTCTCAGAGATCTCTTTTCAGACTGAAAAACTTGTTTATGTGCAATTTCATATTTGGTTTTCAACAGAACGAGAAATACTTTGCTAAAACACTCATTAACACCATGCTTCTATATATTAATTATGAGATTTAAGTGGATTGTCCCAATTCTTATGGAAAGCTCCAGGTTTCCTGCAAGATTTAGAAAGTCATTAACTTCTAGTGTTTTGCAGAACCATGCTTCTCAGAAAGGCCGTGCGCCTGCCTTGCTAGTTACTCCATCAGGAATATAGTAATTGCACATTTGCAGAAACTCAATTGCAATAATATATCAATACCAATGCTGGTAAGGGAGCTGTAAGCAGTACCATACATACAACAGTACTCTCTGGCTATGCATTTATGATTACAAGCAGTATATAAGCTGTGACTTTGCAAAGAACTTAATGCAAAGCTTGCCTGACTTTGGATGTTATTGCATAAAATGTAATAGATTGTTCCTGCTGAAGTAAGTTAGACAGTGACAGGGCAGCAGACTAGCTGTCACTTCAAGTGTGGTAAATGCTACTGAATCCTATTTGCTGTTCAGAAATGTATGCAGTGGGAAAAAGGAGACATAAGCAAATCACTGATAGATGAGATAATTCCATGAAGGAAGAAATACACAAGTACTTTCTGATCAGGGCAAGATCAGCCTGAGTCTATTTTCTTGAGCTGTACCTGTCATTCTCCGGAAGAGAAAGCAAGCGATGGAACTGGACATCTTCTATGAAGCAGCACCATGGAGCAAAGGGCACAAGCTTAATTCATCAGACAAATACAACATTACTAAGAATGTGGTGAGAAGCACACGCACTTTGTTAGCCTTGGGCTATCCAAATGACTAAAGTAGGAGAGAAGGACCTACAGAAAGTGGTTTAGAGATACTGAATCATTACCTGGAGGTCACTTTCTAATTCCTTCCCTTCATAGCACAGGAATTCTGGGGGAGCTCGGTTCTTAATGTCCAATATCAGTTGGGTTGAATTCAGGCTGAAGAACAATATGCACTTACAAGCCTGAAGCTTCACGTTGGAACAGGTTAAACTCATGGCTCATGGACTTGAATAAAGCATGTTAAGTGGGGCAACTTTATTCCTGTATGCAATGCATGGAGAAAGCTGATTGGCTCATCTCAGGTCCACAGCAACCAGCATAATAAGCCGTCATCTATTTGAATTTATTAGGAAGGATTGCAAAGTTCTTGTTTTGAAGTTCATTCATTATGTACAGTGGGAGCTTTTTAACCAGGCTGTGCAAGTGTAGTCCATGGCAGAATTTTATTTATGATAATTGTTTAAACATTGTCTAAATGCAGGACAGGTCTCTTTTTTTTTATTTTTAAAACACCTGTTGGTGAAGAGAGCTTCCCCCATTTTTTTTAATGACCTAGTGATTGGAAGATGCTCATGCTGATGAGGGGTTCAACTTGAAGGAGGTCAGATCCATTCTCTAACTGTCTGGATTTCTAATCCAGGCTGGATGAGTCTTTGGCTAGGGTTGTAGACTTGATGTAATTAACTGTGTGAAAAGGAGCTAAGATTGGGCTTATCTTGGGTACTGTTTTTACTTCAGTCAGTACTGCAGATTATTTTTTTAATTTTTAATTTTTCCTTATGAAACAATCTTTCAGTGACATATTTCCACTGGTGTTAAGTGTTTTTAAGTTTTTAGGGACTACGGGTGGAGATTATCTGTTTTTGTTTTCAGTCTGGCATTGAATGTTACAGACACAAATAGTGTCAATTTTATGGCAGGCAGTTGAATCTTCTCAAATCCCAGACTGAGTACATACTTATCCATCCTTTCAGGAACTGCATTTATGTTAATATTTAGCAATTAAGAAATTGTGCAATTGGAATAAATTTTCAGAAAATGACAGTTGTCTCTTGGAATTTCTATGCCATAGATTGGTTTGATTTCTTTCCAAAGTTCTAAGAATACTTGGTTATCTCTGATTTATATTAACCAGCATTTATTCAGATTGATTCCCAAGTTTATTGTTCATCATTTTCTTTTTTTTTTTACATTTTCAATGAGATACAAGTAAGTGACATGGAGTTAAAAAGAGTTTCTTTAGGAGTGGATTTATAGCTGGTTTTGTTAATCCTAATATTTTCTAAAATCACAATGAGAAATAAAAGGTTGAGTATATGTTTTAATTGTTGGAATCACGGTTGATTTTGCTTATCTTCCAGTTCTGTTTTTTCCAGATGAAGTAATTGTGCAGAAGCCAGAGCTCACCAGTCCATCAATCTGTCATGCTCCTGGTGGGGAATACTTTGTAGAAGGAGAAACATGGAACATTGATTCTTGCACGCAGTGCACATGCCACAGTGGACGAGTTCTGTGTGAGACTGAAGTCTGTCCTCCTCTTCTTTGTCAAAACCCCACGCGCACACAGGACTCCTGCTGTCCTCAGTGCCCAGGTATACATTGTCAACTAGTTTTCATCAGTCTTTTCTTGATTTTAGAATGTATGATATGAATGTTAGTTGTTTCTGTATGTGCGCAGTTCCGTGTTGCTTTGCCTTTTTCCTTTAGCATTTTGGAGAGTAAGCCTGCAGTCCTCCCCTTTTGACTGCAAAGTTTGACTGTGTGCAAGAGTTATCTTATCTGCTAGAGGAATTGTGGTCCTCAAGTTTGGACACCAACTCTGAGGGAAATCTAATAATGTAAGGGTTGGATATTTGGAATTTGGTCACGAAAGAACATTTGCTGTTTTTATCTTCACTTGATATGATTTGAGAGTGACTTGAAGGCAGCTGACTAATATCAAACCATTCCAGCCCAGCAGTAGACTGCCCCACAGTGTCAAGAAGGTAACAGGATTTGCTTTTCCCTAGGGACAGGGATACAATTATAAATAAATGTGAATTCCTGTTTTACATAGCAAATGGGGTTTATTAGAGTGGAAATTCAATACAAACCTAGGATCTGTATGTAAACTCATTGAGAAAATATTTTTCTTTATTAAAAACAAAATCTAAACATTTTACTTGAAAAAACTAGGCTTTGCCATTTCTTCCACAGGGTGTTTGTTGGTTTGGGAGTTGTTATTTTTTCTGACAACATATTTTCAGTGGAAATGTTAGGCTGTTCTCCAGACTCCCATTTTTCTAATTATTAATAACTGCGAACATTTATTTTAACTTCAAAATACTGTTTGGAGAGGTTCATCCTTCTTCACTGGCTACATTAGAAGTTTAGTCTCCTATTTTACATAGTTAGATTGAAAACCTGATCTGAGTCCCCTTCAAATCTTTTAATGTTCTTTCATACATGTTCTCTGCACCTACACTCATATTTCTGGATCTATGATGTCTGTTAAGATACAGCTTCATTGCAGAAATATCTCCCCCGTGTGAGTGCATGAGAATCAAAGCAGACACATCAGCATCAAGATGAAGCCTGATCAAGCTCCATCTGTTTCTCCACAGCTTATAATTATCTCCTATAAGTCTGGTGAAGATGATAGCAGCATAATAGCTTTTGACTTTGCATCACAGAAGACCTTGAACTGAATCTGGGATTCAGCTTTTAGACTTAAAACTCAGTATCTCTGATTTAAGGTGAATTCCTATATGCACCTCCCTTTAGAACATTCAGAGTCCCTTTCTGAGAGGCTGCTTCTGATAATGGTCATTTGATGATTTCGCTCTCTTTTTTTTTGTCTTTTTTTTTTTTTTTTGAGTAAACTTGATAAAGGTTTACATCAACTTTATTCTAGAGCATATGAGATCCTTATCAACTGCAGGGACTGAATAGGCATGCATGACAAGGGTGAACCCTATGTAGAAGAAACATTAAATAAGTTAGCTACTGTAAGTTAACTAACTTAATCTGTTTGTATTTACAGATGAGCCTCTTCAACCTTCTTTATCAAGCAACGTGAGCATGCCCAGTTACTGCAAAAATGATGAAGGAGATATTTTTCTGACAGCTGAGTCTTGGAAGCCCAATGTCTGCACTAGCTGCGTCTGCATGGATGGTGTAATTAGATGCTACTCTGAGTCTTGCCCACCAGTATCCTGTGAAAGACCTGTTTTGAGAAAGGGACAGTGTTGTCCTTACTGTATTGGTGAGCAAATAAAAATAGTCGATAACTTGCTACTCCCATCTTGGGAATAAGAAAGATTTATTTCCAGATTTTTTGAAATATGTTTTCCTGCTTTGGGGAAGTACAATCTGTGCCTTCTGTTGAACTGAAGATTAAAATCTTCATGGGGAGCTTTGAGGATCATTATTTGCAGTTTTGAGATACAAGTGCAGGAAGATAAAAATGTAGTTTTCATACAGACTTGAGGATCTAAAGGAAGATCTGACAGATAAGATATATGTTATAACAAGATATGCAATACAGCAAATAAAATATTGTAACTGCAGACAATAAACAGAAGCATATGACATTTCACAGAAAGCAGAATGAAACCTTTGTGTTTCTCACTTCTTTGCTCATTTCTTGAGAACTATGAAGAACATCTTGGTAGAGATTCTTCCTTCCTATTTTCACGTAATAGCTGATGAAGTATTTAGTAGGCAAACTGTAGTAACAAGCCGTCTTCATTTTTTGGAATTTCAAAAATGATGCTGGATTTTAGCACTGTATTTTATTCTGCTTTTTTCTGGATCCAGATCTTGTTCCTGTCTAACAAGTTAGCTCAGATTTAAATTCAAAATCTTGCAGGCCTTGGATGCTTTGTTGTTTTCTGAATCCTCAAATTCATCCTGTGTTCAACATTTTTTTTTGTTGTGCAAAGAAAGATTAATTGGGAAATATAACCATCTTCCTTGGAGAGGATAAAGGGATATCCATTTGATGAGTGAAAATATTAGTCTTATGCGGAAAACAGCATTGACTTTGTATGTTTACAAGATGCGTTTGATTTCCTGGTGAAGTCAGAGGAAATTTGAGAAAAGACAAGTAGAGCTGCACAATCTCTTTTGAATTGCATTCTTCTATGTGGGTTTCTCACTGTACTTCTCCTTTGTTTTCACTCTTCTCGAGTGCTTGTTGGTGTTGTAGCCTTTGTCTTTATCCTGTGTTTATACTCTTGTAGAGATGGGCATTAAGCAGGAGAGATGCACAGGATCTTCCTTTTAAGGTTCAGAGGTCCATCACAGCTACTCTGAGTTTCTTTGTTCGTTTTTCTAAAAAACACTGTATGTGTTAAATTTTCATGTGTTCTGTATAAACTCACGAAACCTGAGCAAGTTAAAGGACTTCTCCAGCCATCCAGCCAACAAGGCTGCAGACTTGAAGAAGCTGTCCTGAGTGAGGCAAGGTAACATTTCTGGGAGTAGATCAGCCCAGGGTGGACAGGGAGTGCTCAGCTTTAGTTCTGGATAGAGAGTAAGAAATAGCGGACTACTCAGACTGTGCTTCTCTCTCTCTCCCTTGCCATACCTACATCCTCACCTAAACAGGGCTTCACTGGCTCTTTGTGAACACTTTTAACACTAAAGTAATCTTTTTTAAACTGAAATTTTATGCATTTTTTGAAGCTTTTGACCACCTTTTCCTCCCACTCCTCCTTTCCTGTATCTATCCTTTATCCCATATTCATGTAGAAATCTTTTACTTGAAGAGGTCGGGACCCATGTTTACATCCATGGGCACATGGATGCCCAAACCAAGGCCCTCTGGAACTTTTAAGCTTTTCAGATGCTTTCATTACTATTTTCTCAATAATACTCAGTAGTCTTCTTCTGTATTTGAATTTACTGTGTCCAGATATATGACATTGGTCTGCTGACTGCAAACCTTTTTATTCTAGATGATATTAGTCTGTTGTCTCTAAATAAAATCTGTAATGATGGCCAAAATATTTAATGCGGATTTGTATTTATATTTGGGAGGTAATTCTAACATATTTGTACACTAATCTGTATGCATACTAAACCAGCATTTCTCCAACAGATTAGTAAGTTTCTTTGCAATTTGGTTCTGCTGTCTCATGCATTTGTTTAATCTGCAAATCCAGTATCCTTGCCATATTTCTTCATAATAACTTCTGCCTCTAGCAGAAAAAGGTAGTGAGAAGCTATGATGAAAATGAGGTTCTGTCTGGGCTTTGGAGGTTCTGCTGTGTACTGGTTTTTGTTTGTTTGATAGTCTGTAAAATGCTATAGCAGCAAATAGACATCCTAAGTTAAGCAATTCATGATCATCTTCTCAGTGAAACAGAAGGTATATACAGGCAATCTGAAAGGCTTGCGTAGGAATCAGCATTAAAATAAAGATGTATTGAATGTTCAAGCAGAAAATGAGTGCTGCTTTTAAGTGTTTTCCCAAGACCTACTTTCTGCACCACATCCGGGTCTCTATTACATAATGTGTCAAAATCTGTCTGAAAAATTGCTAGTTTTGTAGCTCTGAGTCTTTGGAAAAAGTGTTCTGGAACCTAACCTCACTTTTTTGAGGGTTACAATCATGCCAATTTCCAACTTATATAATACTGACCATGAAAAAACATGGTTGCTCCCCTTTTCCTGGGAACTCCCATTGATGTCGTTACAGAGAATAATCAAATCCCCTTCATATCTGTTTTATCATAATAAATAGTCAAAACTCTTCTAGTTACATCACTTGAGAGTTGCTTCATTCTTCTTGGCATCCTGCGTAGTCTTATCTTGAAGTATTCCGGACTGAGTTTGTCTGTCTTGGATCTTGATAATTAGAACTGTAGGTTGGCTTTTTTCTTAAATAACATTTAAATAGGATTTACTAGGAAAAGAAGAGAAGGATGAGTCTCAAACAGTCAAAAAAAAAAAATGTTTCTCTTGTTTTTTCTTAATTTTCACAGTACTTTTAATATCACTGTATCATGTCCCAGTCATCCATCTTCTAGCCTCTTGCATGAGGAAGATGAGAGGCATCAGTGTGGGCTGATCATGTACTTCATAAAGAAGCAGAAATTATACTTCTGAAAAATCTTTGAAAGATGTGGAGAGGGTCTTTTAATTATACCTGGGATTTCTTCTTAGCTATTTTTTCACTACCATATTTTCGGAAAAGATCAGGTCTTTGTGCAGTTGGCCATCCCAACACTGCTCTGCTTTCCTTCAACAGAAGATACAGTACCAAAGAAAGTGGTCTGCCACTTCAATGGAAAAACATACGCAGATGAGGAACGCTGGGACATCGACAGCTGCACGCACTGCTACTGCCTGCAGGGCCAGACTCTCTGTTCCACTGTCAGCTGCCCACCCCTCCCCTGTGCTGAACCCATCAACGTGGAGGGAAGCTGCTGTCCCATGTGTCCAGGTAATGTGATGTAACAACTTAGGTGATTGCAATGCTGTTTTCCAGGACTGACAACCAGTTTTTTTTATTGGTTTTTGAACATCTGTCCATATTGAATGGTGTCACAGAGACGTGTAGGCTTCAGGAATATGAATAACAGATGGGCATATTGTGCAAACGTATAGTTTGAATTTTATTTGCTCTAATTCAAAAATTGCTTTTTTCTTTTGCATCTGCTGTTGGTGTACAAAATAATAAAAATAAATTAATGAAGTAAGACAATGAATATTTTTGCACTTCTGCATATTTGGTCAGCAATTAACATTTTCTGTCCCTTCTAGGTCTGTCACTACTTTTCAAATATTTCATTACTGACATATCATTTTAACTTGATATGTATATAATATGAAATTGTCTTTGCTGTGGACACGAGACATAAGAATTGCAACTGCTTTTTAATGTTAGCCCTGACACATTTTTGCAGGTGTTTGTCCTTCTTATTGAGTCAGTTAGTAACTACTTTTTGCAGGACAATTCAGCAGTAGCCTCTCTTTCAATTCTCCTATTTTGGGGATTGCAGGGGAAAAAAAAAGAAAAGAAAAAAAAGGAAAGCAAAGGAACCAGAAATTGTCAGTTATGTATCAGCTGGAAGGATGTAGCCCTGTCTTGCATTTTTGTTATTTAGTATCACAAAGCAAGGCTTAGTAAAGTATATATTCTGAAATGGTATTTTAAAAAGCAAAAATTTGTTTACAGGACTAGATCATTCCTTTTACGTTACTATAATGATTATGGCAACATGCATGTATCTTGTATACAGTGGAATTTTTTTAACACAAATTAAAGATATTAGGTCAAATTAAAACAAAATCCCATAGTTGTAATGGTGAAAATTCTAAAACAAATGAAAAAATTGATAGTACAAAGCACTGCAGATAGCCAGATGTATCTTCTGATTTAAGAGCAGCACCAGAAAGTTAGGAAGCTTGTAATTTATGGAAGACATTCATTTCATTTTGCAGAGATGTATGTACCTGAACCTACTAACATCCCTATTGAGAAGACAAATCATCGAGGAGATGTTGAACTAGAAGTGCCAAACTGGTCAACACCAAGTGAAAATGACATCATCCACATTCACAGAGGTAAGATCTAAATATAAATAATATAATATAAATGGGGCTAACGTAGGTCTGTGACAATTCCCCATGTTTTAATGTGCTTATTTTTTTCAGTTGTGGTAGCATCTGTGTAATGCTTTGAAAAAGATGGTTATCTGAGAATATTATTCAGTACTGTAACTGTTACATGCATTTGTTTGGAGCAAAGAGGACTCAGTCTATTAAACTATACTTTGATCTCTTTATCATTACATCTTCAGCTTGGAAGAGACATCTGTGTTGGTATGAAGGTGTTCTGTGAAGTTATGAATATGATAAACTGATGAATGAGGAGTGATTCTGAAGTGTCTTTTTCATACAAAAGCTAGAAAGCAGGATGCTATCATGCCATTGATTCAATGAACTTTGATGTGGTCCATTTGACATTCTTGTATTAAAAGATAAAAACAGAAGAACATACAATACCTTCACAGAATTGTAGGGGTTGGAAGGGACCTCTGGAGATGATCAAGTTCAACCCCCTGCTAAAGCAGGTCCCATACAGTAGGTTGCACAGGAAAGTGTCCAGATGGGTCTTGACTATCTCCAGAGAAGGAGGTTCCACAGCGTCTCTGGGCAACCTGTTCCAGTGCTCTGTTACCCTAACAATGAAGTTCTTCCTCATGTTTGAACGGAATTTCCTGTGTTACAGTTTTTGTCCATTGCCCCTTATTTAATTCTTCACACCACTAAAAAGAATCTCACCCCATACACTCGAGTCCCACGCTTAATATATTGTAGAAAAATGGCTGAGGAACGCTTCAGGTGTAATGACACAAGACGGTTAAAGTTGTCTGATGGTGTAAATCCACCTTTTGTTTTAAAACTACACTACCCTACAGGGTAGGGGAAAACACTATATGTCACACCCTTTGTTAACTTTTTCTAATTGAAGGACTATTTAAATTTATATATATGTATTTTTTTCTGTATCCAAGTATCATATCAAAGCATGCTACTACTTGGTGGCTAGGAGAAAGGATACCTGAAGAATAAGTACTTTACAAAACTGCAGAGTTACGCTTTTTATAATTGCAACATTTTCTTGTTTCATAGGCATTGGTAGCTGGGTTGTGTCTGTCCTGGCTGAGAAACTGTAAATGCACACTGAAAACTGCGTGGGAATTCTGTCACTGAAAATGATCATGCTTTGAAATTACGTGAAAAACTGGAGCCTGTTAGACTGCCAGTGGTCCGTTTTCGCAGGCTGAGCAGTGCAAGTGTTGTAATAATTTCTCAGCAACTGAGAACAGACAGGACTGATCTGCTCTATCAGCTTAAAAAAAAAAAAATTAAAAAAACTCTTTTCATTGTAAGACTACCAGGTTTTCTGCTGCATAGAAACACAGCATCATTTTTCTATAAATGGGAATTCAGTTGTGATCAGATAAGATGAAGTGAATGCAACTGAGCTGTCACAGCCGCTTATTATTGCTCCTTTAGATTCCATCCAATTTCCTCTTTTTGATGGCCTTTTCCAAGCTAATATAGTCATTGTACCAAGTACTAGCTTTCAGTTATTCTAATTTGTATAAATAAAGGGACATTTCAGGAGGAAAAGGTCCAAATTCATGAGAATGACAAGGTTTGTGACTAAGACTTTTATATTATTTATGGACAGGGCCCATTTATCATTACTAATGTCAAATGCCCACATTTGTCTTGCAGACATGAATCATCTCCAGGGAGAATACAGAAGTGGAAGTGGACCACACCCCAGTGAAGATGCGTCAGTTAGCTCTGTTGTCTTGGTGATAATTCCAATCACGATAACGCTGTTACTAATCATCGTCTTTCTGCTCGTCAATCAGAAAAAGCAGTGGATTCCAGTGTCCTGCTACAAATCTCCAACAAAGGTGCCATATTCATGCTTATTTCCAGGTTCTCACCTTTCTGAAAAACAAGATTGACTAGAATATTCTGTGAGATGCAATTGAATTCACATCGTACAAACTCAGTTATTAACTTCTGCCTGAATCCTTTTTATACCATTCAGGCTGCTGGTATTCCTTAATCTCCTGAATAATTATTTTCATTATCAAATGAAAACCAATAATTCCTTGCTTGATGCAGTAATGAGTGGAGACTAGACAGAAATCAAGTTCAGCAAAAAAATCCAAAAAAAATTCCTCTAACAACTCTATGTGTGTGTTCATAATTGCATGCAATTCTCATCTGCAGTCAATCACTTGGGAGAAAGATTTTGTTTTCTAAACTTCTTTCCCTTTCAAAATATTGTCCAACATCAGATACTGTAAGTACTAGTAACATTCATCACATTTTCTCATATCTGCATCGTATTGGACAATTTTAACATAAAGTCACTGGTTGGTTGCAAAAAGTTCAATGAATTTGAAACGAATAAAGATTTTTATTACAAGTTTTATTTATACTGGAAATATCATAGACTAAACACTGTTGTTCAGCTTATCCAATGATAACACAGTCCCATGAAGTGGCACTTTTAACTGTCAAGTGTACTGTTTCAGAGGATATCTTTCACTCTTTCTAGAATTGTTACTGATATTGCAAACCATTACTATATAGCTTTTCATCTCTTTAATCTTCCTGATGCTAATGAAATAAAATAATTTAGTATTTTGAGCAAAAATATTCCCACAGTCAGTTGTTCCTAGGAATTTGGGGGTTAGAGCTACTTTTCAGAGGAGTACATGCTCCATTATGCCTTTTAAGCTGCATGTCATCAGGTTTTCTTTCTGCTTTCTCTATGATGACTGTAGGATAAAGGTTTTGCAGCTTGTAAATATTTAAATATGCTGAGAAAGCAGAAAAAAATATATTTTTGATGTTAATCTAAAAATTGACACCTAGATACTAAGCTGTAGAATAGTATACAGGATTTGATAATTTTACTGAAGAGCTTTAGAAGAAGTGGTCTTTAAAGGGCAATGATACATCAGATCCACTAGAAGATGGGTACATTGTTGAAGAAAAGATATTGCTTGCTTCTCTCTCTGGAATGACAGGTTTTTTCACAATTCTCTGAGAGATTTTGCACTTCTGCTACACGTTCTCAAATTTAGTCTAGGAAATAAATGGGAGATCTTGTCTACTGCTGTTCCTGCTCCTTCTTGTCACATAAAATAACACTTTAACATTGTAAAATGTGGCCTTATTTTGTGTTCTTATTCCTTGTTTTATTGTAAACTCTTTTCTTACCTGTGAGTCAACTGTTTCCATAGAATTACTCCTTAGGGTAACAGAGTCACACATTTAATGGAGGAGACAATCAACTTCAATTGCTTGAATAAAAATAAAAATTAAAAAAATATATATCTCCCATTATCCTAATGGTATTGTCACCAAGAACAAAACGTTCCCAAAAATGATCAGCTATAAAGAGGCTCTTAAAGTCTTGGAAACAACCTCCTGCACCTCCGAGGCAACAAGTTTGAGCCCCTGCATAGTGGGAGACTAATAGATAACAGTTTAACTGGGAAAAGAGAATAGCAGAGCTTTGCTGAGAAGATGAATAATAGTGATTTGTAAGAGGCTGTTGGCTTGTTATTGTGCTTGGCATAAACCTTTACCAAGCTTAGCAAGAGTCCAAACTGTTTCATTGCCAATTTGATTTCCCTTTGTGTTTATGGGCTTGTACCACAAACATCTGCTAACTGTGGGTCGAATACAGAAAAAAAAATTAACTGATTCAATGTTCTCTTTCTGTTTTAACAGCCATCTTGCCTAAACAATCAACTGGTATATGTGGACTGCAAGAAAGGTACCATGGTCCAGGTGGACAGTTCTCAGAGGATGCTAAGAATTGCAGACCCAGATTCAAGATACAGCGGATTTTACAGCATGCAGAAACAGAACAACCTACAGGCAGATAATTTCTATCAAACAGTTTGAAGAATTGCACCCTTACCAAGGATTTAAGAACGAGAGAGAGAGAGAGAGAGAGAGAGAGAGAGAGAGACTAAGTCTGCTATTAAAATAAAGCTAGAATTGTGCACTTGCTTAGTGGATTGTATTGGATTTGTGACTACATGTACAGCTCTAAGACCTTACTGGGATGAGCTCTGACTCCTGCAATGTGCCAGAAAAAGCATTCCCACTTTTCCTTGAGATAACTGACCAAGTGTTTTCTTAGAACCAAAGTTTTAAAACTTCTTAAGGTGTATTTGCTTGTAACATAGCTATAGAGGTTTTTTGGGAGGGGGAATCAGGGGCTAGGGGTAGGCAATAAGGTAAAAGGAAGTTCAGAGAAGAAAAGCTGGTCATGCTTGGCTGGAGAAGAAAATGAATAAAGAATACTGCTGAGCAGCAGGACAGTGGCTTTTCTTGTTATTCTGAAATTGCATCTGTTGCAGCAAATCCTAACCCCAGGTGGAAAAAAAAATAATAAAAAGGTCTGATGTTTTCTTTCCAGCTGTTGCTACAGTAATATACTCATAGAACAGAATTTGTCACATCACAGGTGTGGTGTAGCTGCAAATATTTTTCTATATGTTGAGAAGCTGCGGTAGTTAATGAAATAGCAAGGAAAAGGTTGTAGCAGAAAATAAAGGGTGGGTTTATTAAGGATGTACAAAATTATACCTTGTGCTGCTTTTTGTTTTTTGTTTTATTTTTGTTTTCTTCAAAGCTGATTGGCTAGATTAGCCAGACTTTGGCAGAGTTAGCAAATGACTGAGGCCTAAGTAATTCCTGAAATGAGCACTGGATCTTTTGACAGCAGTATTGAAGGAAGGAAGGAAAAGTCAAGAACACCATGCAGTTCCAGGGGCTTTTGTTTGTTTGTTTGTCTGTTGTGGTTTTGTTTTGTTATTTGATATCAATCTCTGGTTGTTCATACAGGAGAAGGAAAAATATTTTTTTGTTGGACAAAGCTCTTGCTTAAAAGAGAGTAAAAAAGAGACTGTTTTAAGGTTGTTTTTTTTTTTTTTTCCTGTTGATGTTCTTATTTACTGGTATGCAGATTTAGAAACTACTTCCATGCTAGGAAGCTGCTTAATTTTAATTGTATATTACTCAAGCACCTTTTTTGAAGCTCAGAAAAAAAAAAGGAGATCATGCTTCTTTAAACTTTAGCATTATAGGAATATTTATGTAAATATAATTATGCTAAAAACAACAAAAAGTATTTGTATGTTTGTGTATATATATGTATATACAAATGCATGTAGGTATACATATGTATATATACATGCATGTGTATGTACACTATACGTATATATACTGTATATATAAAATACTATGTATACAGTATATATTTTTTCTATTTTTTTTCTTGTTGAATGTATTTTTATCTGAGAGAGATTTTACCCAGAGCAGAAACAGATAAACAGGCATTCCATATCAGTGCTTAATCACTTGTGAGTTTAGAAAAGACAAGAAAAGAGCATCTCATTCTACCTACAGTTTGATTTGATTTGAAAGTGTTTGTGTGCGTGTGTGTGTGTGTGTGCACTCTTGTGTTTGCGTGTGTACAGTACGTGCACGATTATAGCAGTAAGCGTTGCTCTTGCTACTTGCTACATTTCAGGGTGTTTCTTATTTTTCTTTTCCTGCTTGGCCTTAAAAAGGCTTTTTAATGAATGCATTGGCTAGAGACACTGATGACAATATACATGCAGCACTAATCAGCTCCATAGAATAACACCATCAGCTCCTGGATTTTCTGTTGTTTTTTTTTCTTTCTTTTATTTCTTTTTTTTTTTTTTCAAACAATTGTTTGAAACAACTACTGGAATATTGTCCACATTAAGCTGGAAGTTTGTTGTAGCTTGCCTCATTTATAACTCTGGCTGTATAATACAATGTTAACTTTCCAAACAGGTCTTGGCACTTTTATACTAATTACCCATTTGTGCATTGCCTTTTTTCTTTTACAAATGCTTGTCATAAGAGACACAGATACCCAGTATGCTTAATGTGAAAAGAAAATGTATTTTTTGTAAAGGAACTCTCAAGTATTGTTGTAAATACTTGGTCAGAGGTTGCTGAACTTTAAAAACTGAAAAAAAAAAAAAACCTAATTTATTATTATAATGACCTAATTTATTAATCTGAAGATTAACAATTTTTTTGTTTGTTTTAGAATATCAAAAAGGTGTTCTAGCTGTTTGCATCAAAGAAAAAAATAGGTGTATCATTAAGGGTCAACATTTTTTCTGCTTATGTAACTTCCATTTCCAACCACCAATAAGAAAAAATGTGGTCTCCCCAGTGTTTTGTACTCAATCTGATATCGAAACAGAGATGTTTCTGTCCAGTTACTACAAAGATTTTGTCAAGACAAGACATCCATTCCTTGCATAAGAGTAAGCAGTCTTTATCCAGAAATTGTAAATGCTTGCTTTTGTTTTACAATCAAGGCCATATTCTGAAAATATTAGCAGGATATAGGACATGGTGTAAAATGTTTTTTATTATTATTATTTTATTATTATTATTTTAAAGATATGATTTATCCTATGTGCTGTATCCATTACACTCTTTTACTTTGGTTCCTGTTGTGCTCTTGTAAGAGAAATGCAGATATAATTTTCTGAAAACTAGATGCATATGTGGCACTCGGAGTGCACTGCGGTTCAGCAGATTGCTTGTTTACTTTTTTAACTGTAAGGCGGTTTCTTGTAATTTGGCTCTTGGCAGCACAATAAAAAAAAAATTTTAAACCTACTGATGTCTATTTTCCTAAATCTTCATATTTACTACTTCCACAAACTAGTCCTTGAGACATTTGTTTATATCTGTATGTTATGGTGGTCATTTATTGTCTTCAGTTGGAACGGTTCATAAAGTACTGTGGGTAAAGAACTGTTTGCACTTGCAGAAAGCTCTGGGTTCTACACTAAAGAATTTTCACACTGAAGGGACTTGTGGCATTCCAAATAGTTTCAGCATTCACTGAAGTGCAATCTCTCAAAAATAAAGTTCTGTCTCTGACGTTGACTCCATCTGGTCCAGCCGTACCTGTCACAGAGTCACAGTCAGTCACACAGGACTGTGACAAAAGGTCCTGTAGAAGGTCTGTGGGATCACAATTGACCCTTCAAGGACTCCATAAAATCATAGAATTGTTTGAGTTGGAAGGGACCCTTAAAAGGTCCAACTCCCCTGCAATGAACAGGGACGCCTACAGCTGCATCAGGTTGCTCAGAGCCCCATCCAGCCTGACCATGAATATCTCCGGGGACAGGGAGTCCACCTCTCTGGGCAATCTGTGCCAGTGCCTCACCGCCCTTACTGTAAAAAAACTTCTTCCTTATGTCCAACCTAAAACTCGCCTCTTTCAGTTTGAAACCACTTCCCCTTGTCCTGTCACAGCAGACCCTGATAATGCAGCTGTCCCCCCCTTTATATACTGAAAGCTCTCTCTCAGGTCTCCCCAGAGCATTCTCTTCTCCAGGGGGAACAGCCCCAGCTCTCTCAGCCTGTCCTTATAGGGGAGGTGTTCCACCCCTTGGATCATTCATTTACATATTTGCCTGATCCAGCATTTTTGCTCCTTCCTATGTCTATGGACTGTCTTCTAGAGCAGCATCTTTTAATGCTGCCTGTGAAGATCTTGCTTTTCCATCTGCACAGAACAAGAAATAACTGTATGCTAACGTATATAATGATGGTGCATTGACATTTGAACACTCAAAGTAGTCCTGGCCTCCTTTGCAATACTATCAGTATCAGAAAGGATTGCATTTGGAATGCCTTAGGCTAGGACTTGATCGTTTGAAAAAGATGCAACTTAGCAGGACAGGACAAAGGACTTTAGATACCTGAGTGGGACAGAGATGCTTTGTCTCTTTCTAAACACCAAGTGGGAAGAATGAAAAACTTAAGGAAGGCTCAAAACAAATACGAGGATTTAAGCAGAGAAACTTAGAAACATAGAATCGATGAGGTTGGAAAAGACCTTCAAGAACATCAACTCCAATCATCCACTGAACCTGCCAAGTCCCAACACTAAACCTTAGAGCCACATCCACACATCTCTTAAATACTGCCAGGGATGGAGACTCCACCACCTCCCCAGGAAGCCCGTTCAAATGCTTGACCACCCTCACCATGAAATTCTTCCTGATATTCAGCCTAACCCCCCCCTCTGGTGCAACTTGAGGCCGTTGCCTTATGACCCATCACTTGCTATGTGAGAAGAGACTGACACCCTCTTCACAGCAAGCTCCTTTTAGGCAGCTGGAGGGAGCAAGGTCTCCCCTCAGCCTTCTTTCTCTGATCAGCCCCAGTTTCACTAGCTTCACTGCTTCTCTGGACACACTCGACCCACAAAATATCCTGTACTGAGGGGCTCAAAACTGAACATGACATACTCTGGAACATTGTGTGGACAACACTCAGACATAGGGTTTGAACTTTGGGTGCTGCAGAGTGGAGCCCGGGGTTGGACTCGACGATCCTTCCAACTCGGGTTATCTGTGACTACTACAGCCTCAGGCCTCTGGCTGTCACTTCGATTCAACAGTGTCGACAGAACTCCTTTAAAGCGCCTCTGCTTTCACCGCATCTAAGCGACGATGCGGGCACCTCAGGGAGCTGCCGTTCCGGGCTAGGCAGCGAGGCGCCGTGCGCGCCTCTAACCGAGCGGAGCTGGAGGATCCCCGCCCGGAGCAGCCTGCGACTGGCTCCGGCTGTCCCAGCAGCGCCCCGCAGCTCCACGGCCCGCAGTTTCCGTCTCGGCGGTGCCGTACTGAAGGCACCGCCCACCGCCGCCGACGGCCCCGCGCTCCGCCCGCCCGTCACGGGCCCTGCCTCCACCACCCAGCCCCGTGGAGCCGCCGGGAGCGCGCAGCGCCCGGAGTCGTGGCCGGGGGCGCGCAGCCCGGCGTCTCCAGCTGCGACGATGGCGGCGGCGGCCTCGCAGCGAGACCCGGGGGACTGGCAGGACTTCTCGGGCTTCCAGCCCTCGGCGGGGAGCGCTCCCGAAGCCGCCCGAAGCGACAAAGGCGGCTGGGATCTGGGGGCGAAGTTGTCCCTCTGCTTCGAGCCCCCCCAGACCCGAGCTGCCGGTTGCGGCGAGAGCCGCGTTCCGCTGCGGCCCCTCACGGAGCAGAGCGCGCTGCAGGACGACGAGTGAGTGCAGGCCCGGGGAGCGGGGCAGCGGGGCAGCGGGGCGGCGGCGTTCCGGCCGGATGGGGAGGCCCGGCCCGGCCCGGCCCGGCCCGACCCGGGGGGCCGGTGGGGGGCGCGGTGCCCCTCTGTGCTGCGCCGCTGGGCCTGCGGGGACGGCCTGCCGCTGCACCCCGCTTTCTACGGGTCCCGCGCACCCGCAGCGTGTTGATCTGGTTTCTGGCCGAACGAACGTTTGGAATTACGCATGGAAAGTATGGGAAGCAGATGGGGAGTGGCATCTCCGAGTTTTGCAGCCCTGGTCGTTGCTTTCTCCCCTCAGTAGCCCAGCGTTTCAGGCCTATGCTGCCTTCCTGCTTTTAACTTCGTTTTAAAAATAGTTCTGTCCTATGGTAAATTTCACTGTCCGATTACTTCATTAGAAACACTGCGGTGTTTCTTTTACTTTGAGGTAACTCAGCTGGATGTCCTATTCCAAGAGAAGGGGCAAAAAAAGCCACTCGGCAGATGCCTGGCTATCTGGTACCAGCAGCGAGGTCATCACAGAGCCGTGAGTCACCGGCATTGCTCAGTGCTGCGGCTCTGCCTGCCCTCTGAGCCTAGCTAGGCAACCGTTCCAGCCATACACCCTCACCGCATTGCTTCCGGGCAGCCCAAGATCTGAACTGCTATACCAGAGTAGGACTGCATCTGCGAGCCCAGTGTATGTACCTGTAGAAATGATTAAGATGAACTGTAAAGGAGAGTGGTGGGCTGAGGTCAGCGAGAGTACTTCTGGATAAAGCAAAATTCGTGTAACTTTGTTATTCTGTGATAAACAAGAAAAAAAAAGCCTTACGAAAGCTAAAGCAAGCTGTAAAAATAGAGGTTTGGCTCAGACGTTGCTCTCAGCCTCTGCTAGTTCTTGACTTTAAATTGCAGGACGCAAGACAGGAACAACTGTAGGAAAAGAATTTCTAGTTGAGCTCAAGTTTCATTAAGGAAAGCTTTGCCCACTCCTCAGGAAGATTTTGACTGTGGTTATATAATTAGCAATAAGGCTGTCTTTTTTTTTTTTTTTTTTTACCTTGCTTTACTTCAGTGCAGTGCATAAATTTTGGATTTAAAATAAGAAATGACTGATGTTTACTAAGAAACATTGTTTCTTGTCTTCAGAGCATAATAAAAGTATTGTCAGTAACTTGCAGATGAATATTTAGGGAGGAAAATTGATAGCCATTGATAGAAGGATATTCTCATTACAGGCATGCTTATTGCTGATCGTTTGCTGTTTGTGTTATGCTGTACATTTTAATTCCTCTTTTCCTTTCTCCAGGATTTGGAATGCTTTGACTGATAATTATGGTAATGTAATGCCAGTTGACTGGAAATCTTCCCACACCAGAGCTTTGCACTTGCCGACTCTGAACCTTTCAGAAAAAGGGGTAAGTTCCAACCTGCAGAAATACCCTTTTGGGATCTCTTACACTCAGCAGGGAAATAAAGCTTTTTGCATTTGTGTAAAGGACTGTTGCTACTAAATTGCTTAAAATACTTTGCTTGATATTAGACATGAGGCTGTTGGATATTAGACATGAGAAAAACAATTGTTGGTGTATGTTTGTTTCTGCTTGGGTTGGAGTGACACAGGGTTAAATGGATGTTTTTTTAGAGGCCTGTGCTACTTAGACCACAGCGTGATAGACAAAGTTGTACAATGAGTAAGATTTTACGTGAAACACTTTCTCCTCTCTGTTTCATTTTGAAGAATATTCTGGGTAAGGGAGGAAAGGAGTATTCTGATTTAGTAAATCTCGTATGGACTTTTTCAAAGTTGATCTGATTCTGCATTCAGTTAGAGACTGAAGTGATTCTTTAGCAGGAAAAGTGACCCAAGAGAAGAGAAGTGCAACTTTGTTCTGTTTTGGTTTTCTTGTTTAACAAATAAATAGTTTCCTAGAGACGGAAGAGCTTCAGTGAGGTTTATGGAAGGGGTTGTCCTCTCAGCTTCTTACAAGTGGATTAAAACACTTGAAGAAAGCTAGGAAGAATTCTCATCCCTTAGGTCTTCTGAGGGAACAAGTTGTTTAAGCATGGTGAAGTTGGATTATGTTGTAAAAATATCTCAGTGTGTAACCTGAGAATAGATTAATGCTTTGATTTCTGCCATCCATTAAGGAATCCGTAGCTACTTTTTACTCAGACAAGAGCAGTGATTGTTCTGGTGAAAAGGATGGCAGAAAAAAAACCAACACTTGACCATCTTCCCCTGCAGAGCCTCTACGTCCTTCTCTGTTTGAGTCTGATGCTTATCTATTGATTTTGACTTACGTATATTCTAGTTTTTATTAATAGCGTGCTCAGACTTTCTAAGTGGTTTTAGAGTAATTAAATCCTTACATTTGAAGTTAAAAACAATTTTAGACCCCTGTGCTGTGCTCATGTTTTGTGACTGAAACAATGGACTGGAGGACTGATTTCTTAATAAGTGACCAGTTACAATATACAAATATTTAATGGAATTTTTGTAAGGATTATGAAGGAACTACCTTAATGTGAAGTCTTGTTGCTGGATTAGAAAGAATCTTAGGTATGCTGGCAGTAGAGGAGAAATTAGTTTATGAATTAAACATAGCTCAAGTTTTTTCAGCTTCCACTCCACCTGGCATGCCTTTGGATGTCTGAAGCCCATCTGTTTGGAGGCATTTGACACAATTTTTTTTTCCTGCTTCTCTGTTTCAGCAGTATTTCTGGATATGTGACAGCACATATGGACCAGCTAGTAGCTTGTTTTAACTTTCTTACAATGAATGCTAATGGCTAAGGAACACTTGGTTGATGTGTTTGAAACTAGGAATATGCCTTTGGATTTGTGCTTGAGGTATTTCTCTTCCTCTTCTAAGTGGAAAAAGTGTAAGTTGAATGGGGTTGATTCATCAAATCTTTGTTGTTTTGACATCACAGATCTCTGAATATTTTTATGTAGCTCTGATGACAACAGGAGAAGCTGGGAGGAAGTGTTGTGCAGCGCTACAAGGAACAGGGTTGCATAATTGCTTTTATGACTGAAAGTAATCTAACAATAATAGAATATTGTTGCCTGAATTGATCTGTTTGGCAGGTGCAAAAGCCTGTACTGCCAGTGCAATGAGTGGGAGTGTGAGGACAGAAATGGGCACACAGTGAGGCTGGGTGCAATGCCATGTGGTCCTTTTGGTGTCAGCTGCGCTTTGGGCTGTTTTAAGAGGTTTATTGGCCTAACCATCAGAATATATTCTGAGAGACTCTCAAAATGCTGTTTCTGGCGATGTCAGGAAGGGAGAGCTGACCTCCTTCTGGATGTGCTGTTATCCTTGCTTACCATCTCATAGATGTTGACTGTTTCAGGACTGCAGACGTGAAAGAATGTCATAACTGAGATGTGTCTGTGTGGCGGGTGGGCAGATGTTCCAAGTGGAGGCCTGTCACTGCGGGGTTAGTCCAGATTCTGGAAAAAAGAGGGCACCTGCCTTCCTTCTGATGTCTGAAGAAATAGAAATTGTGTGTTCTCAGATGATTTTAGCTTTTCTAGGTTGTTTTGGCTGGAATGTGATAGCAGACAAAATGCAGAAAATGAAGTGACTTTGTAAATAAGCTATAATGTGTCAGTGTATGAGAGTGAAATATATGTGACTGATGAAGGAAGGGACTTAAGGAGGCATGTTCTATTTTTGAAACAACTTTTTATGTTGCTTTTGTTACGTGAAAAAGTAAAACTCTAAAAGCACATAAAATAAAAGATGTGTAATATTATTTGTTACACATAGGTTTCCACTCCACCTTGAATAACACCTGTCTTCTTTTAAGACCATTGCCTGTTTTAAATATCTGCATTGGACTGACAGCTTTCCCTGCGGATATCTGCGTGGCATTGTGTATGTGGTCTTCAAATGCTGAGTTCTTCCACTTTCAAGAGTGACGCCTCTCTTAACTTTCTACATTTACAGCTTTTATTTCAGCGGTTAAGGTGCTTCAGTTTCTGGGTGCTTGACAGCAGAAAGCAGTGATGCCAGTATTTTGAGCAAGGAAGATGTTTCATTTGTGAAACTCGATATTAGTTCCCTTTTTTTTTTTTTAAATTTCTGTGTGTGTATTTTTATGTGTGTGTTTAATTTTCATGCTTTCTAGGTAAATGATAACTTAAACCTTGACCTGTCAGATGATGAAGAGCTGAGAGAACAGTTGGATATGCATTCCATCATTGTTTCCTGCATCAATGATGAACCACTGTTCACAGCAGAACAGGTAAATTTTTCAGCACAGTGGTGATGTGGTAGTATTTTCACCTGTAATTTTGCGTTCTTCCTTGCTCTTTACAGGAACTAGCTTTCTTGGTTGTTGGTTGGTTTTTTTTTTTTTGAGTCATAGTAATGTGTGAGATATTATTCATATCGTTCAGATTTGAAAAGGGATTCCAGTGCTTCAGGTGAGGTTGATAGTCAGGGTCTTTGGAATCTTTATACTCTTTTTGTCATGAATTAGTCAGAAATACTACTAAATTAAGTATATGGGCTAAGAAGCCAAAACATTTTCAATATATTAATATTACTGTAATGTTTGTGGTTTCCCAGCTTGACAACATGGGCATTCATATCTGCATATGGCTTTGTGGTTAACGAGAATTCTACGAAGTTTTTGCCTGATATGAGAACAAACTAACAGTTCTGCTACTAAGCTTTCAAATTACTTGGTATCTAAAGGCTTCTTTCCAGGTCCATGGATGTATGCTCTATTCAGAATTGCAGTTTTGAGTAAAGTTAACATCTGTCCCACTTTAGTAAGCAAATGCAAGACTATATTCAATACAGTATAATAGCAAAAAAAAAAAAAAAAAAAGTTGTGTTTTAGGTGGCTCTGAGGAAATGGCAGTACTATTTTTTCTGATAATCATATCATGGCAATCTTCCGTTCTGATCCCAGTGCTGGATTAACAGGAAGGTTTTGCCTTGTTAGATGAGATACGGAGAAAAACATTCCGACTTGAAAGAGCTGAGAACACAGAATTCCATTTGTGGTAGATGACTTTGGGTGGTGTTTTTAAATGTCATCTTTGTTCCGTGTGTGCTGAATTTTCTCTAAAAGTGGCGTCCATAAAAGTACACAAGAGTTTTGCTTAGAGAAGTGTAGTGAAATTTGAGAGTATAAAGAAAACCTCATTGATTTTGTTGCAGTTTTGTTTTCCTTTGACTGAATCCTCCAGAAAGATATTCCAGCGTACACTTCAGTTCACTTCTCTTAAGCAGAGCTTTGTGTGCCTTCATGTGGAAATAGCTGCGTGGTTTCAACGCACTGCTTGTATCGAGATCACCAGCTTTCCTTTAAAATACGCATTATTCTCAAAGAGTGAGGATGGGGAGGAAATGTCCATGTGATTTCATTCATTCTCCTGAATCCACTCAGTATTGGTTGACCCAGCAATGTCTATATCACTTGAAAGTAAAAAAAAATTAAGCTCTAAATAGATTTCCTTCAAATTGCAGCTATTTCTCTTCTTGCAGTGAGAGTTTTCTAAGGATTGTCTTTTTTGAAGGTGATTGAAGAAATAGAAGAAATGATGCAGGAATCACCTGATCCTGAGGATGATGAAACCCCTACTCAATCCGATCGTCTCTCCATACTTTCCCAGGAAATTCAAACACTCAAGAGATCCAGTACAAACAACAGCTACGAGGAGAGTAAGTGGTATTTATTTGGTATTTTGTTCTTAAAAAATAGTTACTGAAAATGATTTAGTCTTATTGAAAGAGCCTTTTTGAAAATAGTTTAATAGGTAAGCTTGTCACATACTTCATTTATAATGACTCCTCTTATGAAATATCTGCATCCAAAAATATTTCGAAAATATTGGATTTCTCCCAAAAGGAGAGAGTAGATTTAGAACATAAATAGAAGACGTTTTGTCAGCTTTCCTAACTTAGAATGAAAATGAAACTGTATAGAATTTATATGTTGGGGCTTGGTTCACTGTCATCTGTTAGATAATGGGACGCCTATTATTTTTATTTATTAAATTATATGTTCTGAAGTGAGATGCTTTCTTAAGCCATTATGCTGCTCCTGTTTAAGGAGATTAGCTGAAGCTCTTGAAAGCTATGCAGTAGAAAAAGAAATGGTGTTTCTTTAGTACTGTTTCAGTCATTGCAACTAATCCTGATACGCGGTAAGACAGAAGTAAGGAAACCATCGCTTTTTTTCCAGTCTGAGGACCACAACCCTTTTTCTCCTCTCCCCTTCCATTCCACTTCAAAAAACCTTAAGAGGGGAAATACTTCCTCTTCTACTGCTCAATTGAAATTAATCACATTTTTCTTTATAAAAGGAAAAATGACATGTATAGTTTAAGCAAAACATTTTGATTTGTTTGTAAACATAAATCTGTTATTAATCCATTTCATGATGGAAATTTGATTAATTTGCTAGTTTGTCAAACCTATACTTGAAAGTGATAGGAGCATAATGAGTATCTGCTAGCACATCTTTCTCCTTCGCTCCCTCTTAAAAGTTGGGTGCTTTCTTTCTCATAGTCTGGCTCAGCAGTATAAATTCTGCAGATGATTCAGAAAACCAGCTGACCTTTTGAGACATGCCTTACAGCTTCTGCTACATTTCAGATTTATGGAGGAGCTTCCATTTTCATGGTTGGACTTGTAGCTGTCTTAACACATAAATTTCAAGAATGTGAAAATATAGCATATCCTGCTCAGCGGGGCTTCCTGCTCTTCTGACAGTTCCATATGTCCTTAGGTTTGGAGCTAATCAAGCTTGCTTTGTATTTCATACCATATTTATTTTGCTTTGCCTCAGGAAAAGGAAAATAAATATCATCTTCTCTGTTGCTTCTTTATGGATTGAAAATCAGCCTTGACCAAATAATTCCTTGAGTTACTTTCGCCAGATAATTTAACTTTGCTTCATCAGTTCCTCAGAATCGGCTTCCACATCTTTCAGATTGCTTGAAACTTAGAGCCTTTGCCATTCTGTACTGTACTCTTACTGTACTGTTACAGTTTTCTAGCAGGATTTAAGACTTAAGCTACTTTGAAAAAACTGAGGCTCATTGCCCTAACAGGTTTAATTGCATCACCTTTGGTAAGTGAGAGGGAACTTTCTCCAATCAATCAATTTTCCCTGCTCTAATTTAAGAGAGAAATCATGTTTCACCTACTACCTTTTGATGCTTCTGAGAGCTGTACTTTGTTGTAGTTTGCAAAGTTATCTGTATTTTTCAGCCCTTGCCCATGAGCACTTTCCTGTCTTAACAGTTTACTAGACTAATCGAATATAACCAAATAATTACTAACACGTATGCAGTGCCTTTAAATGGATTGTACTCTTCATTGTAACTAGAACTGTCTGTTTTTCAAAAGCCAGCGAAAGTGATGTTCTTTGACATAGCATCTGGGACTTAACTAGTTTCTTAAGCGTGCCAGACGTTATTGTGAGTTCTGAAATGGAAAGCGGTCCTCAGAAAGCTTTCTCACGTTGAGCTGAAGTGAGCCTCAGGAGATCCTTCATGGTCATCATTCATTGCCTGTAGCAGTAGTAATTTTAACATGTAATTCTGTAGGGTTTGTTTTGTTTCAGAACTGTCATTTTTAAAGGCTTGTGATGTAGGTTTAACCAATTTGGACTTGTGCTTTCTCAAAACTATCAGTACTGATTTTTGTTTGAAATGAGCCCATCAGCTAGTTTTAATTCTAGGCCTTTGTTTCAGGAAATACTTTTGATTTTGAAGAGTGAATACAGAGGGAAAGTAATAGTTAACAAAGGTGTCAGTATTCCAGGTTTAGTGGTTACTTCAGCTTCCATTACTACAGCGTGCCCCTCGTATTGGTAGATTATCTCAGATTTCTCAGAACGAAGTAAAAAGTTTAAAAATCACTTCCTGCTAATCTACTTTCCTCTGTGATGAGCTTATTCTTTTATGAACACTGGTTTGTTCTGTGTAGTTTTAGAATGTATTTTGTTGTTTTGAAAAAAATCAGAGTATTGTTTTCATGCCATCTTGTGCGTATTCTCATGCTTAGAATCTTGACAGATTGCTTTTTCTATTAACTATTTATAGGAGTAAAAAGATTGTCTGTTGCTGAGTTAAATGAACTGCTAGAAGAAATTGAGACTGCCATTAAGGATTATTCTGAGGAGCTGGTACAGCAGTTGGCACTACGAGATGAGTTGGAGTTTGAGAAGGAAGTGAAAAACAGCTTCATTTCTGTCCTCATCGAAGTACAAAATAAACAGAGAGAGCACAAAGAAACAGCAAAGAAGAAAAAGAAGCTGAAAAATGGTAGTCCTCAGAATGGGAAGCAAGAAAGAAGTCATATGCCTGGAACAGTAAGAATATATTTATAACTGTTTTTAAATTTAAAATATTTTTTTGTTTTTCCCTGTGGAAAAGTAATAGTCCTTGATTAGACCAAGATAACTGGTACATCTTTCATGCCTTTACTCACAAACAGGGCTCTTAAATGCTTCCAATTTATTTTTTATTTTTATCTTTTTTTTTTTCCATAAGTTGATATAACACTTTGCTCTTCTTATACTCAAAAAGAAATGTAGATGTTTGCACATTTGCCTGGAATCAGAATACCTTTCTTGCCAATAATGCTGTCTTTTGATGTAGTGCTGTGTGTTCTATTATCAGATTAGGCCAGCTCATCCATCTGTTTCGTTTGGTTTATAGTGTGAATTTCAGTATGTTTACCACAATTAGTCTTGTAGGAAATTCAGTGTTATAGATGGAGCCGTTCAGATATTTATTAATCACGTTGACCGGGGGCTAGAAAAAAGTAAATCTTACCCCGAGTCTCTGAAACCTGTGGCGAAGTTGTTACCTCCAGTAATAGACTGAGGTGAGGCCAATATTTAATGCAGATGTACAGGGAGGAAATAACTTGGTTATTCTTTGCAGAACATAGCAACAGGAGGAAAAATGTGTTTCAAACTGACTTTGAAAAATAGGAGGTAGACAGTGAGAGAAATTAGGTCATTATCTTGTCAATGTAGTTTTGTCTTATCTGCCCAGTGTGATTTGAATGAGACATTATTGTTAGAATTCTTAAGCCTCTCTTACAGGATGCAGCAAATGTGCTTAATATATTGTGGGTTTGGCTAAGCCCCAACAAGAATGCTTCAATTTTGCTTCAGAAGTTTATTTTTCAAACATAAGTGAATAAACATTTGTCATGAAACGTTAATTCTTCAAAATGTATCTTATAAACTTATGAGAATAGGAAAATTGTGATATGGTCCAAATGTAGTACTTGTTCATCTTGTCCAATAGGTGGGTCCTGACAGAAAGCAGTTCTGATTTCCTGGCTGGTGTTGGACCAGTAGATCTACTTTTGTCACTTGTTTTTCCCTTTCCGCAAGTGGAAAAAAAAAAAAAAACGAAAAAGCTGTGGACAAAGTTGCTAAGCCTTGTGTTAAGATCTAGGCAACGTTTACTAAATTAAAGCGGTTAATTGATACACTTGCATCTTTACATGGAACTGTGCTAATCTTTACCACTTTTACTAAGAGCATTTTATGTAAATTTGAAAATCTTTACCAACCCAAATGAAAAACCATCCTTTGTGTTTTCAGCTAAGTTTTAATGGAACTTAAAGAAAGTAGAAGTCTGGAAAACAATATAGAATTTTTATCCCTTTGTAAGAGCAAATTGAAGAGTTCAGATGTACTCCTTTCTGGCTCTCAGTCACGGACAAAGAAGAAGTGGTATTCTAACTAGGAAAAAAAAACTGATTACTTGATTTTGAAACTTGACTCAGGTGATTCATTACCCACTCTGATTATTTTCAAGTTTAGAGGGAGGCTTGAATGATGCTTTCAAAAACAAACATATTTGGTTCTGTTATAAAACATCCTCAGGTTTGGTTGCTTCAAGATGTACATATCAGATTGCTTCCTTAGGTGAATTGAACAAATTATCTCCCAGATAGTCTGTAGGCTTAGTACATGTGGTTCCTTTGAAAACAACTTCTGCTATCGATACAGGTTTGGGAACCTTCAGTCAGAAACAAAGGTGCAAGTTTCCTCCTTTGACTTTTTTTTTTTTCAAGGAAGTGCGAAGATTGTGTCTATAAGTAGTATATTCACATTACTTTGTGAAGAGTGAGCTTTTGTTAATCAAATTAATTACCTATTAACTAAAACTATGTTGAAGTCTCATTTAAATACAAAGCTTGGAAATAGGATTACATTTTCATATTCTGAGAAAATCAGTTCTTCTATAGATACATCATATGAATTTTAACAAATACAGGTTGTAATCCTTTGTCCTTGATACAGATTTTGGGTAAGTCATTTTTTCATACTTCAAACACTGATTTCACAAGCACATAGTGGAGAGTAATTAAAAATGCTCAGGTCGTGAAGATACCAGTAACTTTAAGCAGAATATCCTAGAAGACTTGAGATGGCTTTGGTAACATCTGTGTCTTTACTTACTGACCCTTTTGCGCTTTGGAAAGCAAATGAATTCAGTATTCCAGCACATTTTTTCTCCTCTCCCCGCAAATACATACATTTAGATAAACGTGCTCAGGTGTGCACATCATACTGCTTGTCCTCTGTCAGCAGCTTGGCAGTTTCTTCTTTGTATGTTCTTGCCAATTGCTGAATTTTATATTTAATCCTCAGTGTCAAAATTGTTCCCGTTTTTTTTTTTTAATCATCTTTTCCTGCGAGCAAAAAGGACTACAATGTGCATGAGAAGAACTGTGATTGGACTGTATATTAATTTTTCCTCACTTGGGTTCCATGTAATGGAGCTTGAAATTAATATGAATGCTTTATTAACCAATTGTGCGTATTTTATCTGACAAAAAAAAATGGGGAATGCAGGTGATAGTTAATTGTTGCTCCAGGAGTGGAAAAGGAAACATAAAATGTTTTGAAGAGGTTGGAATTAAAATGACTGCCTCTGAAAAATATTTCTGATAGATGCTTAACATCTGTAAAACTGGTATCAGCTGTGTCTCTATTGTCTCTAGAAATATGTTGCTCAAACACAAGCTTTAAAGAAGACTTGTACTGTGAACTAAAATTTAAAAAATGTTTTGTACGTTTAGAAACGAGACAGCAAACCTTAAAATACAAGTCTCAAAAAGTACAAATTTTGGATCTGAAGTGTGAAAGATTTTGTTTAATTAAATTTTTATGTTGATAATGCTCAGCTGATACCGTAAGGCTTGCTTTTTATTAATAAAAACTTAATGAATGAAAGAAGTAGAAATGTGCTGAAATACATCTTAGAGCTTGTCTGTCATTTGTCTTACTGTTATAGGTGTGATAAATGCTGATCAATGCTAGTCTTCTGAACTTTTCTCTGTCCATTTTTTTTTCTCTGCCATGTTTTCACTGCCTTTAGCGCTTCAGCATGGAAGGGATCTCAAATGTCATACAGAATGGCTTCCGCCACACGTTTGGAAACTCGGGTGGAGAGAAACAGGTGCTGGGCTATCCTCTCTCTTTTCCTCATTCTTTGTCTGAACCTTTGGTAGGAGCTGAGAACTTGAAAATTACCATTAGTTGAATATATGTGCCAGGACAGAAAAAATAGGACAAAAATGTTGGCATCTGTAGTCTTTTTCTGCCTCGGGACTTCGATCAGCCTACAGTCTCTCCTTCTTTCCTCAATGCAATGAGACAGTCAGGACTTGATACCCTGATGCACTGGAATAATAGGTCTTATTTTTTACCCCAGACTAAAAGTCTGATTTGACATAAAGCGTGCTTTAGATATGTTATATGTCCGTGCAAATTGTATGTCCACTAGAAGAACATATACCAGATTTGACATTCCATTTTAGCCTTCAGCATTACAGGACTTGGGGAATGTCTGCAGTGGAAATTTTTTTTTCCTTTCTTCCAGTGTTCAGAGCTGATTTATCTTAAAAACTGAGTAGCATCTGCAAAATGGGTGAACTGTATTGTATGTCCTTTTGCCATTGAAAACTGCATGATGGTAAAAGCAGTGGAATGTGTACAGTACAGACCACTGAGGTAACACGAAAGAGAGAGGCAGGTTTGTGTCTTTTAATTGACTGTTTAATTGTTGAGAAGTGCAACGCAGCCCAGCTTCAGTGGACGTCCCTGGAGGTGTTACATACACTGAAGAAACAAGATTTTTATTTTTGATTCCAAAATAATACTTCACTGTTTCAGAACTGTAGTACTATCACGAGGTTATGAATCATGGGTTTACCCTCTTTGTCAAGCAAGGTATGTGTCTACGTGTTAACAAAGGCATAGATTCAGCAATTTGTCACTTGCTTTGGGGATCTTGAGTACATGGCTAGACCTAACCCAACAGAATTTGTATTGCCTTATGTTATTGCAATTCTGGTCAGTTACACTTACAGCTGTACTGGTTTTGTTTTTTTTTTTTTGTTGCTGTCTTTACCACTCAATACTAATTACTGCTGTTTTTAGCTATTTTAAATATACAAACAGGCAGCTCAGACTTATTTTCTGTGTGTGTGTTTATTAAAAAAACACCTTTTCTTCTTGATTCTAATCATAAGTAGCTTAGTCATTTACTTCCAATATCACTAATTGGATAACTTCCAATGATTTTTTTTCCAGTTAATTTAATAATGCTGTTTTTTCATGACGATTGTAATTTTCGCCTGGTTTATCTTATACTGTATCCTTGTTATCTGGAATATATTTTGTTTTCCTTTTTTGTATCCTTAAGCCAATCATGAAAATAACGTGCTTAAAATGAGAAAGAGGGGAGAAAGGAAAGTGTGATACTACCTCTTTCCTAATGTAGTCCTGGAAGACCATTTTCTGTGGCATTTGTTTAAAGTCTTTTAACTGAAAGGATTTTTTTTCTGTAAATGCCTCCTAGATAATGTTGTAAAACTTTTCTTACAGTGTCAGTGCTTGAAACTCCTATCATGTTCCTTGCTTGCTTTGTTTGTTCTTCCTTTGTCATTTTACCAAACTCTGGCCCTGATGTGTTTTTCTTGCTGCAGCGAGTTAGAAAACAGGATAAGTATCATCATATACCTAGTGATTGTTGAGCTTAATCTAATTTTGCTTAGTGCTACTCTCAGAACATTTGTTTGAGTCTTTTTTCAGGGTGTGTTGCCTTTATAAGCTTTAAGTTCAGGTATTTTTTGGTGCCTGAGAAGAGCTATGTAACTCCCTGGGCTTGTACTAAAAAAAAAAAAAAAAAGCAAGAGCAATTTGTTGAATGCCTTACAAGGGAGAAGTTCATACCCATTCAATCACAGCATAAAGTTTCTGACATGTTTGTTCAGTTCTTTCTAAGCTCCCGTCAGTCATTAATTTCAATGGTATTTGCCACCTTGACTATTTTCAGGATAGTGCTACTCTGAAAACTAGACAGGTACCTTCCTTTTGAAAACTGTAGTCCTTTTTTTTTGTCTTTGAGACATGAGTAAACACAAATCAGAATTTTTCAGTGTGTTCACTGATGGTAAAATTTAAAGAGAAGTTTCCAGTGGGAACCGCCAGTTCCCATCTGATAGTGCAGCTGGGAAAATACAACACCAACAACTGTGTGAAAAACATCAAAATGCTGTCAGTTCTTTCTGTGATCATATCTCCAGAAGGAATTGCAAGATATTTTCATTTCACTTATTATACATATCAAACACTTTGTGTGACTACAAATTACAGTGGGGATTGCTGCTTATCATATTGTCAAGAATGTACAGGTCACAGTAGATTTAATGTCAGTAAGCTATACTCGAATCATTTTTGTAATGTGTTCTTCACAGGGTAATTCAGGGAATGAGTTTTAATAGGGCTTATTATAGAGACTCACTGTTAACAGCAAAGCAGTGATGAGAAAAATGAGGTGATTTTTTGGAAAGTAAGAAAACAATTATATGGTCATTGTTTTTGTCTGTTTCATTGTAAAGGGAAATTGGTAGATGTTACGGGGCAAGGAAAACAGGGAACGTGTATTTGGTCATTAAAATGTATCTCAGTAATTTATTGTGTAGGTCAGTAAAGGGTAGAATGCCACTTGAATACTCTGAGGGCCTGAGATCTGATTTCTGAGTTAACAGATCTACTTTCGTCTCTGACATACGTAGATTTAACAGCCTTGTATCTAGCAGTTGATTTTCTTGGTTTTAGGAATAATGCAAATCTCTGTCACATCTGCTGGGAAAGAAATTGAAAATTGACTCATGGATGGTTTCCTTGGAAGCATCGCATGCTTTCCTCTGCTGTGTTAAGTGGGTGTGAGGAAAATGCTGAAATAATAGGGAAGGAGTAAAGCACCCTGTCTTTGCATGAAGTTTTCGTGACGTGTCAGTACATCCCATACAATGTTCCTTTAAATTATACAGAAGTGAGTCTGTCTGGCTTTTGAGCATAAAGACATAAGGTGCATCATCCCACCCTAATCACGGCAATGCTTATAGCTAGCTTCGTTAGCATCATCTCTCCTTCTGCAAAGTAAACTTCTTCACCGGAGTCTGAGTTATAATTGACTCCTGCTAAAGTGTTGCCGCTGCTACAGAAAGAGACACTATGTAGAATGTACAAGGGCTGCTCTGAAAGTGATGCCTCCTATGTTATTATGTTGGCCTGTGATGTCAGAGGTGGATGTTGGTGTCATGGCAGTAGAGGCTGAGCCTTCCCACCCATATTCTGTTATATGTTGTTGCTGTGTGACAGATGGCAGCGGAAGGGCAGTCAGACAGAATGGCGTCTGATATGGAAATGTATATGAAGCAAAGGGGTCAAATTGAATTCCTCTGTGTGGATAAAATAGCACCCCCTGACGTTCATCGATGCTTGCTGAACGTTTATGGAGACCAAACAGTGGATGTGAGCACAGTGAGGTGGTGGGCGGTGCATTTCAGCAGTGGTGACAGCAATGCGAAATACAAGCCGTGGTCTGGATAGCCATGCAGATGTTTACAAGCATGGCATGCAGGCTGTTGTTGACTTTATTGAGAAATAGTGTTTTGTAGCTGGGAATCTGACTCTATCAAATAGTGTTATTGTGCTCTTTGTTTCTGTTGTAGTTTCCATGGAAATAAATAGGAGACGTTATTTTTGAAGCGACCTATTTTGTCACTGTTATGTGAAGAGCTACATCTCTGAAGCTGAATGAGAGATGGAATGTTTTTTTATCTAGTGTCCTATATGTAATTAACACAAAAGATACTTCTATTAAATTCTCAAAAATGGAATTCAGGGAGAGCTCGGGAAGCTTTTTCATTAGGAAAAATCCCAGTGATTTTTAATTCATGTAATACCTCGTAGAGCAGCAGGGTTGCTTCAAGAGCTTGAAAGCTCCAGATACTAAAATCCTGAAAGATTCAAGATTTTTAATTTAAAAGCTGATGAGAATGTAAGATTTCAATGAAGAGTAAATAAAGCAAAAGTGGAGTTGGTTTGAAATGATCTACCAGCGTACTTCACTAGTAAAAATGTGAGTTGAAATCAAAGTGCAAGTGATGAGCTCGTGTTTGATTAGGTTTGCTGTTCCTTTTGGTTGGAAGCATATAGGGTCAGAAGGTGAAAGCAGTCTGTTTTCATTTTCACCCGACTGTAGGGCAGTCTAATTTTCTTTGTACAGAGAACGATATAGATCACCTTCAGAGATGGGAATGAGCAATGTTCTTTGATCTACCAAAATCTTTGGAATGTTTCATACACTTGGAAGGAGTTGAGCAGTGACTGGGAAAATCCCATGGCTGTTCTGAGATGGTTCTAACACAACATATGTTAGCACACTTGTACAAACCAGAACATCTTATTTCACGCATTCCTCACAGCCTGCATCAGATGTGCTCTGCAATCCTTTAGAGGCTGAGTGATATCAATTTCCCAATAATTTGAAGAAAACATAAATAAGAACTGTTTATCTGGAAATATATTTTTTATTATGAAATGGTTACTTTCTGATTTTTGATACAAGTGTCACTTACATTACATATTTATATGTTTTAGGAGCCCATTTGAAGATTGTTTATCTGCATTTTATTGTTTGAGACCAGATAGTGAGATGGTTGTTCTAACTTCTGCTTCACTGTAAGAAGTACTTAAAATATATGAAGGACTTGTTCCTGACATCTGGAAAGAGGAGAGATTTTAGATTTTACTACTGCCATGCTTAGGCTCTGAGAAAGAATAGCAGACTGTCTACAACTTCCATTTGTTTCTTCTTGTTTGTTAGTGTTTCGCTGCATGAGTTTTAAAGTAATGTTTACATAATTTGGGAAAAAAAAATAGTTCAGCTTATGTAATAGCTTTGAGGTACGAGAAGTAGAATCTTAATCATTTGTGAAATACAATTTTTGAAAAGCTTTTATTTGTAGCTAGCAATTTTAATAGCTACAGTGTTCACAAAAACAATCCAGGGAACATTCACTGTATTAAAGTATTGCTAAGTAACTCTGTTTTTTATTTGACAGTATTTAACAACCGTCATTCCTTATGAGAAGAAAAATGGACCCCCATCTGTTGAAGATCTTCAAACGTTAACCAAAAGTGAGCATAAAGGATTTCCTCCAACTCCTCCTGTCCTCCTTGAATGGAAGTGGTTGCTCAAACCAATGAATCATACATACATGGTTGTCTATTTCTGTTGCGCTCTATAATTTATGTAGATGTGCATTATTTTAGTAATGTGTTTTGACCTCATCTTCTGAGGTTTTCTGAGTCTTTGCAGAATATTCATTTTCTAGCTTCTGTCTGAAATTCGGAAGTCTAAAAACTTGCATGTATCAGGAAACAAAGGCTTTTATGCTGTTTCCACAAGTGGAGACTTACGGCAATACTGTATGTTATGGAATAATCAATAATGTATCTCTGTCCCTCTGCTACCTTTTAGTACCTGAAATACCTCCTTTTGTTCAAATTTGCTGCGCCATACTAATGTTTCTTTAATGACTTACAGAAATTGGAATGAATGCAGGAACACATAAAATTAATTGTCTCATAGTACTTGATCGCCATTAAAATAGCCTACCTCTCTCTGCTAGTGGTTTTGGGGGTTTTTTTGGTTAATAAATTTTAGTAATTATGGAGTGTAATCTAAACCTGAGTTTTGACAATGTTCTAAATTCTCTTTCCTGTCTTCTTAGGCCAAATCTTCAAAATTATTTTTAACTTCTAAGTTCTCTATGTTATACTCCAATTTGCATGATAATTAAGGTTGTATCTTATAAAATACTAATTATTAAGGTGATTAAATACAGCAGAGAATCTCAGGGAATCAATGGCATCTCCTTTATTTGAGATTTATAGGAACAGTTTGACAATAGGTGGTAAAATGCCTTGATACTTTTGATAGAAACGTGGAATGGTTTAGGTTGGAAGGGGCTTCAAAGATCATCTAGTCCAGTCACCCTTCCGTGGGCTGGGACACGTTTCGATTCATCAGGTTGACCAAAGATTGATCAGATTACAGTGCAGTGCTTGGAATCTAACAATGTCTTAAGGTATTTTCCAGCTGCACATCTGTTATTCCACAGATGGCTGAAGGATAGCGAGAGGCTGATTGGTTGTTTCCTGGAAAGAGAAAATAAATATCAGAGAAATTCCGAAGTAAATGAAATGTGTGAATGGAAGTTAGATTCCTTATGTCTTTCTGCAATAAGCATTATATGTTGCATTTTATACTTAGTCCTTCAGAAAAATTTTACCCTCTTGCCATATTTAAATTTTGCTTTAAGATATTAACAAAAATTTGATATTAGAGAGGTAAAAGCCTCCTGAAAATGGCTTCTATTGTTTTAATAGTTTACTAACAAAATATCTTGGGAAAAAAAAAAGCACACTAAAGAGTATTAACAGTATGGCCTTCTGTAGGCTGGCTGGAACTTGACCCTGTGACTCAGCTGCAGATTCCTGACTCGCTCTTTGCGCTGCTGTTAACACAGACCTTAACGAAAGGTGGAGGGTTTTTTTGAGTGGAGTTTCTTTTTCCCCCAAAGCTTTGTATTATTCTATAGCTATGAATGCTCATGTCTTACTTCAACATAAAAGTTGAAATAAGACACCTATTATATTTGAAGTTCAGTGTCACATAAGAAATTTGGAACTTATGAAATAATACTATTTAAAGTAGTTCTGTACATGTTGTTGTTTCAGTTGTACCAAGAGCACTTCATAAAGAATTGTCATTGTTTTTGATTATGGTATAACAGTCAAGCTTGTGTGTGTCAGGTTGCTTAATTTTGTACCATTTTTAATTTTTAAAAATTGTGTACTATAAACAAGCTGGGAAAATTCCTGACATTCCGCTGCACACATGCTTATATACTTATCTCTCAAAACTTGAGATGTTGTACAAAAAATTTGAATCTTCTCCCTAATAATTAGAATGATTAATATGACACTTTGAATATAAGAAGTCACAGAATAGATGATCATTCTTATCTAATCATTTACAGCAGCGCATCTCTAGAAGAGTAATGATATTGCATGATTCCAGGTGAAGATGAAAAAAACGTGTAGGGCAGCATGCTTTTCTTACCTAAGATTTCCAACTCTCCAGCACCTGTTAGTATATTTCAGTTTTGGATGTGGTGACTTTATTTTGGCTAGGCTTTTCATGGTGAAGATGTGCCCAGAGAAGGGCAACAAAGCTGTGAAGGGATGGAGCACAGGTCTTATGAGGAGCGACTGAGGGAACTGGTATTGTTCAGGCTGGAGAAGACAAGGCTCAGGGGAGACCTTATCACTCTGTACAACTACCTGAAAAGGGGTTGTGGCGAAGTAGGGGTGGGCCTCTTCTCCCAGGTAACTATGAGGACGAGAGGCCTTGGCCTTAGATTGCACCAGGGGATGTTCAGGTTGGATATTAGGAAAGATTTCTTCTCAGGAAGAGTGGTTAGGCACTCTTAGCACGGGCTGCCCAGGGAGGTAGAGGGGTCACCGACCCTAGAGTTGTTCAAGAACCGTGTGGATATGACACTGAGGGACATGGTCAGTGGTCGTGGTGGAGCTGGGCTGGTGGTTGGACAAGATGATCTTAGCAGTCTTTTCCAATGTTAATGATTCTATGATTTTTTTGCTGTCGTGATTGATGACGTCTTACTGTAAATAATTAGCATGTAATACGGGTCTCTTGCATCTGCCTACTGTGAAGTATGGTGAGAATTGTACAAGTGAAGGGTGAAGATACTGTGTGTCTCTTCTTGTGTTTCTTCTTGTACTCCAGTTAAGGTTTTTCTTGCTAGTTATATGTAATATCCCTGTGAATAGTAGAAATAGCTTTGCTGTTTTTTTTTCATGAGTGTTGTCTTTAATTTACGACTAAATGTCTGAATTGCTTGTTTGTTTGTTTTGTTTCCACACTTCAGTCCTTCATGCCATGAAAGAGGATAGCGAGAAAGTGCCAGGCTTGTTAACAGACTATATTTTAAAGGGTGAGTATGTTTCCTAGCAAATATAGTTTTTTAAAATTTTATATTAATATGCTGAACATAAAAGATGTATTTGAAAAGAGTAGTTGTGCAGCCTCCATGAGGTATGTTAGCCTTCTATCGCAGAAGGTTTTCATTCTGTTAGGCGCTTGTGAGCATATAGTTTGTAATACAACACGTTTATTTTGTTTGTGATAATGCAACATAGGAAAGTATGCAGTTCGTATTCATGTAGCTGAATGACATCAGTGAGAGCAGAGCAGCCTGGCTTACAAAGTTAAATGGGTGTAGTTCACTTGTGTGTTACTAGGTTTTCAGAATTGGAACTCAAACTACTTAGTATTTGCAAAATGAAGTGCTTATGACTTTGTTTAAAAATGTGTTATCTTCTAATCTGTATTACTTACTTGTTTTACATTTATTTATTGCACCTTCTTCATCTTTTACTTGAAGTCCATGTACTAATCATTTATTTTCCAGGCTTGTGCGTTGATTTTTATTAGCAGAATGTCAGACTTGGAAAATCACTGCTAGCTTTAACTTTAAGGAGTTGTTCCAGGTAGTTTCCAGGTTGTTAAATTACTTCTAAACACTTTGACTTTGTTTTTGCCCGCATCTTAAAAACACTTGTGTTATTGCTTAAGTCTTGGTGTATACATCATCCTCACTTCTTTGGTGTTTAAATATTCATCAGACTCCCAAGATCAGAAGAAGCTAAAGGAGTGATGGATGCCATTTTATTTGTCACTCAAGTGTAGAGTATATTCAGCTGTTCAGCTTCAAGTTTGTATGCTACCAGGTTTTTTTCTGTTGGTATCAAGTTTTCCAAGTCTTGCTTTTTTTTTTTTTTCCTCAAATACAGTTATTTGACTTCTTCTATGTTTTTGTTTTTTGGTTTTGTTGTTGGGCTTTTTTTTTTAAGATTTTTGTATTTCTTACACAGATTCTAACCGCTTATCTCATAGAGATCTGAAAATACTTCCAGGTTACAGCTGTAGATGAACATTAGCATGCTGTTGCTTCAGAAAAACTGATAAGAGAAGCGCACAGCATTCTAGAAGCTTCAACTGACCTCTGTTAAGAGGCTCATTTCTGATTTTCATGCAGCGTTGCAGAACTACCACGTACAATAAGAATGTCAAGCTCCTTTTAGTTGATTCCTTTGATTGCTCCATTGTTTACTTACCCTTTCTGAAAATCTTTCTTAGGTTAGACAGATGTATTTGCTTATGAACTGAGAGCCACTTGAGCTTAAAATCGAGGGGTTTTTAATGACGATGGCACTGAACATTAGTTTTATGAAGCAAAATTTTTGATCCAAGAGGATGAACTGCTGTCAGTAATTAAAGCTGTTTGCTTTTCATCATAATACATCTGGTAGAAGCTGATTGGATAGTGTTCTTTACAATGTCGCCCCTTATTTTTAGACATAACTATTGAGAAAAGTTTTTACATTACTTGGATGCTGAGGAGGAGCTGACTGCTGAGGGAAACAGGAATCTTCTGAGGAGGACTTATAAAAACAGATTAGCTGAACATATGACACGATGATCTCAGAATCTTTGAGGTTCCCTCCTACCTCTTCCTCTGCACGCTCGTGACTTCAAAGTCACCAGGGATGTTCTACCAGCTAGTTGCACCAATTACAAAAACATCATGCTCACATTAAATGTGTTGGATCAAACAGTTCTTCATATACTTTCAGGGAAGCACTGTGCCTCTTATTGTGAAAGACAAATTGTGGGAGTTTGAAGGATAATCTCTCTCTCATCTCACTCATACTGAAAGGAGGAGATGATTTCCCCTCAGATATCATGATTTCTGAACTAAGAAATTATGAACAGAGGCTTTCTCACTCTTCTGTGGATCTGTTTGCATGATATACAAGCTAATCAGCGTGGAATTTTACTCTGTCACTGTAGCCCTGCGTTTCACATTGCTATGTTTAGATTGTCCTAAACATTTATAGCTCCTCTGCCAGCATTACATTGTAATGTAGATATTGTCAGCTACCACTGAAGATTTGCATTGATTGTTTAGAATCAAGAGCTGAAGAAAAAATGTCAGCGGAAAGTGATTCTAATGATTTCCATAGTATTATTGTTATACTTTAATGGAATAAAAAGTGTCATGAGCCTGGAAGTTTAATGGAACTGTAAGACTGAGCAATAAGTGTTCATTTTATAAGAAGTCCTGCTGCTTCTGTTCTGACAGAAACAAAAAGAAAGTGAAACAAGTTTGTATCTTCTCTGAACTTCATAGTGTTTGGTAGAAATGTCACTATTTTGAATATCTTGAACTAAATGCCAGAATTAATTGTAAAGTTTGTGAAAGACTAAATTTGGATCATGTAGGAAGACACCTCCAACCCCACCATATGTATCATCTAGTACTTGATACATTCATTTAATGATGATTGAGTAACTTTCTTTTGGCAAGGCAATTTAGTCGAGAGCTGGAGCATGGGGCTGGAACTTGAAGGAGAGTTATGCAATTAGATCTCCTACTGACCTGTGATATCCTGGATCATTCCTATGATTTTTTTCGTAACTTGTAAAATGTAAAAGTGTCAGCTAACGCATCTGAAACACTGTCAGGAGAAATGTCAGAACATTGCTCTGCAGATGCAGTATGATAAAGAAATGAAAAAGGCAAATGCAAATCAGAGCTCTCAGAGGTATTTGTACAGGCGTTATCCTTTTTATTCAGGAAAGAAGAAAACTCCATATGTGTTTCTGAACAGGATTACTAGTTTTCAAATGATATTTTTTGGTTTTGTTTTTACTTTTTTTATGAAACATTCTCATTTCCTAATTTCCGCTACCTCAAAAGTGTTTCAGAAAGTAATATACATCATCACTTTATTTCGTCCTCATGTTCTTGATTCCCTCTTCTGCATGATGACAAGAACAAACAGTATGGGGGTGACCTGCTGGGGAGGAGTTCACAGCAAATTTAAAGTCATAGCTGAGGAAGGTGTGGTGGGAAGTAGAATTAGCTAGTTTTACAGCTATGGAGGTGAGGAGAAATAATTAAGGAAGTCTGCAGGCAGCCAAGATTTCTTAATTCAGATATTTAAGAAGCAAATCAATACATTTTGTATATATAGAATCAAAATTTTTATGAATAGGTACAAAATTCGGAGATTTAATTTCAGTCAGTTGAATAATTATTGAATAGAATATATTACTGGTACAGTACACAAATTGAATAAATCATTCACTGCAAGATTGTTTTTCCCTCAATGCCAATGTAAATGTGAAGTGTAAATGGTTGTGACATTTTTAATGCATAATTGCTAGATCTGTGTATGCATGTATGTATGTACTTCTAGATGGAACATATTACTTTGAAATCAGATGTATCCTGACAGTAAGCTGTTTTAAAATATATGTATTACTAAGCTCTGTGCTCTCATCCAATTGTTCTTAAACAGTAATTGTGACATAAAAATATAGTTCTAAAAAGTTATATACTATATATTATCACTGAGTAAAGTAGATGAAATATACATAGTGTTATTTTCTCTTGGGCTTTTTTCTGAATGTAGATGTCATAAAAATAGAATTAATTTTCATCTTGCAGCTTGTTTTCCTACCAGTTATCTGATCTTTCAGGCATCTGGTAAAGGCTAAACAAACAACGAAACATTTTTTATTAATGAAACAAGATCTTAACCCTTATTCTACTAATAAAATATGCATTTAACATAACAGGAATATTCATGTTCTTGTCTTTGAAATTTTTGTTTGATTGTTACAGCTGACTTCTCTATTTGCTTTTGTGTTGTGCTAGCATTGGTTTGAAAGCTGGATTGCTCCGAGGTTTGTCTTGTATGTGAAACAGGAATGAGAAACATGTGAAGGACATGTCTTGTCTTCTCACTGTCTGTGATTCAAGTACATGCACCAGATTTAGAAAGTAGAATTAGAATTCCAAATTTTCAGTGCATATTTTAATACATAATTGCATGTGTCACCTTTTATTTAGCATTCTGTTCTCTAATATAGCACCACAAAAAGCACTGTTTAAGACATGACCTTTTGTTAACTCATTTCTGGATAATGTTAGTTAAAGATAGTGGGTTGTGTCATTTAATCTTCTTTTGAGGAGAAGATGGTATCTTAATTGCGAGTTTCAAATGATTGCTAGATCTTGCTGTGTTATTGATAGGGTAGAATTCAAGATTTAATTATTTCTAGCGTAAACAATACGTTTTTATACAGACTAACTTCATGGATGTTTATTCAGATATATTTGTGGTCTCTTTCAGTTTTGTGTCCTACATGAAGAGGGCTGCCTTTCAGAATTAACCGGTTCCTTCCTATGATGAGAAGCTTTCCATGGAAATAACTCACAGTATTTTCTTTCATTTGGTACTATACCTAAACCAGTATCCATTTACCTCCTCTGTGTGTGTGTGGATTTTCTGATCCTACATTAAGTCTTCTGGGCATGACAACTCATCCATTTTAACCTAAATAGTGCAATGAACTGGAGCAGGGAACAAACACTGTACAGTTTTACTCACATTGTTCTGGCTTTTTAAAGTCTCTTTTTACATTGTATAGCATGTAAATCCTCCTGCACATTTTGTTGTGGGAAGGAAAAGTAAAATTTGAATAGTGTAAATAACAACATAAGCCTAGTTGTAAGGAATCCGTATTTAAAATATCCTTAGTTCCTATAGCAAAAATGCAAAAGGAATCATCAGTGTACAGACCCAACAAAAAGATTCAGATGAGTTCTTCAGGAAGCACTCTGGGACAGTGCTGGTGGACGTTTGCTTTCAACGGTTCTTTTAAACATTAACTTAGATTGAGCCATACAACAGTATGGCTCACAGAGTGAACAAATTCTTATTCTTTAACGGTTTGGCATAAGTAATTGGTGTGTTACTTATCTTTGTTACCTAACATAAACATCAGAGCAGTGTAATTTTTCATATTGCTGTCTTTATTTTAATTGTTAATGTTCACGTGGCTCAGATATTCTCCCATATTGCTGCTATAATTTTACTGGTTTTAATACGTGTTTGATCTTAATGAATATGCTTAAATGTATAAACATTTTGAAAGGCTATGTCTTTTTAAAAATACATGTACAGTTTGGAAAAAGTTGCACCTGGGTTCCACGTTAGTATTATATTGAGACTTTGGTCATTGTGTATCTCTAAACTTTACTATAAATCTTTCTTGTATGCTCTGTCTCCTCTGTGATGATGTATTTGCATTCAAACAGATGAGAATGTATTTTGCAAATCCTGTAAAAGAAACATACCCTGTAAATCTCCATATTAAATATTTGCCACAAATCATTTTGCCAGTCTTAAAAATTACATTAGAAAATAAGGAATACTAGTAGAATTAGAGGAGCTTTTTTTAGGCTGAATTTCTATTAATTCTGTACCAGATTTTAGTACCATATATGTGAAAACAAGGTTCTACAGTGAGAAATGTCTTTGCTCTGAACGGTGGTTTCCATTTAAAATTGTGAAACTTCTTCATTTAAATTGATTCATTTTGATCAGCTAAAAGAAAAAAGTTTGAAAACAGTTCTCATAATGCTTTGCCTTTTTTTCTAAATACCTTAGCATTTTTTCTTTTGTGCCTCTTTGTTGCTGAACTTCTCCGAGCTTTAAGTTCTTTCATTCCCCCCTCCTCCTTTCTCTGCACGTGATGGCCATCAGATACTTACGTGAGATACTCATCAGGAATAAGAGATCTTCTGTGTCAGTATGTCATACACGGGGAAGGGTTTTTGTTGTTGTTGTTATACTTGATTAGTGGTTCCTATAGGAAGCAAGAGACCATTTATTTCTTTAGCTGATAAGGTTGTTATGGCATGTTTTTCTGTAGAAATGCTTACTTTTGATTATTGATAGCTGGAAGTTGACTAAGGGAGGGAGATGACCTCATTTTGTCTCCAGATGGGATCTATTCAAACTAAACCCTAAAAACCAAAACCAACTTCAGTGACCCAAGCATCTGCATGGGTTTATTATGTCCTTCATTAGACTTATTAAAAGTACCTGTTCAGATTATGAAAAATACCCATTTACCACGTACATAGGATGCTGGCATTAAACTCCAGTTCCCAAAGGTGGGAAATATTATATGTACATGGAAATCTTTATAAATCTCAAAGCGCATGAGTAAGAAGAACCATGCAACTCTGCTTTCCTGTTGAGTTTTATGTACTTCAAGTTCTCTGTTATGCATCCTTTTTCCAGTTCCATTACTGAATCTTGCATTCTTTAAGGGAGCTGGGCTTCATTATTCCTTTTAGTTTCTGTGAGAGAGCTGTAAGATGGCCACCCAAGAGTCATTGCCGGCAAAGAGATTTGTAAAAAATGTATTTTTACCACAGTCTGCTCAATTTTTAATATGAAATGACCTAGAAGTCCCCTTTGTGAACTCAGTGAATTAAAGGTTATGTAAAGGTAGGTATTTGTATTATTTACTTTAGAAGCCTTTTTTTAAAATCCAACTTTTTCTATAGGATTCAGCTGTTTTATTTGATAAGATTATTCACTTGCTGCTAGAATCAAATGGTGAATGAGGGGCTCTCTGGGCAGTGTGTCCCAAGTTGGTCAGGAATTCTTGAAGTATGCTTTCTTGGTTAAGGAAGAAAGAAAACAATATTGCAATCAATTCCTCTGTGTGAAAGATAATAATCTAGTTGTACTCTCAGCAGTACTGATAACAGTATAGATAACTGGTGATAAAGAATATCTGCTGCTGACCTTGCCAGGTAATTGTATCCTTAATCATGGAGTGGTGATTTTATAGCAGTAGTTCACATCTTTGTTGCTTCCAGATTAGATTACTTTGGCTATTCTTTCTGCATGCATGTTGCTTGGAAACTGCAGCTAGCACAGAAGAAGATGGTACTGTGTGTGCTCAGCAGCAGCGTTGGTCGTACACAGCATTGTTTTCAGCAGCTGCCTCCTCATTTCCAAACGGTCACTTTAAGATGCAAGCTTTAATCCCCGAAGTTCCCAGTGCTACAAAGCCCACATGCAGCCTGCTTCTCCAGCTGTGTCACTAATGGTCACTGGGGGTCAGCAGGCTCACTTAAAATAGCATCTGCCCTACTCAATCAGGAAAGGCCTAGTAGCAAAGCTTCCTAGTGAAGCACTCTCAGCTCCAATGCATCCAAGCCTTAATTTATTGACTTGTCCCATCTTTCTATAAAGTGTTTGCTTTGGGGTTATTACTGTGTTGTACTAACAACAATCTCTTTGGGTTTGGAATTATTATTTTGATAGCAGTGTTAATTTTTAATATTTCATGTTTTACTCCAAATTACCACTGGATATGAAGTCACTACAGAAACCATAAAAACTCTCATCAAGTAGAAATGAAATTTCAGTACAAAATGGATAACGTGGGTCTTGAATCACGTCAGGTGAATTTTGTTTCCTGCCTGTCTTGAGGGCACAGTGTTGTTTATTTTAAGCCAAATGAGAAAGTGTCATAAAGGAAATCTACCTATTGAAATACTAAGATACCGCGATTTATTTTTAAGATGTCTTCTGCAGATAGCAGTGACTTTTAGTAAGGTTACATAGGACGCATCTAGTGATGGAGAACTGTTAGATACTCTCAGAACGAGTTCAGAGGAGGGCCACCAAGATGATCAGAGGGCTGGAGCACCTCTCCTATGAGGAAAGGTTAAGGGAACTGGGCTTGTTTAGCTTGGAGAAGAGAAGGCTCCGGGGAGACCTCATTGTGGCCTTCCAATACTTGAAGGGAGCGTATAAACTGGAGGGGGAATGATTGTTTACGAGGGTGGATAGTGATAGAACAAGGGGGAATGGTTTTGAACTGAGACAGTGGAGATTTAGGTTAGATATTAGGAGGAAGTTTTTCACTCAGAGGGTGGTGATGCACTGGAACAGGTTGCCCAGGGGGGTTGTGGATGCCCTGTCCCTGGAGGCATTCCAGGCCAGGCTGGATGTGGCTCTGGGCAGCCTGGTCTAGTGGTCGGCGACCCTGCACTCAGCAGGGGGCTTGAAACTCAATGATCTTTGAGGTCCTTTTCAACCCAGGCCATTCTGTGGTTCTATGATACTTTCCTTGTGGACGGTTTCTTATCACTGAAGAATGAAAAGGAATTACTTTGTTCTGTTTTGTGGGTTTTTATGTTTGTTTGTTTGTTTTCAGTGCTCTGTCTTTGCTGATGAAATGAAGTGTAGAGAGTTACTTTGCTCATATTCCTTTGACCGGGATCTAACTCAGAACTTATTTTTGTTTTTATGTATTGATCAGTGATGATTCCCTGTTACCTGATCACTGTGCACCCCTAACAAGAGTTAGTGAAGAAGCTTTATGAACTGCAAGAACTAATTATTGAATTTTGTTACTGTTTTTTTCTCCCCCCTTTAATCTCTTCAGATGTTGAATACAATCCTCTCTTTGCTCTGAATGCTAATTCAAGCAGAGCTCATAGTTATTTCATTGTTAATTTTTAAACCAGTCTGGGGTTTATGTTAACTTTATAGAATAAAAAATTAATTCTGATTTTTCTCTAGTGTTGTATGCACATGTTTCTTGGAAACAGTATGCCATAGCTGACCGCAATAGGGTGAAAAGCTCTGCGAAGAAGATGAAATGTTTAGGTTTCCTTGACAAGAAAAACGTCTGGGAAATGCCCACGTATTTTCAAAAATAGGGAAAGTTATGATCCTATATACATTTCTCTTTATTAGTCATATATGCACAAGTGTATGGCTTGATAATGTTCAGAGCACTAACCAAGTCAAAAAAAAAAAAAACCCTAGATTTTCCTGGTGACTGCCTTTTTGGCCTTCAGAAATAGTCCATCGCACAGATCAAGCAGGAACAGTACAGGAAATCTTTTGGGTGGAACGATACTGTTATTAAAATATTTGCTCTTTTTTTTTCTTCCATAGACAAATCATTGACTGCTCTCAGGAGTGTTTCTCCTTCCGTTTATATTACAGTTGTAATATATTATAAATTTGTTGTGCAAAGTTAGCCCCACATACATTGTGCTGCTTGTCTGTTTATTTCAGAAACTGGGGTTGGAAGATTCCCAGATTATTATGGAATTCCTTCAGAACACCTTACAGCTGTCATCATTACAAAACATCTCCACAGCATTGCCTACATTCACTCCTTTATAACCCGAGGAATAAAAAATTGTTTGAGATAAATTTGAGGAATAAATAAATGCAGATACTGCCGCTTTCTGTTTCAGATGTTGGTATTGTCTGCCAGCAATGGCATGAAAACCATCGAGTACAGAGCTGCTTCCTTGTACGTGCATTGGTTGCTGCCATGGATGTGTGAAGTTCCACGAGACTGATGTAAGACTCGCTGTCACTAGAAGGTCCTAAAACTGCACAGTTGCTTCCTCTAATTTGCGTGTCTGAGACTGTAAAAGGTCTTGTACTAGTGAGGCTTCACTTTGTGTGTGGCACAGTGAGTGATTTTTTTTTCCCTGTGAAAATTCTGGGTATTGAAGCCCAAAGGAGCACGGCAGTTGCCTGTTGCGCATAATAGCTCAAGAGTCCTGCTGCACCAGCACTTGGTGTTGAAGGAGGCTCTTGCAGAACCACTGCACTCTTCAGTGTTGACAACTTTAGTAGTACAGGGCCCTTACCATGACGATTTCTATAGGGCATTTCAGCCATGAAGGATGGACAGGGTTTTTCCTGTTTCTGCAGTCATTGCTGTTCTGATGTCTGTTAAGTTTTTACGTTGCTCTGAACTGGCTTAAGAAGTTGAGGTTAAGTAAGAATTTACTGGCTTAGAACAGTAAGTGTCAAAATTTGGGGTAAAAAAATGAGTAAAATCCTATAGTGTCCGGTGTAATTGTAAAAGACCCATTACCTAAACCTGCATGCCTGGGTTAGCAAACTGTTAATGGTCATTCTTCGTCATGCACACATTGACACCAAAAAAAGTTATTGATAGTGACATTTTCTTTTGAAGTGTTGATCAAAAGCTCTGTTGGCTGCCCACAGACAGTTCTGCATTCTCTTAGAAATGGCTCCCAGAACAGTTTGCCTACCTGGACAGATTTGGGTGTTTTTTGGGTTTGTTTTCTTCAAAGGAATGCTCAGGTTTGAAAAACCTATTTGAAAACCATGTGCTTCAAGAACACAGGATGGATTTCAATGCACTTTCCATTAGTATTCTTCCTAAACAATTCACAACTGTAGTTCAATAGTAAGAGCAGTATCTAGAACATCAGATAAGAACACACCATGCTGGAATGGGCTCTCATTCTTTTGTAAAAGCTTGATTCTCTGCAATGCAAAACAGCCCCCTTCTCACAGATGTGAGTCTGGACATCACAGCACGTCAGAAGATGGTTGTTCTCTGCTGCTATGAAAGTGCTCAGTTGCGACCATGTGGAGTTCAACTGTGGCTGGATGAAAGAAAGGTAAGACTGGATCCTCAGTGCTACCCTCAGCAGTGACTTACTGTTTCAGCAGATGAAGTGGCAGCACCAATAAAAAGGTAATCATCTTTTTTTGTCTTGGCCTTGTACCTCTTTTCAGCTCCTGTTCCCTGGGCAGGGCCAAGCCCCACAGTAGTGCATGTTCACTGTTTCACTAATCTTCCCTTGCTACTCCAGACCAATGGCTTTTCTTTCCCCCTTTCCCTACCTGGATGGCTTTTCAAGCTGTAAGCCCCTTCTCCCTTTTAAATATCCCATAGAGTGTAAGTAGCTAAGATTCATGTCTTCAGAGGGAAATGTACAAGGGAGCTGGGTAAATTGTGTCTGAATAAGCAAGAGCTGTGGAGACTGATAGAGTATGTGTTGGGGTTGTTCCTGCTTAGAGCAAAGCAGGCCAGGGTGGGCTGCTAACACAGAGAAGCACTGGCAGAGCTGCAGGTGGGTGAGAGGCTGATGGGAAGAAGTGCAGCCTGCCTGGCTGCTGCAAGCTGTCACATACTGAGCACAGAAGGGAAGGGTCTGCTGAGAGAGATCTGTGTTAGAGAGGAGGTTGTGCGTGATTCAGAGAGTGCTGAGGGACTGAAATTCCCATTTGTCTGTGTTGGAGCAAGCTCGTTTGTTTGTGGAGGCTGTTATCTAGTTCTCAGCAGGGTATAGAGGGTCTCAGGTGTTTTTTTGCTTCTCTGTCATCATGTGCTAAGAGGAAAATAAGTCTGGGCTGCATTTATATCTGTGGGCACAGTCCTGCTGTGCATGGTGTACAGAATGGCTTCTCATCTTTTTTGCACAGACTTCACACTTCAGAGATGATGGAGGTTGTACTGACCTTCCTAGTGTTCACCTCTCCTATATGTTTAATGATCTGGCTGAATGACTCCTCCACTGCGGTTGTGGGCAGCACAGGTGAAGTTAGCAGCAGGTGATATTTACTCTGCTGTGAATTGGCACTTGGATTCCTACAGAGCCTGTTATCTTCGAGATACTTCTGTACAAGTCCTACCTTTGATGCCAGAGTTGGAATCACAGAATCACAGGATGACTTGTGTTGGAAGGGACCTCAAAGATCATCTAGTTTCAGCCCCACTTCCACAGACAGGGTTGCCATCTGCTAGATCAAGCACTAGATCAGGCTGCCCAGGGCCCCATCCAACCTGGCTTTAAATGCCTCCAGGGATGGGGCATCCACAGCCTCTCTGGGCAACCTGTTCCAGCACCTCACCAACCTCTCAGTGAAAAACTTACCCCTGACATATAATCTAAATCTTCCCTCCTTTAGTTTAAGACCATTCCCTCTTGTCCTATTGCTATCAGACCATGTAAAAAGTTAGTCTCTCTCCTGATCATAAGCTTCTTTTAAGTATCAGAAGGAGAAGGTTGCAGTGAGGTCTCCCTAGAGCCTTCTCCTCCAGACTAAACAAGCACAGCTGCCTCAGCCTGTCTTCACAGGAGAGGTGCTTCAGCCCTCTGACCATCTTTATGGCCCTCCTCTGGACCTGCTTCAAGATTTCCATGTCCTCTTCATGCCAGGGGCCCCAGGCCTGGACACAGTACTCCAGATGGGACCTCACGAGGGCAGAGTAGAGGGAAACAATCACCTCCATCACCCTGCCGGCCACCACTCTTGATGCAGCCCAGGATACTGTTGGCATTCTGGGCCACAAGCACCTACTGGCCCATGTCCACCTTTTTGTCCACCAGGACTCCCAAGTCCTTCTCACCAGGGCTTCTCTCCAGGAGCTCTCTCTGTCTGTACACATCTAGGACTGTCCCAACCCAGGTGCAACACCTTGCACCTGGCTTTGTTGAACCTCATTAATTTCATGTGGGCTCACTTCTCAAGGTTGTCCAAGTCTTGTTGAATGGTATCCCTTCCTATCACATTGTGTTTGGATTCAGCTGTCTGTTGGCTTTCCATCAGTAACAGGGGCCTGATTTTATTTATTATTATTTGATTTTATTTCCTATTTATTCTGGAGTTGGCAGTCTGATGTGGATAGGATTAGCATAGTGTTAACGTCCTTTCTGGAATTTAGACTACTGAATGCTGCAGTGCCTCTCAGTTTAAAAAAGCGACATGAGCTCCACGTTATCTGTTCTTTATTTTCTGCCTGGGAGGGTCAGTTCTGCTAAAATCACTGTAATCACAGAATTGTAGGGGTTAGAAGGAACCTCTGGAGATCATCAAGTCCAACTCCCTGCTAAGGCAGGTTCTCTGTAGCAGATTGCACAGGAAAGTGCCCAGATGGGATTTGAATATCTGTGGAGAATGAGACTTCACAATCCCTCTGGGTGATGGCTCGTGGCTTTCTAAGGTTTGAAAACTGCAACTAACAGATAACTGTCATTCTTTCTATGGCATTTAAAAGCATGAGTTGATACCAGATCTCTGTAAAACCACCGTCTCTAAAGCAGTGTTTTCCCTCTGCTATCGAACTGAAATACAAATACCTGCCACAGGATGGCAGCAATCGGCCAGGTTTGAAGCATCTTCTCACGGTTCTGGGATTGCATTTCAAGGGGAAAGATAAACTATTCAAGCTAGATCATTTGGTCGATGATATGACGAATACAGGCGAGGCTTTGCACGTTTTTATCCATTATTAATGCAAGCCATGCTTTACAAAATTTATTACAATATAATAACTTGCTTAGCTCCAAGAGCTTGCCCAGGGGTGAACTCTGAGTATCGTGTAGTTGTCCGTATGGGAGTTCATTTTGGGAGGGGTTAAATAGAGAGAGAGAGCTGCATAATCTCTTCTTAATGAGTACCTGTTTCATACTACCTTTAGACTTCAGTTTCCAGTGCCATAGGGTCATCTAAATCATCCTGTCACTGCAATGTGATGCCCTGCTGTGATACACTTTAATTTTCCTGGAATTCAGTGTCTATAACTGCCAGTCATTAGCTTATTATAAAATGTCTTTAAATTTTCTTAGAGCTAATTTGCTGTCGCCTCATCTGTAATAATGCTTGAAATTAATTTTTTACAACCAGAGTTCTTTTAAGTTGCTCATGCTGGTCCCTTGTTGGTTCTGCCATCAATGTAACCAACTAGCTGTGACCAAAGCAACTGCCCCAGCACAGAGTGGTAAAAGCACTGCATTCAATAAGACTATGTGGAAGCTGAAGGGGATTTACAGCCTTATTATACTTGTTATAGATTTCAGTAAAACAAAATTATTTCATGGAAGTTCTACTCTATGGAGGTTCAGCCTTTTTTATTGGAAAATACAACTTTAAAAATGAATTTAAAAAAAAAAAAAAGTGCAGAGATGTGATGATATCTAACTAACAAGCTCTCTGCCCTGCCCCAGGCAACATTTCCTGCTGGGATCTCCACCACCTCAGCTGCGTGCCTCACCTGTGCAGTGCAGTCTCTCTCTTCAGGCCTTTCAAGATTCACATGTGCAAGCTGTTCTTATCCGGACAGCCCTGCTGCAGGCACTGCACTTGGGTGGCTTGCAGAGCCACTGGTGAAAGGGTCAGAGTTCCATCCCTCTCTCCTGCTGCCAGCTAACGGCACTGGGAGGAACAGGTTCTTGGCCTCTTCTGTCTTTTGGTGGGTGTGTCTTTGTAAGTCTCTCTTTTTTTTTTCTTTAGCTTGGAATAATTGGCAGGTCTGTCCTGTAAATCCCTTCACGAATGGTCAGAAAGGCAGGAACCAGCACAGTGGGACAGAGTGCTCAGCAGCACATACAGTACCACTTGGATGAGCGAGCCACAGCTGGGAACCACAAAGTGTCCTCTGAAGCAAGGGAGGCAAACCAGGTACCTAGGGAGCACCAGAAGTGCTACCAGCAGAGCACAAAGACAGGGGTGAGTAAATGTGAATGGTGGCTGGTGTGAAAGGGGGGTGTGCATATGAAGGTCAAGACCCCTACAGCGATGGTGATGATGCACTGCTAAATTCAATCTTCTGCCCCCACTGGAAGAACCAATCTGGGACATCTATGAAACTGACCCGGGGCAGCTCCTTGTGGAGAACCTGACTGCCCAGCCCTGGTTAAGACCAGCTGTGGGAGGCAGAAGAGCCTCCTGCAGGAGCTGGGGTGCCAAGCTGGGGGACCAAGGAGAGCTGCGCACTGTCAGCAAGGAGGAACAGAAACGTCCAACCAAAGTGGCATCCTCTGTGCAGGGTTGCAAAGCCATTTCCTGGATGAAAACAAAACTAGCTTTGAATTGATGTTGAAAGTGAACTGGAGCTTACTCTTCCTTATGTGTCATACCTGGATATGTAGCTGACACATGGGGCCTTTTACCACATCCACAACTGGCCAAGATGGAGGAATACATACTGGTTTTCTGTGAGGCTGAGAATTTCTTCTATTTTTAGTTTTGAAGAGTGGAGTCACAGACCGGCATTTCATATCCTAGAAACCTTGCCAATGTTCTGATGCCTTAGTCAGGAGATGAAATGGGGGCTCTTAGCACTACTGCTGTTTCTCACTCTGTTTTTACAAGTACAGAACTGATAAGGCTTTTAGCTTCCCTTTGTTTCAGGACATTAGTGATAGTATTTTCCTTCAATTTCAACCTCAGAAGAAGCTCAGCTCCACTCGGCACAGTGAAGTACATAGACAGGGATGTAATCTGATTGGCTTGGCCTGTGTTTTTGCTCTATTACTTAGTGTCAATGCCCCAGACACTTTCTGTACCCAGCTTGCAAAAGACAGATTATACATACATGTCTGCATTCTCAAGCAGATAAAACAGCTGGGATTTCCGAGGTGAGATGGAACAGAGGTTTGACTGCGAAGTTCAGAGGTTTGGTGTTACTGTGTTCCCTGGACATCGCCTGTGAACTCTGTCAGAGGCAGTTTGCAACCAGATGGATTTCTGACTTGAACCTTTAGCAGCAACGATTCCCACAGCATTGCCTTTGATATCTTAGTGTCAGTACTGTTAGCTAGCTCCAGTGACCCTCTGTTCCTTGTCCATCAGAGTGTATAAATTTATATTCCCCAGCATTCTGCTCAGCTGCAGTTAGCAATGGTAGCACAGCACAATGAATGAGCCCATGGAAGATGCTCTGATTGGAACATGAAGGGTGAGGACAGAGCTGGGCCAAGAGTAATATAAAATCACCACTAAGGCAGCAAGCAGAAATGAATTTAGAGCAATAAAAAAAAGTAGAAGGGAAACAAGTTCAAACTCAGAAACTGAAGACTAGTATATGTTGACACTGGGAGCTAATCTGAAATGCAGTTATTCACTAGGAGAGTAACATGAAGGAAAACCTCAGCATCACAATGAGCAAAGAAGTGTGTTACAAATTTCAAGTACTTTGCTCATATAACCAGCCACTACAACTCAGTATGGCAGAGCCCAGCACCAGGCAAGGCACGAGGCTCTCAAAGCTGTTAACAGCTCTCCAACAGGAAGACTTCCCTGGCTTCCTCCACCAGCCCATATAACAATGTATTAATTGTTGTTCTGGAGCTACGGAAGGAGAGGGAACAACTGAACCACTGACATGGTCTGCATGGTCTTGTGTGGGACAGAAATTCAGGTGTCTACGGATGCCTACAGATCTATAGACTGAGGGGAATAACTCTGAATCAGACTTGTTTGATGACAGTTCTCCACTCCTCAGTCCCACTGTGCCCATGCAGACTCCGGAGCAGCCAGCTGCACTGTGGGGATCGGGTCATGAAAGCTCTGAAAGATGCCTCCCATCTGCTGTTCAGAGCACCAGAAGATCTTCATTCTTGACTGACAGTGTGGCTGTGGTCTTAGCATTCATACATGCTCAGTCTTCTGCTGGAAGTTATTTTTCTTCCTGGAAATCCCAAATAGAGTGAAAAATACAGTGTTTCTACAGAGAGTCATCTCAGCTGCTGTTATGAATGACATGAATGACTGTTTTGCTGTAGGGAGAGAAAGAAACAGAGAAAGGAACAACCTTCCATCTATGACAAATTGCTCTCTCTTTTTTTTTTACGTTTCTGTCATTTGGAATAACCTCAGCATCTTTCAGTGTGGCTCTGTCTTGCTCTAAGTGGAAGTGAATGTTGCTTTCTCAACAGTGTTTTCAAATCAAGAATTCTGCTTTGAGGAAAAGCATTTGGCCAACTCTTCTAAGGATTTCATGTGTTGGTGCATTTTCTTTTTATAACTCATCCAGCTAAAACCCAGGACATGCTCATGAGCAGCTGTAGTGGGGTGGCAAGAATGAAAGGCAAATCTTTGTATTGTATTTATGGGGAGGGAAGGCAAATTTGAGTATGAAATAAATTCCTCGGTCCTATCCTACAGATAGGTAGGATTTTGCCAGCATGAGACAGCTCTTATAGCCTTGAGTATCACCTTGGCCCCTCAAATTCAGGTGGGCTTTGAGGAGGTGTGGTGGCAGGACATAAGATGGAGAGGGGTGCATGCCTTGTATTTAAGGAATGAAAGCTTTCAGTTAGTGTTTGGGAGAAGAAAAGAAGTAGCACTGCCATGGTATGGATAGTATAACGGATTCCTCTTTCCTGCCAGGCTGTTAAAGGGTCATCTTTTTGGTAGGCATTTAGAGAAAACCCTCACCAGCCCTGAGCCTTACAGTTCTCTTTCTCAAATAACAGAATATGTTGGAAAACATTACGATGGAGCCAACGCGTTTGATCTCAGACCTGGTATGAGAAAGGATCTCTCAAGCTCACCGCAGGTGCAGAGGAGGCTCGGATCACTTCAGTGAGATGTGACCAGGCCATGAGCTTGGCAAGGGTCTGTTGGATTTGCCTGGGCAAACAAAACACCCTTTGTGGAACACCTTGACACCCTAATGGTGAAAAGTGCTGTTCAAATCTTAGGCTTTATTTTTCCAGTTTGCACCAGTGAAGTGACCTGAGGACTGGCTGACAGCATTTTGAAAGCTCATTTCTGTGTGTCTAAGAACAGTGATGGTCTCTGTTTTCCCCTCAGCAGACGCAGCCCCAGCTGACCTCTCCAGGATTATGAATGGGAGTGGCAGTGCGGTGCAGCGCCTGACTCCTCAGCTGCGTGTCAGCCGTGTAGCTCTGATGTCAGTAACTCCTCACCTCCTCTGACCCCGCTTGGCAGCGCGTGCTCTTGCCCAAATAAGCAGCTCGTTTGCTTACACGCCAAGCAAACAGCCCTGAAAAGCCGATACTGCTTCTTTTGAAGTACTGAAGAACTTTGCTGTTCATTTGCAAGACCAGAGAGGCTGTGTTTTTCAGGCAAGCCACTCTGAAATTCCTGTTGGAGCTGTTTACTCCTGTTTCTTCTCTGAGAAGCCAGTTGCTTCCATTTTTTTCCCTACAGTGCCCAAGCAGCACTGCAAACAGCATCGGTGTTCTAAAACTTCCCAGGGTAAGATGAGAGAATATTTTCTGCAGGGCTTGTCTTATCCTTCTAGTAATGCTAACTTCACTCAGACAGGACATCACATGGAAGAACTGTTTGTAACCCCTTTCAATATCTAAAGGGGAGCTACAAGAACGAAGGGACAGGCTTTTTGCAGGGTCTGCCATGTTAGGACGAGGGGACATCATTTCAAACAAAAGGAAGGGAGATTTAGATTGGATATAAGGAAGAAGTTTTTTTTTACAACAAGGGGAGTGAGGCACTGGCACAGGTTGCCCAGAGAAGTGGTGGATGCCTGGTCCCTGGAGACTCTCAAGGTCAGGCTGGACAGGGCTCTGAGTACCTGATGTAGCTGTAGGTGTCCCTGTTCATCACAGGGAAGTTGGACCAGATGGCCTTTAGGTTCCCTTCCAGCTCAAGTGATTCTGTAGTTCTTCAGCAGAAGCTGCTGAAACGTATTACTTATCTTACACAAAATCCTCGAAAAGCACTATGAGAAATTCTCAGGTAGCATCATAGTCATTCTTTTGGAGTTGCTGTGCAAGTATCATTTGGTTAAGTAGATCAACACAGAAATGTAAAATTCTTGAAAGTTAAAAAAAAAAAAAAAAAGACAAATGTTTTTCTCTTTAGATATGCCTTGCATCAGCATTTACCATGAGAAAGGCAGCATCTCCAGCTGTTCTGTGTACAGCAATGACACCTGGAAGACCACTGAGATGATGGCATCTGTCTTCCACTGATACCAGCATTATGAGGAAGGGCACAGCCAGGTACAGTTAGAGCCCTCCCTGTATGTATTGTTAATGAAAGAATAAAGAAGTTAAGAAAACATGTTAGTAACACTTGTTTATCACTATTAAATGCTGAGAAAGCTTCTTCTACAAAGCTGGGGGAAAAAATGACTTATTTTTAATGCTGACCTTTGGAATTGATAAATAATATCTTAATTTTTATCAGATTTTAATGAGTTATGACAGGAGTTATTACAAATTCCCAGTGATACTCTCATGTGTGCACTTGCAGCTCGGAAGGCCAAGAGTATCCTGGAATGCATCAAGAGGGGTGGTGTGATTGTCCCCCTCTTCTCTGCCCTTCTGAGACCCCATCTGGAGTATTATCTCCATGCCTGGGGCCCCCTGTACAGGAGGGATGTGGAGCTCTTGAAGTAGATTGAGAGGAGGGCCACAAAGGTGCTCAGAGGTCTGAAACATCTCTCCTATGAAGAAAGGTTGAGGGAGTTGAGCTTGTTCAGCTTGGAGAAGAGAAGGCTTGGGGGAGACCTCATTGTGGCCCTTCAGGGCCAGGTTGGATGGGGCCCTGGGCAGCCTGAGCTGGTGGTGGGGCAGCACTGTCCATGGCAGGGGTTGGAGTTGGACGATCTTTAAGGTCCCCTCCAACCTAAGCCATTCCATGATTCTGTGATAAAAAAAGTATTTTTTCAGTTTAATGTCTTCATATGAATTAAAAAAACTATTTTAAGAAAAAAAATGCATACTTGGCTGTGGCATTTTGTTAAACCTCCTGTGCAAATGTTAAAATATGTTAGTCATACTTACAGAAATTATCTTCTATTCTCATGCTTTATGAGCTGCAATGTCTAGAGAAAGAAGAATGGAATTATGAAAGACCATTGTGATCAGAGTTGCCACCATGGTGATTTCTCCAAAGTTCACCTTCCTCCTGCTAGAATGACTCCAGCTGCATTCTGCCTAGGTTCCCCCTTTCCCATGGTGAAAAACTGTAGGGTCTGTTGGCAGTCCTGCTTTGCTTCAATTATTCAGTCGTACATGAATTGGTAATTGTTCATATCTTAATTTCTGTAGTGGTAGACAGGACAGGTATTGGGCTTTTTGTCTCCCAGAGTAACCACCAGCACTTGGTGAACACCCAGCCTCACAGGAGGATTCCTCGCAGTCAGTGGCAGTGTGATGCTGTCAGCTGGGAAGTTAGTCCTTCATATTTTGCTTGCAGTGGCATCTCTGCCCACTGGTGTTTTACTGATTGCACTCTCAGGAGAACCATGGCTGTTGTTCCTTGTAGCACACTTTCAGCAGCCAAAGATGGAAATAGCCTACCTGTGGTAGCTTGCAGAAGTTAAAGGCTGCCTTATGATCTGAAGCACAAAGCTATGGGTGTCCTCTACTTGTTTTCTTGAAGCCCTGCTAATTGAATGCTGCCCACTGTCTGCAATCAGAGACGTGGCTGCGCTTTTCTGGTTTTTATCTTTGAGATAACAGTTTGTGGTCTTGCCTCCCTACACAACACGCAGTTATCCTGCCAGGCAAAAAGCAGGTCCTGCAAAACAGCACACAGGTGTGGTGGCTGAAATCATGTTTGTAATTAGCAGCAGTAATTTGAGGTTCTGGACAGTGCTCATTACTGTGGCCAGAGAGACAGATGCACTTAGTCTCAGTTTATTCAAAACTAATTTAATCAGCATTTACCCACCTGAATCACCATGAAGGGCAACTTTTAACCACTTTTAATGAGGGCAGCTGTGCCAGCTGGAAAGGAGAAGGAGCAGCCTGCAAGCCTGGAAAAGTGCTATCCTGAAGTAAACTAATTCATGTGATAGGAAGGAGTTTATGGTTTTCCTCTTTCTTGGGAGTTTAGACATTAAAATATCAGCAGTCACTGAACTTTCTGTAAGAGGTGAAACCTGGCATAAGAGAAAAGCAAATGGTTAATATACAATGGTAAGGAACAGCATAGAGCAATTAGGTGAAAGTGTCTGATTCTTCATTAGCAACTTTATACTTCTGACTTACATCTTGTTATATGGCTTACAGGTGATTTTCTGACCACTTATAGCTGTTTTCAGATGAGATCATCTGCAAGATGCTTTCCAACTTTTAGTCTCCTTGGAGGGAGTGACACTCTTGCTATCCTGGAAATCTGCATTAGACCAGTTGGTTCATGGTGGGGGCAGGCACATGAACTAGACGCCAGAAGAAAAAGCACATTTACTTTTCAGCATCCTGAGAGGACGTGTTATTTCAGGTTTCTGAATACAGAGAAATAAATAAGCTCTATTACAGGAAGTTCAGAAAAGGTAAGAGCATAAGAAACTACCTTGTCTAGGGCTTCCCTGCTAGTCTCCCAGGCTGATTATTGTTATAACAGGTTTCTATTATCTGCTCCCAAATCTACTCAAATACAGTATTAAAGACTTCACAGTAGTCTATGATATATAGTTTATAATAGCAACTGGCATCTGTAACAATTATGTGATATCGGCTGAAGGAAGCATAAATTAGGTTGAAGTTATTTAAATTTTCAGTGATTTCCTCTTCCTGCATGGTATTCTTTTAATCCAGGATTAAATTCTAATTGTGGCTAAGTACTCAGAAAGCTCATCAATTTGAATGGAAGTTTTAGGAACACAGCATTTCTGAGGTTTGAGCGGGAAGTTGTGGGGTGTGATTCTTACTAGGTTGTAACTTCTGGGGGTCTTGTGCCAAGCAAGCACAAAGTCAACAGAAGGAATGAAGAGAGAATCCTTTTCTCTGACATAATGGCAGACAACGAATGAAAGTACGGTGTCTTGGGGTCTGCTCTCATTTTTGCTACCTGAACATTATGTCACCTGAACACATTAAGATAAAAGTCTGTGTTTCTTTCATAGTTTGGATGTTGGAGCTGAACGAGAGAAGAAAAAGCACTGTTAAAAAGGAAACTCGCATCTTCCTCACCATGGTCAAAAAAAACCTGTGCGTAGTTTCACACTATGGAAGAGGCATACATGAAGGTTTGCTTTGTTCTGGTAATGGATGCTTGATGATATGAATGAATAAAACTTCACTGAAGCCAATGCAGCTCTATCATACTGCTGCCTGTAACCAGTAGCCTCATGAGTACAGTTATCACCACTGCTTGTTCACCTTGACCTACCCAGAACTGGCTTTTAGCTGGCTTAGCTGTGACAGAAGGTTTAGTTGCTTTTTTTTAGTTTTGTTTTTATGATTGGATGACTATTTCCTCATTTGTTTTACTTGCTTTTGCGATTGTGATATAACCATAACTTTTGTACAGGTAGCAAGTGACTCTTCTGCGTAGAATGCCAAATGAAATGCTTAAGTTGCAGTGTTGCAGCGTAGGAGAACATGGGCCTGGCATGGCAGTGTTGCCAGTGGTGGTACAGGAGGCAGCAGAGGGGAGTGCAGACATGGAGTGATGGGAAAAGGGAGCACAGGATGTCTGTGGAGGATTCAGGGATATGAGAAGCTCAGCATGAACAGTCAAATGCAAACCTGGCAGCAATATAAGCCTGCCATTAGGCATAGCAGAGAAAATATATAAAAGGTATACCATGTATGTAAGATGCATTTCATACAGTAAATTCAGATGTAACGTGGAGTTTCAGACCAAAGATGGAGTTTTGGACCAAAGCAAGGTGTAAAGCATTAAGAAAAATGTATAGAAATAGTCCCAAGTGGAGAGTAAAATGAGAAGGAGGAAATCAGCAGCTTGTTTGTAATGTCCATAAACTCTGCATGAAATTGCAGCACTGAGCCAGTTAAACTTCATTAAGTTCATGGCAGAAACATGTTATCTGCAAAACATTATTTATAGGATGTAATCACATTCTTAACTGAATTTGCCAAGTAACCTAGTATGGGAGCCGGAATGTGGCTTGGACATAAAAACTTAGGGAATGCATCAAGTGCAAAGTTATCATGGCAAGATGTCACACACAGGAAAGGAACATTCTAAGACTGAATGGGTATGTTTTGAAACATATATGGTCCAGCATGTGTTGCATTATGATCACTCTTCAGCTTAAAGATCCTGGATGTGTTTTTCAGCTATGCGGTCTAAGGTGGTTGCCACCAGTGGAACCTCAGGAATGAAAAAGATTCAAGTCTGCTTTCTTAGAAGTAGGTGTTCCAAGCAGAGTGCAACTAGCACAGTCATTCCCATTTATCTATTGATGAGTTTTAAGCACTACTGGCCTGATCCAATGTTTATAGGACATTAAGGTGACTGTTATATGAAACCCTGAATAAATAATTTCAACAAGTCTGTTTTCATGGAAGCAGTGTACAAACACATGATCTGATTTTTGGAAAATCATCTTTTACTGATATTGAATGTGTTTTCTTACTACATCAAGTCCATAGGCATAACCTATAGTCACAAGATAATTCTTTGCAAGGCTAAATTCTGTCTTGTTGGAGATGGTCTATTTTTTTAATTTGATAGGGATTATAATGAAAAACGTGTAGTGGAACAGGCTGCCCAGAGAAGCTGTGGGTGCCCCGTACCCGGAGGCCGGGTTGGACGGGGCCGTGGGCAGCCTGAGCTGGTGGGAGGCAGCCTTGCCCACAGCAGGGGTTGGGGCTGTGTGGGCTTTGAGTTCCCTTCCAACCCAAACCATTCTGTGATTAAAGTCTAAGCATACTCTGAGCTGATTTACTTAAAGCACATATAATGCGTCAAGAGGACAAGATCTCATTTTTCAACAGTGAGGGAAAATCCAGCTGTACTTGGAATGTATAGTATAAGGTTCATAATGGTATAAAAAGAGTCGTTGTTCTTAAGGTAGAGGTTGTAAACTGTTTTCCCTTTATTTGAAACTAGTAACTATGCAGCTGGTAAAGTAACTTCAGAGTTGATTTCTTCTGCTGTACTGAAATTACATTCTCAGGCTATGATTTTTTTCTTTTATTAAAAACTCTGGGAGATATTTTTCCTCCAAATGTCATTTGAACTAAAATTCTAAGGGGCTTCAGTGAAGACAAAAAGACAAAAGTAATGGCATTTCACTGATATATCAGTACGCACTGCACTTGTTGGTGTGTCTGTAAACCTGTAGGTTATGTGGTTGTCTTTTTGTCAGACACACTCTTCATTCAGGATTTCTGTAAGTAGGAATTATAAGGATGCGAGGAAATCTGCTGTCTTCACTGGTCACAGGCTCACAGCTTGTACTAAGAGACAGGATTAGTGAATAAGAACAGGTTGGAAGGCTACAAAGCTCCTGTCCCTTGCCATTTCCTTCTTTAGGTTATTAGTCTCATCGAAGAACTTCCCTGAATAGTCCGAGCAGGAACAGAAGAAAAGGCTGGATTTATTTTATGTTTCCTGGTGTTTGGGACATACTGGGGAAAAGGCAAGTTCTGGTCATAAGCTTTGCTGAAAATGTCTCTCCAGTTGTCTCCACAGGCGCCCTGGAGGAACAACAACATCAGTTTTCTGAGCAGGGAAGCTGCTGTCACAGAACAAGGAGAGACCATTATAGGTTTCTACCTACTGGCCTTAGGTACGTACTCTGTCTTGGCTTTGCTTATGAAATTACACTCCTAGTAGAGTTTGGTGTAAAGCTTGAAGTGATTCATTTGGTTTTTGTCTGTAACAGAACAGGATATTATAAAGTGCAGCTTTTTTCTTCAGCTAGTACAAGATCAAAGAGGTACAGTCTTATTTTGCTAAAAGATTAATAATCAATGCAAAATTTTTGAGAATAAAGAAACCAAGCTTGTAAACTTTTAACAATTGTTTGCTGAATTTAACATGTAGGAAGATTTAAATTAAGAAAAAGTACCTTCTCAGATGTATGTAGTACTTCTCTGTCTTCTCATGTCTCAGAAGCACTGAATTAATGTCCTTTGATTTCCAGAATTTTGACTGGTGCCAGTCAGTTGGCAACCTACAAGTACTTCCTGCAGAGGCAGAAAATACAGTTCTACAGGTCTTGAATTTTTATAATATTTGTACTGCTTTTACTTTAAATGTTTGGCGTATTAATTTGTAATAATTAACTCCCTCAAACAGGATCCCTGGGAGATCTAAGGACTGTAGAGCATTACCCCTTCTTAGCAGTTTCAGTACCATTTTGGTTCTCCTGCATGATGGCATTATAGGGGTATAGTAAGGATTTGAAAATGGAACCCAATATGAACTCACTTCGATCACAGCACAACTTTGCTTTTTGTTTTGTTTAAATGTTTTCTACTTGGGGCAGAGTCAATGCGGGATATAAGCAAACCTTAGGAAATATCAAAGAATGCAGGTTTGGTAGGTAATCAGAATTTCCAATTATACAACCTCACAGGAAAATACAAAAATAGTAACTTTTTATTACACCACTTGTTCTAAACAGCACATTCAAAAATGTTTCTCTTTTTGAATGACTGACCTAAGCAGATTTTTTTCTTTTTCTAAGCTTATCACACATTGCAAGAAGCTTATTAGCCCAGAGCTAATGCTTGAAAAAGATCTGTGGATGTTACAATGTAAAATGTTAAGTATTTTAATATGGTTTATATGAGACTTTGGTTTTTTATTTGTAGGAAGTAGAGGTGGAGGGATGCTGTGTCTAGAATAAAATAGAGGTCCTTAAAAAAAAATATGATTTCTAGCTTAATTAACAGTGTCTGTAAGGTAAAGCAGAGTTGTCCCAGTTTTATCCCCAATCTGTTCAGATGTGTGCACCCCCTCACAAACGGTTGCACCATCAGTTAATGAATTAATCAGCTGAATTTAAGACTAGAAAGAACCTGGCAGGTCAGCAAGGCCATTCCCCTGCTGTGACAACATATAATCTCATTTACAAAGCTATCATGCTTCCTCATATAATTGGCTAGGGGCTTTCTGTTCTTGTTGCTGTTGCTCTTCCAAATGGCAGTTTGCTCCTGACTTGGTTTCTCTGTTGCATAGGAGCCTTTTCTTAAATCATTTGCTATGATCACACCAACTTTATCCTTTTTGTCCCTCCTTTCAAATGAAATGTTTGTTGCCTGCAGGTATCGTCTACAGCCACTCTATATTCCTATATAGGTAATCTCATGGTCAAACTTGCATTCCTGTTCATCAGTAAGTAAATGATGGTTCTCTTTATCTCCTATCATTATAGTGTTTCCTCTATCATCCTAGCCCATCGCCCTAGGAGCTTTTTGCTGTTCCAATCTGGACTCATTCTTTGTTCACACACCAGGGCCCAAACCAGGTCTCACCATCGCCATTCATTACTATTAACACCTCTAGCTCCGCTAGTCCCTACTGGTGCTGGCTGTGCATCACGCTGATAGTGCACACTTCTTCCATCAATGGACAAACAGAGGTGTTTGCCTCTGCTGCTTCCTGACACTGTCCTCACATCTTCCAGCAAATACATTTTAAGTACCTAAGTGCCTGAACTTTTACACTGTTCAGTTAAATTTCATTAACTCCTTATTACTTCAGTCTTCAAAGTCCCCTGGTTACTTTTGTATGCTATCCAGTCATCCTCTATTGCTGATAGTTCTTGTCAGCTTTCACCAGCAATATCATGGCTGCTAGAGCTCCTTCTGGCTGTGCCAAACCTCTCGTGAACACAAACCTTGTTCTGAGGCTGATCATGGAGGAAACGCATTATTAACTTCCATGCACGTATCACGTATGCTCAGATCCATTTTCAGTATTTTTCTACTCCTCACCTATTTCAGTAAAAAAAAAATCCTATTTGATAACATAGAATTTTTATTGAAGATAGCTAGTACTTCTCCACCATTTGTTTGGAAAAATATTCGTAGGGCATAAGCTACTGTTCAGAAACCCTTATTATCAAATAGTCATTTTATAACCAACTCATTATCTTCCCTACAGAATTTGGCTTAAGGACCTGTAATAACTCTGTATGAAATATAAATAACTCTGTAATTAAAGACTCTGTAAATAAGATCTCAAGGTCAGTAAAGAGAAGCTTAGAAGTTTCCAATTGGGTGTGCTGTAAGAGCCACCACAGTGTCTTCCAAAGGACTCTTTAGCATTGCTGCCAAGGAAAATCTTTCTTTGAAGAGGGGCAGAGAAAATAACCCATAGCAGAAAAATACTGGGGAGGAATTTCCTTTGTAATCCTGTTAAAAGTTTGTTTTTCAGGATTTGACATTTGAAATGCACACAAATAAATAACTTTTGGCAGTAATGCTAATACGTACTGTAAATCCTGTCCTAGCTTATGATGTTGGAATTCAGTGTATTGTCTCTTCCTAGTCTTTCAAGAAATGTTCGGATACGTGTTTTATTTCCTTTTTTTAAAAGGGAGACAGAAGCCACAATTCCACTGTTGGCAGCTATGTTTTTAAAAAAAAAAACAAAAACACCTACATATGTTTTTACATTTCGTTATAATTTATGCTTTTTATATCATAGTGCCAATATGCTTGTCAAGGCATTACCTGGTTTTAAAAAAGGACAAATATATGAGTTATAAAAAACAACAGATTAATTCCAAAGTATTTCAAATTTTGTAAATAGTCTGAACTTCATCTAGATTACTTCTTAAAGCCCATAGTTCTTTGTAACCAACTTCATCCTCTATGTACTTCTGTCAGGCTGCAGTCCTGATGTCATAACCCAGTCAGCCTCCGTAAGTGTTATGGTATTGGTTCTTGACTGCTCCGGATCTTTCTGTCATACCTTTTGTCATTCTTTCCCATACTTGGAGGAGAAATAACAAAAGCTTTTTTTTTCCCCTTAATCATTAATTAGAATTCTAAAATTAATTGTTCTTTTCTACGTTTATATGCTATTTGTTCTGTGCTTATTTTCCCTAGTTTCATAATTAAGTGGGGCTGTTGGAATGAATGATCGACATAACAAGAAATGTCAAGTGAATATGACAATATTTTATAGAGAGCAAATTCTGACTTTCTGTGAGTACTCCTATCATGCAGGCATGCTGAGGGCATTATCAACCTGATCTGAAAACTGGAACAGACCACAAGGCCCAAACTTGCCTTTAAATGGCACATATTTCTGAATGGTGACAGTACACTGTTTGACAGGTGACAGAATGAGTGTTATTTTGGGACGTTATTTGACAGCTAAATCTGAGAAGGTGGGAAAGAAAACCAGCTATTCACAAAGCGTTCATCCACAAAATGATCACATTTATTGAACAAATAATCTCTCCATGCCTTGTCAAGTTTAAAACATGATGACTCTTCTTCCTGCCAAAATTGTCAGTGTGCCCTGGATAGGATATTAGGTATGTGTAATTAGTGGTGATGATTAAAAGCAGAGCAGGGTCACTTCACGGTTGCAGTAGTTAATGACAGCTTTGCAAACTCTGTACATTTTCCCACTGTTTTACTACAGCAAACCCCTCCAGACAGACATTTATGCTTGTGTACATGTTGTTGGATCAGTGTCAACTTCATTCAAGTCTGCTCCATACCTGGATGCTCAATCCAGTTCCCTTCCTACAGGTCAGGCTAAGGGAAAAGCACAGTTTGTCCTGTGACACTAAGCCTTTTGTTATTGTTTTCTTGACTCCTACCTCTTAAGGATTTGTATATTTTAAACTGCAGATGGGTGACGTGTAACCCTCTTTCTTTTTTTCCTTTTTTCCTCTTTTGTTTTTTTCTTTTTTAATTCTGTCATAATATTTTACAAGTAAAGGCCGCATAGCTATGCATGTCAAGTAAGAAAAAGCTTAAGGACAGAAACCTGTCTCAGCTGAGCATTGGTGCTGTCATCTACCGAAAATGTGGATGACCAGATCAGAGCTATCTGTTCCCTTATACCAGACTTAACTCTAATATGGACAGTGTTGTTCACAGCCCTTCTTGTGCACATTAGAAGGAAAAGAGGGTATGACTGCATGGTCAGGCTTGGGTGATTTGGCAGGAATTTTTGTAGAAATGCTGCATTCTCCCTTAGCTGTTCCCCCAGGTAAACACGTCACTGTTTTCTTTTTCTTTCAGCAGAGAAGTTTTCAGTGTCCTCAGTCATTCTTGTTGTCAGCTTTCTGGGTGCACTTCTTGCACTAGCTGGTGAACAGCAAGTTGATAAAGGGTTGCTGATAGGGTTTTGGTTCCTGACTTCCACCACTTGCTTGGCAGCCTTGCTGTTCCTCCCTTGCAAGTCATGGGAAACAGCACCAACCCCTTTGTGGAGCGTGTTGACATATCTGCCACTTCAGAATTGCCATCATTGAAGATCATTCATCATCCCTCATTGATGAGCCCGTATCAGACCACATTACATCCTACAGAGGAATCGCAGTGGCTCCACTCTCAACTTTGGATTGGGTGAAGTGTTCAGTTTCATCCTATCTGTTATATATCTCTCAGCCGCTTAGAGATCTCCACTGGAACCTGTCCTTTCTCACCATAATTGCCTGAGGATTCTGAGGCTGAGTTTTGGTGTTTCAATTTCTTTCTTTTTTTTTTTTCCATATCCTCTTGTGAGAGATTATTGCTGGTATCCTGTAGAAGACAGAGTGGGTTCTCTCAGCTGAGTCTCTTCCATCCTCCGTGTTACTGAGAGGCCACCTGGTTGGCAGAACAGCCGAGGAAACTCCTGCTCTCATCCAGAGTGCATTGCCCAGCATTGCATCTTTAAACCATCAGTGTCTGAACATAGTTTCAGAAGTGATTGCAACTACCTTATCTCTGACATCTGTCATAGCTGTACTGTTGTTTTACATCACTTTTTGCTCAGTCTCTTCCTCAAGATACTTGAACTGAAAGCTCCCATGCTCTCCAGGCTAGGGGGAATTTCGAGGACAGCCTTCCTATCCATTATATCGTATTGACAAAATAGTACTGTTTATGAAGGAAGTGAATTTTTTTGTCTGCCATTTCAGTGCTATGCCTTAATAGTGACGGAACCCTACCTACTGTCTTGAAAACCATCTTACATTAGAGGAGGTAGAGCTGACACATGCGAACAGCACAGCTATCATGGTTGCCTTGCAAACTGTGTTCCCAAAGCAGTCGGTCCTCCCCTGCCTTTCTACGCCTGTTTATGATACCAAGACTCAGCAAGAAGTTTGAATCAGTTCCCAACTTGAGGTGCACACTGATGTTGGAAATGAGACTCCATTAAGGAACATTGTCACCTAGTGGCCAGACTAAGATGTACTTACTATTGTTGATCCTACAACAATATATATCTGTATATACACATATGTATATATTTGTGTGTGTGTGTATATATACATACATACGCACGCAGAAGGGTCTCCATGTATCATTGCATCAGTGTCTACTTCTGATTAATGCCCTATGCTGATACATCACCTCTTCCCAACTCAAAAGCTCTTTAGTGAACCAGATGTGTTTGCTAAGCAAGCGGCTTTTTGGCAATTCTGCAAAGAGGAGTTATTAGGAAGGAAATTAGTCTGCAGAAAAGCTGTTCACAGTGCAGTACCAAGTCCGTCCCTCCCACTCCAGACTCAGGAGTACCTCAATGGGATCCGTGGAAGTAGCCTCTCTGTCTTTGCGCTTTGTTCTCTGATCTTTCAGCTCGTGATGCTCCCAGGTGGCCTGGACATATGGAGCCCCGCAGAGGAACGCTGTGTTCCCATCATGCACGCTTATTATGTTTCTTAAAGGAATTCTGGGTGTTCCCTGAATACCCAGAGATGTTATGCAATGCCATCAAGTTACATCCTTCTTCAATATGTGTATTTGCATCTTGCTGTGTCAACATACAGTACCAGTGCTCTGGGATAGCTGCTGCTTGTGTCTAGGTGGAGGAACAACACTTTTCTCCTTGACTTGGTTGCTACTTCAGGTTGCATCCCGGCACCAGCTGTGGGAAACAAGACCGACCACAAGCTCCTGGGTTCCTAAACTGCAGATGCTCAAAAGAGGTTATGTTTTGCTCTGTATTAACAATATGAGGAGCATCTACATATGTTGCAGTCATAGAGCAGGTTTTGGGGTAGAAGTGAGGACTGATCAGAGCCAGGTGCTGCTTGACCTGCTGCTTATCCCCATTCCTGCAGCTGCTCTGGAGATGTCCCCTTTCCCAGCTAAGTGCCATTCTCAAACATTGAGCCTGATGCTTATGAGTAAACATCTTGTTAAACATAAATTCTTTCTGCATGTCTACATCTTTACAGAAAGCCAAATGCAAACTACCCATGGAAACTCTAGGTCTCTCCAACTGAGTTGGTGACCGATTTTCACCAGATTCAGAATCATCTCCCTTCCCTTTCTTTCTGTAACAAGACTTATACAAGCCAGGCATTTCTGTACTTGGACCATGAGAGATTACAACTTTCTTTAAATATTTAGTTTAAAAAAAAAAAAAAAGTAAAGAGGCAAGACCTTAATGCTTCTGTAAAGGGCCTATTGTTATTTTTCTTTTCATACAGATTAACAGGTTTATTACTGAAAAGTCATTCCCAGAGAGGACGGGCTCTGCTGCAATGATCCTAGACTGTTCTAAGAGAAGAACCTTAATCGTATTACCTGAAAAGAGCAGTATTTCTGCAGAGAGGGCTGCTGCAGTGACTCCGTGATTGTGTGCAAGCACTGACTATCCATTATTGTATACTGTGCACCTAAACAGCTGCAGCTTCTGGCAGATTTTAGGTATTCTCTGCTTCACTCTACCAACCTTTCCTTTTTTCCCTAGAAGTTGTTTCATGAGTTTCATCTGTCCACTTAGACAAAAAAAAAACTTCTCCAGGCCTTAAAGTGGTGGCTCTCCAATAAACACAGCAACAGCATTTTGTGTTTATTCTATTTTATTGCCAGTTATTCACTCATTCTTACTTCCAAAATACACCTAGCTACTTAAAAATGCTTCACGTATAAGTCTTCCAATCGCTGAAATAAACGGTTTCAATTCATTTCTAATTGAACGAAAAGATATTTAGAAGTGAGATCACACCTTGAACTGATGCTTGTTTTGTTCACATTTGACTTCAAAGTGTTGTTTGTTTTTCAGGTTGGATGTCTTGGTTTGGAAACAGTGTTGTGATTTTTGTCCTGTATAAACAAAGACATGTTCTGCAGCCCACTGACTACCTTACGTTTAACTTGGCTGTATCAGATGCCAGTATTTCTGTGTTTGGTTATTCACGAGGGATCATTGAAATATTCAATGTCTTCAGAGATGACGGATTCATTATCACATCGATATGGACTTGCCAGGTAAAATTAGATTATACTTAATTAGACAAAATAAGCGTAACTATTTCCATGTACGTGCTGTATATAAGCAACAAGAAAAAAAAAGCTGACTCACCTTCCAAAAGGAAAGTGTTCTTTTTTGTTACATCCATAAATCTGTGTTTGATCAGGTTTTGACAAACTCTCAATGATTTTTCCTACCACAAAGATCAACATTCCCAATCTGCTGGCTGATGCTATGGCTGATGCTATTGTTAAATGCTGCCCTTCACCTTACACGAGGATTATGTATATTTGTAATTCATTATTTGCCTTGTAGAAGTGGGTCAAGAAATCTTAGACAAGGCTTGTATAATGTAAGTTTCACAGTTATTGCACAAAAGCTGTCCTTCTTTTGCTGTTTTATTCCGTGTTCTCACGGGCACTTGAGGAGACCAACATTGACCAGTTCAATCCACAAATATGGTAGAGAAGATATATTAGTGACTAGAAACCACTCTGTTGTTTTCTTATTTTGGTTAAATTTTTCCATAGTGAGAAAAGAATACTTAAATTCTTTTTTCTTATTTATATCCTTTTATATTTGTTTCTTTACTATTATCTGTGCTTTATATCGTTCTTTTCTTATCTGCATCTCCAGAGGGTTTCACTAGGGGACTTGAGCTGCTTGTATTTTACCAGGTATTTTAGACATTTAAATTAAAAGAAAACTTGAAAAGTGCTATTAAACTAACTCTGAAATATTCACACCTATGTAGATGGAATATAAACACATCCCATAGATAAATAAGCGCAAGCCTGGCTCCCTGGTGCTGTCGGAAATATCTGTGAGAAAGATTATATTTAGTGTGAGTGTCTGTTTCATGAGGGAATCAAAAAGCTGAAATTGACAGGATAGCCTACGGCAAGGTATAAAGAAGATCATGATGAAGGAAAAGAGAGAAAGAAATAATGCTGTTCTCTTATCTTATGTATTTATTATTTTTATTTAAAGAGGTGGTTGAACTATGGTGCACCACAACTGAGAATACTTTTAGAGCTTGTGTCTCCTTACCCATGGAGTGAGACTTCCTGCAGAAGGCTCTGGTTAACCTAGAAGCTGTAACTTCATTGAAAAAAAAATACTTAATTTCTCACTATAAATGTATGTCTAAACCAATTTGGCAGAAAAGATTTTATTAAAATGAAGCTCATTATTTCCTCAGCAAAACCTATTATTTCTCTAATCAGAAAATCTACAATTTCAATTCAAAGTCTGTTGAGGATAAACTTCCAGGAAACTTTTTAATTTTCTTGATTAATGGAAGAAGTTAAATCAGACAAACAAGATGTACAAATTGTAAAATTCGCACAGAAACTTAGAATTAAAGAGATTCCCATTTTGTCATGTGTTTTGAAGAAGGTTGTTGCTATAGTTAGGGAATGAAGTGTGAAGTCTGGGTCTCTGGGTCCAGTTCTAGTTTTGCTGCAGACTTCCTCTGTAAGACAGGGTAAGCCATTTAGGCTGAAATCCTGAACAGAGATCTGTGGCATACAGAAAATTTGCAATCCAGCAGGCTGAAAGAAGTAAATTTAAATGAGCCTTCTGCTTTCCCCCAACCCAAGCACTTCCACAGGCTGACAAGTCCCTGATGTATTTTGTATAGTTTAGAGCACGGTCTATGCTATGGCTGTTTTGGGCATGTAAAACGTAGTAAACAGGAATCAGAACTGTGTCCATACTCATTGATTTGCAAGGGAGTACTCCTGACAGCACATTAACCACTTTCCTAAATAATCTGATCTGCAAAATGTTACAGTTGCCTCTTTCAGAGCTTACAGAGGATTATCAAAGTTTAAATGTATCATTTCAAATAGGAAATGATATCATATTAATGCTAATTAAAAATTCATGGCAACTTGGAAAAGTCTATTTTTACCCCTAATGAATAGTTGTGACTGGTCATGAGTTGCTGAGTGAAGATCAGGATATATTCAGCAACTAGTAGGGTTTGTGTTGAAAAAGTATTTGTTCAGATATTTCTTACTTTCTGAAAGTATTGTGGCTATCTTTAGGTGTTTAGGAAGAGTATTGTACAGAAATAGCAAGAAGATTCTGCATAGTTAAAAAAAGTGTACATTTCTGCGCATATGTGGACAGCCAGCACAGAGCTCATTCTAAAAATGTTCAGTGCTGAACAGCAGTAGGGTTTTGTTGCATTTTTTTCTATTTATAAAATCTGATATATTCATAGTCAGGCCAGAATGAGTCTCACATCTGGAACACAGGGGAACAAGGTTCCAGGCAGCTGGAGCCCGTCTTTCCATCACAGCTCTCTCACAAGTGTGTATCTCTTGGTCCCCTTTTCTCACTCGGGCTCCTTGGCCAGTAGCTGGGATCACAGTGTGGGCTGTTACACACACCAGTGCAGTGTTAGCAAGGCCCATATGTTTCCTTCCCCACCTTGGTTCATGTTGCTGGGGTTCATGTCGCCCAAGGGCAGCCTCACTTTGGCTTTCTGTTGCTGTCCATTCCATTGAACGTTTGCCCCTGTTTGATCGCTCAGCCTCTGCTGTCAGGTATACTTAGTGAAACTTTACTTTTCTATGCTAGCCTGTCATTTCTGTTTATGAAGAAAATTCATGAGCTCACCTCACTTAATCCACATAACTATTTTCCTTTCCTCTGCCTTGGGCTCTCTTCAGTAGCCTCAGGTGACATTTTTCAAACTGCAGGGTTCACTGTTCTTGGCCATCTCGGATAGAGGGAGTGGGGAGAAGGCAGACAGATACCTCTTCTCTTCACAAACAATCTAGTCTGTGAAAACTGCAACAGAAGATGTATCTCATGATAAAATTGCTGTGTTGTTTCGTTCTTGCTGAATGGACAAGATGTGTGTGCTCCTGTTCTCCCCCTCTGTACAGAAGAACCACTACTACTCTTCCTCACATCAAGTGTTGTTTTTCTTTTTGGAGGCTTGAAAGAGCTCTGCTTTCAAGAATGAGGCTTCATGGTAGGTCTGTACCCAAACACTGCTCAGCTGCATGCTCTGTACAGACATGGTTTTCTAAGGGCGGCCTTCTCTCACTGCTTGTTTATCCCTTCTCTGATGTAGCCCTGCATTTTAGTCCTGACTGGGACAGAGGAAGGAAAGTCTGACACACTCATTGTTTGCCTCTAGGCAAATTGCTGGTAAGCAAACCAGTTCATCTAGTAAAGTTCAGGTCAGTGAATATAAGCCAGTGACCAAGAGACATCTGTTCCCCTGTTGACCATGTTTATAGTTAGAAGCTACCTCAAGACATATTTTTTGTCCGTTCTACATGGTTTTTATTTATATGTTCTGCTGAATTAGAAGTTGCTATGAAACCTGTAAATAACATTGCATCACTTACATGTAGGGAGTAAAGGAATGTTAACTCTCTGAATGTAAACACCAGTTTCTTCTAAACCTTATTAATCCACCAACAGAAATCTTTTCTTGTATGTTATTTTTTGGTGAACATAAAAGATGGAGACTTTAGGGAGCCCCATATGCATTGCAGTCATGTCAGAAGCTGAAGATGGGCTGTGGGGTGCCCTAGAGTTTGAAATGCTTCATAATCCTCATACTTTGATTTAAACATGCTTCCACTATTTGACTCTTCCCATTTCTTATTTTTTTGTATGAGAATACAGTGTAGTTATTCTGACATTAATTTTATAAATACAGAAGAATTGTATGAGGATCAAGAATACTGACCGCTCTTACAAGTGCTCGCTTTGTCATTATAGGTTTCTTAATTATTATTTTTTACTTATTTATGACTGTTAGTGGAGAGCTTGAGTATCTTTTCTCATCCACAAGATAAACCTTAAGTGCGCACAAAGAAGCCAAGGGCTTGTTCAGACTGGAGTAGAGAAGGCTCTGGAGAGACCTCATTGTGGCCTTCCAGTACTTGAAGGGAGGTTATAAACAGGAGGGAGACTGATGTTTTACATGGGTAAATAGCGATAGGACAAGGGGGAATGGTTTTAAACTAAAAGTGGAGGTGGCTGTCTTGCTCTCTGGTTTGGTTTGCCATGTAGCACTGAGGAGATTCATTTTGAATCCTGCACTGCTTTATGTTTTGATGCTTTATACAGTGCTTTTGTATTTATGTGTGGCACACCTTGGACAGAAATAACCAGCAGCCTAGTGAGCTGCAGTGGACCGCACATGGCGTGCACATATTGTTTGACTGCGCGTAGTGTCATCCTTAATCCATTCGTGCACTGTTTGCCTGACAGCATCAGCCCTGTGGCATATGTGCATCTTGAAAGGACGCTGCCTGGCCCAAAGTCCATCATTTTCTAAACTTAGTGTGTTGAGAAGTGCACGACCAAGAGAAATGTCTAGAAAACCCCCTTAACAGGGTTTTTCAGTTGGGATGTTGTAGCTGATGAAGTCTCCAGCTGAAATCCCAGACAAACATGGACCTCTAAGGAAAACTGGATGTTTGGCAGCCCTGCATTATTAGCAGTGCTGCTCTTGGACAAGGACAGTTCTCCTCTTCATAGTGGATGCCCTGACCACTCATACATGATGTCCTTCTCCTGCTATAGTTTCTCTTCTCTAGCCCTAGTATTTGTTTGTTCCAAGGACCAGGAAGCATCCCATTCAGCTTCCAGTCGCTGCTTCCAGCGGACACTTAACACATCCAGTATTTCTGGTGTGATTAAACCCTCAGAGGTCTAATCTGATAGTTCTGAGAAGGAATAATGCTCATCTTTTGTAAACATTCGAGGTGAGAATCTTAAACTCTGAAAGGAAAATTGAAACAGTAGGAAATGCTGAGATCAATAGCATGAACATTTATAGGCTCTTTTCAAGTGTTTTGAGGCAAGGGTCTTTTAATCTTGAATAAATTCTTTTATATTTTATTGATAGCATTTGCTTCCTCAGAACATGCATTTATCTTTTTTCCTGTACCATAATTGTAAAACAAAAGACTAATACCTTTTCAACAAAAAGTTCTTCAAATGGTCCCATAAATCATAAACCCTGAAGACATTTATGTTCTTTTGTGGAGTGCATTTGAAGGACATAGATTTCTGTCCATTTAATATAACCAGTATAACCAACCAATCTACTGACTTAGCTGGACCAGTGACTCTGTTGACTTAGTCTGTGATTTTTGTGTGTCTGTAAAAGCTGAGTCAGTGTTTATGTATTAGTGCATGTGCTATGGTATTCCTCCACATACTGAGTGGGATGACTGACCAGCAGTAGAGTACCTCAGCAGTCAGTGCAACCATGTGGTAAAGGCAATGGCAAAGGAAGAGGATCAAAGCGAAATGTCACAGACTTCCTTTCAAGTCCCGGTAGTTGGGAGAAGAAAATAATAGGGAACTGTCTTCACAGACACATCCTGAGTTCACTGCTGCTCATGCACAGTGGGACCAGAATGCACACTGCAGGAGTACATCCATCCTCAGCACAGCTCTCTGCAGCTGGCTGGCTTGGGCAGAGCTTTCCCAGCCAAAGGCTGAGCTAGCTCAACCCTGTTTGGTGTAAAAAATCTGTACCTCAGTATCCAAAAGTGTAGCTCTAGGACAGAAGAAACCTGAATTTTTCTCTTAAATCGTAATGATGCAGGAATGGGACCCAATGTCTGTTTAGTTTATAAGTGCTCAGCTATCCACCTATAAGATGTAGAAGAAATCAAACCAACTGTAAAAACTGAGTGGAAAAAATACCTATTGAATATCCTAGTGCAGTGCTGTAGTGTGATATTGCTGGGATTTTATTTGTATATAGCTTATCATTCCTGACATTTCAGTAAGATGAAAATAACCTGCAGTCAAATCATGGAACTGGCACTAAGAGCATTAAGAGATAAAATAGATGTTGCAGGTGCTGAAGGAAAGCTGTGTAGTTTTAGCTCTGTATTCAGCTCACCCTAACACACTGGTCCACTGTGAAAGGTGGGATGTGGAGACTGAACTACAAAGCAAATTCAAAAAGTGATGTCTGTACTATGCTACACAATGCTTTTTCTGCACCCATTTATGTTCTTCTGCACAAGTTTTATATTTAAAGTACTGTGAATACTAGACTGTTACCTCATTCTCTGAGCCTTTCCCTGCATTACTGAGATTTGAATACGGAGAAAAAATTGCAGACATATTAGTCTTCCCTGCTTATTTATTTCTGATCTGCCTTCATGTCATCTGAAGAGTGTGTACATTGCAGTCAAAGAGGTAAAAGCAACTCATGTAGACATCTGTGAACGAAATTTTAATGAGAAAAATACTTCATCTGTAGGGAAGAGGGGAAAAAATGCCTTTGCACAAACAGAATCATTAGCAACATAGAAGATCATTTCAGTGTAACTAATGTGACTGCAGGGAAGTTATGCCAGTTTTCATTAGCTATGAAATATCCCTTGTTTTTGCTGTAAATGATTATTTCCGCAGCCAGTTGCAACAAATTAAGGAAGAAATATAGTAGGTACTTGAAAAACGGTGATTGCTCAGACTATCAGTTTTGGTTTTTAACAAGACAGGCGCAGCCACTCCAGTGTCACCCGAGCACTGTGCTGCCTGGAAAGGGCACTCATTGTCTGACAGTAAGTTGGGAATTCCCAACACCTGAATTCCTGTTCCTGAACCAGCCTCTCCTCTCACAGGTCCTCAAAACATCCTGTTCTTGTTTCCACTTCCTCACGTGGCAGTTAGCAGCCTTCGTCATTCTTCTGTGCTGATATGCATTTCTAAGAGACTGAATGTCTTATTTCAAAAGCTGCTGCCCATCACTTATCTTCATCATTCAAGATCTACTCACCACAGGATGAAGCAATTAATGTTTGTCAGTTTCCTGCTTGTGTGCCAAATCTTCTCGCTGACTTTTAAGCAAAATTTCGTGTGAAATTTAAAAATAACTGATTATTTCTGAATGTCGTAAATACCCTTACCTCATATTTACTCATCATTTATTTCATAAATATGCTTTACATAAAGTCAGTACACTGTTCCTGAGTAGAAAGCAAGCAATTCCTGCTTGGATCCTGACTGTGATCCCATACTGATTGCATTAGTGACCAGAGGATAGTTGCTCATCATGAGCTTTATATGATATGGCATCCAATACTCTCACATCTCTAAACGAGCAGAAAGGATGAAGTTGCACCTGCTGGCTTTCCACATAGCTCTTCAAGATCAAGAATAATCTGTATCTTTTGCATTTGCTTTCAGGTTCTCCCAGTGCTACTAAGACTTTGTGTGTGACCTTCCTGGTAGGAGATATCGGGTCAACCATACACAGTTGTCATGCGAAGACCTTAACAGCCCTTACCTATTTTAGGATTAGAAGTATTTTCTTGGGATGAATCAGTTCTCTTTGTTTTCTCTTGTTATTTGAGTACAGGATCGAAGAGTATCAATGTAAGAAATCTCCAAGTGTCATTCTGCTTTTTCCTACTGTCAGGGACATAGCAAATTCTTGTCTCAGCCACTTCTATGTGAATTGGCACCAATACTAGCCTGCCCTGCCTTGTGCCTAGGAGCTTTATGAGAGTAAGAATAGCTTCACTGGTAGGCATTCAGCCAGCAATCAGAGGTGACCTTGTATTAACCTGGTGATGGCTACGCAAGCAGATTCCTTCTTACTGGGAAACAGGACAGGCAATTGTCCATTAGAGAACTTGGAGGGTCACTTGCAATTTCTGGGCTGTGCTGGTGGAGCCTGTGAACAGTCTGCAGGACCTCCTCCCTTGAGAAACATGTAAGCCTAAAAAAACACTTACCACAACCTTTTGAAAAGGTGAAGCTAGTACTATTTTACTTTGAAAAAGAGAGTCTGGCTTAATCTGATTTTAAATGATCTCAGTTATTAGGGCAGAATTATTGTAGGCCATAAAGCTAAGCTTTGCTTCCACGGAAATATAAAGATGACAGAGGTGACTCATGAGGCTGTTTTCTTCCATCTGTCTGCATATGGTTGGATCTTTGTGTTTATAATATTGGTGCTGCTAACAATAACCAAGCAGCCTCTTACTTCACACCACCAAAGTGGAGAAGAGTTTGGGCTCAGGCCCACTGAAAAGAGTTTTATGCAGCATAGCATGGACATTCCCTGAGGACAGTGCAGGAGTTTCTCATCTAGTACTAAATTTCCCTGTACAGTAATTCACAGAAAGACAATGGTAATGCAACATTTAACCTGAAGATGGGAATCTTTCCACTATATTTGGATCTGGGTGGCATGAGCTATGTGCTTTGTTGCTTCCTCCTCATTCATTCTTCATGTATGGATTGGAGAGGCATGAAACCTGTCATGGTTCCACAGCATCAACCCAGAGCTAGGAAGCTGCTCACAAGCATGTGTGGATGTGATTCTTGCGTCTGGTGAGGTTCTGTAAGGAAATTCTGAAAGAAATTTGACTTTGTTAAATTCTATGCACTTGGTGAAGTTGTTATGTTCAGAACCATGCACATTGTTATGGGCATGTACTACTGTGAGTATAAACTGTGACCAGAGAGGGCTACAACTCTAATAACTGAAACTCACCCAAAAGTAAGTATAAATTGAATCTCATTAAGCCACTATAAAAACCTAAAATGACTACAAACAAGCAAGTAGACTTATTCTGAATTCTCTAATATTACTACAGACAAAACATAATCTGCACATATTAATAGCTAGCATCAACTGTACATTTTTCTATCTAGTATAATTAATAAAATTATGTATCTATACCTGTAACTGTGTAGTCTAACATGCATTCATATTTTTCCTATCTTTAAAATATATGCCTCCAATAGAAAGATTTAATCACTTGGTGAATGCAGAATACTGGGCATCTGATGTTCTTACTTAATGTCTTAAACTGTCTAATCCTGTTACATATTAGTTCTCATTGCCGATCAGAAAATTACCTGCCGTTTGTGTCAGAGACACGTAATGGATTGGATTAATGTAATCGCCTCTAAATAGGGCTACCCTTGAATCCTGCTGAGACATTTTGAAAGGTGGAATGCAACCATAGCACAGCAGTGGATGTGAACAGAAGGCTCTGTGGAAATTGTGGTGGATTATAAATTGTTGCTACTCCCCGTGTTTGACTAAATCTCAAAGAATCAATATCTGAGCACTGGGAGTTTTAAGCAGTCTACTGTGGAGAGTAATTTTTACCATGAACCTTGGCTGTTCTTCAGAAAAGAAGTTACTATAAGAAAAAACAGTCCCATTGACATATGATGTCAATTGACTGATGTACTGGAAGGATGGGAGAATATCACTGTCACTGGCTGTGAGAGGGTGTTTTCTCACAGCAAACTCTAAGAATTTTTTGAAACTTTAAAACGTTCTCTATTATAAATTCCTCGCTTCTTTTTTCAAGAGGTATAGCTTAGAGATTTAGTAGGTGCTTTTTTGTCTTTTGACACTGAAGGAGATTTTTTTTTGAATATCTATTTACCTTTGTATTTATAAAATTATTTTGAGAGTGTAAACATAATCCCTTTTAAAAGCTCAACTTTTTCTTTACGTATTAATTATCTCAAACAGAAGGGAGAGTCTGTGGCTCTGAAGGCAAGCTGACATACTAGTGAAATTGCGGTAGATTCCCCAGTTGGCCAGAAGAGGGAGAGAGGCAGCTGCTCTGGCTACCGCGATCACTGTCCCAGCCTAAATTGAAACGTAAAAGCTACTTTGTGCTACCAAATCTTGATTAATACAATAACAGGCTGTATTTTACTCCGTCTGCTGTAAAGGAAAACAACCCTTATGAAGTAACTAGGGATACAAAAGTCTTAAAGGCAGTAAAATTTTGGCACACCCAATCTCATATCTAAAAATTTGATTGATAATGCACTGGGGGATTCCTGGCTTCCCCTATGTTGAAAGGAAGTTTTAAAAATGAATTTGCATGCAGAGTGATCTTTCTGTATTTTGGGTTGTAAACAGTATACCAAGAATATTATTATGATTGGCCTTTTCTTCAGTTGTGCCTTGGCTTCCAGGCAACATAATGAGGCAGTTCTGTGAATATCCACACAAGGAGCAGTGTTGGTAAAGTACTGAGAGAAAACCTTTTAAAACTGCTAATTTACTCCTATTTCATAATGGGTATAAAGGCTGATGGATCAAAATTACTGCATGATCAACTTTGTGAAAAAAAAAATACAAGAATGACACCTAGTTCTGACAGTGGCTATGAACTGTAGTGAATTAAGGAAAACTGCATTTCAGCAATGCAGCAAAGAAAACATTTTGGCTTGTTCTTTCTTGCGGTGATAAACTTTATCTTAAATGGTAAAGGGCAAGACTGTGTTTCTAAGGTCACTTTCCTCCCTTGTAAGTAAGTGTGCCCAAGGGCTATTGGAAGTGGTGACTGAATGTAATTGTCTTGCTTTGCTCTGACATCAGGGAATGTGGAATAGAAGAAGAGAGGTAGTCACATCTGCAGGTGACAAAACATACCTTGATGTATTTCAAGAAAAAAACAACCAGTTTCAGTATGGAAAGACTAATGGATACGTTATGTTTGTCTTCCTACTGTATTAACTCTCATAGCTTTTTAGATTTAATTTCAAAGTGCTACTTTGAATCATCACTGAAATACTGCTTCCTTTCTAATCTAAAAAAACTAATGTGATCAGTTAAGCTTACTCGGTGTGATTTTTTTTTTTTTTTTCAGTAGCTTTTGGCCATGCTTTATTCTTCTGCTTTTATGATGCATTGTTAGAGCACATGGAACAGCGACAGCTGTTTTCATTAGTAAGTCAAATTAAAGGCAGAGCTCATTTTTTTTGTATCCAGGTGTTTCACTAACCTCCACAACACCTAGTGGGTAAAATTCAGCCAAGTGCAGCCTGTACGATGTAGCTGAACCACCCAAGGAAGTCTATTTTCTGTTGTTTGCATTTATACACCAAGTATGAGTCAATTCTAAGTGGAGCATAGGTATATTTGGCTTGTTGCAGTAGCAAGACTTTTGCGCACTCCTTAAAATGTAAAAGGTAGCTTTATAAAGTATATATGGTTGACATAAGGAGGTTGATGGTAAGAAAAACCAGCAGTGAAAGAAATAATGAACTAGTCCTTTCTTAACCCTTCACCCCATTTAATTTATACAATCTGCCATGGTTTCAGCTTTGAGCCTGGATTAAAGCCCTAGATTCAGCTCTAGGGTAAATTAAATTCCATGGGAGTTGTGCCTGTTCACACAAAGACAGTTTGTTCCTTTGGAATAATGATGTGCCCCCCCTCCGATATTTCTACCGCTTGAATGCCAAGTCAGCCCGGTGACACTTGCTCTCTGTTCCCACCTCCCTTGGTGTACAACCGGCACCTCCAAGAGCTCTTCTGCTCTGGCTGGTTTGGTACATTACTGCAAGCTTTCAGAAAGAGGACTACCCTCAGCATTTTGCCTCATCTCTTAGTTCAGATCGTGTTCTCTAGCAGATGGCTACAGCCACCTTCACCAGTCAGCAGCCACTCCATTCCTATACCTAGTTCTTGGTAAATAGCATGTAGTCAGTAACGCTGAGTCTCAATCTATTTGGATGATATAGCTTTAAATGTTTTTTATTTAATATTTTATTTTGAAAAGCTTTTCTCACTCAGCCAAGCCCATTATCACCTGTCTTCTTCTCTCTTTGACCTTAAGTTCCTGGGTTCAGTTTGTATTTTTTGCTTTACCTCAGTGCAGTGGTTGCATCCAGTGTCTTGTCTTTTTTTTTTTTTTTTTGCACATTTGGAGTTTTAATTCATTTCAGTTCAAACTTCTTTCTCTTTCACTTGGCAAGTCATTTCATGGAAGCATGCATGTGAGGGTGTGTTAGCATGTTTATTTGATGCACATTACAGAGCATTTTCTAATTTTTGACCATTTACTTGCTCACTGATCCTATAGGAGGTGACTGCTCCTGACATCCTGCATTTCCCTGCTGGTTGGGTTGCTGGATAAACTTCTTTGAGAGCATTAACATGAAAATGACAGGAGCAATCCCTGTGGTTATTTTCCCCCTAGGCACTCTGCAGTAAGAGAACACTCTGTACTGCTTTGTTTTTCAGGTTGATGGTTTCCTCACTCTTCTCTTTGGCCTGGCTAGCATTAACACCCTCACAGTGATCAGTGTGACCCGCTACATAAAAGGCTGCCAGCCTGAGAGAGGTAAGGAATAAAGGCAGATCCAGTTGTACTTTCATTGAATTTGTTTTAAATCTGTTCTTCTTTCAGTTACAGAGTTTACCAGATATAAATTAGCTGTACTGGAAACCATAACCTAATGTAATCAGGTAGCTGTTCTAGTTAGTTTCCATGGAAATAAACAGAAAGCATTACTTTCAGAGTGACCTACGCCCATATTCTATAAATGTTCCCTTGTCTTGCTACAACCATCCTTAGATAATACATTATCAACTTTCACACCCTTATTATGACAGGCTTGTATCATCTTTCAAGCAAGAACCTATTAGTATATGCATTTAAAGCTTGCATAAACAATGGATACATCATATGAGTTTTCTTTCCGGTAACATGAGCAGTGGTAGCTGTGACGAGATTCTTTATGGAGGTCTTTTTCTTCTACAGGAGGTTATTTTGCAGTTTTCTGTAGCGATAAATTTGTTCATTTCAGTGTTAGAATTGGGCTATGATTTCTTCTCTGTCCTCTAGTCCTTGCATCTTATGAAGCCATGGTCAGAATGCACGCTTCTCTTTTGCTCTACTGTATCACACATTCTTCGCCTGTAATTTATGTTTGCCTATTGAGAAAATCTGACCAAGTACTCAGTACAACGTTACATAAGTGTTAAGGAACAGAGATTGGTGGCTGCATATATATTTTATGGGTAGACAAAGAAATAACCCAACATATGGCAACAGTGGAACAGACTGAATCATTTGTACTGAGTGGCTTATGTAGTGCGACCAGATACTTTTTGCTCTTTTTTAACAGTAAAAACTTCAAAATGATGAAGAAAATCCCATAAATTTAGACAAATCTTGATTGTTTCTGCATGAAACATATAATTGTTTCCTAATTTTTACAAAACTGCAAAACAGAAGTCCAATAAGAACTTGGTATTTTCAGCAAACATTGTCTCTGGTAAACACCCATCCACTCCCACTGCTCCAAGTGATCTCGAACCCAAGCATTTTCAAACTTAAGCTTTTCTTAAAAATACTTAGTTTTGTCTAAACTTTTTCTCAGATAGCTGTGTTTTCTTTATTATTTGCTGTTCTACTAGAGACTTCTGATTTCAGAGTTACGATCACCTTCTTAAATTATTATCTTCTGGTTAAACCATGTCATTGCAGCTCACTGCATCAGCAACAGCAGTATGACTGTGGCTATGGCCCTCATCTGGATAGCAGCCTTTTTCTGGTCAGCAGCTCCACTGCTTGGCTGGGGCAGTTATACAGGTAACAGGTATCTTTCAGTTGTACATATTTGGTACCTCTCCACTGAACTGAACTGAGATACTTACCTTTCTTTCTCCTGTTTGGATAAACCTGATTATCAGCAGAACAAAAAAAAAATCATTCATCATGCAAGACAGATGCGCAGTGTTACCTGCTTTGGTGTCAGCTATAAAGAGATTTCTCAAAGATATCACAGGAAATACTTGGATCAAATGTGTATTACATCTGGGGAAAAAAAAATGGGGCCAGAAATATTTGGCATGGTTAAGCAATGAGATAAAGGAAATTATCAAAACACATCCTTCAAAAACTGTCAAGATTAGGAAGCTAGACTATAACTCAAGTTCCAGCATGTTAAATTTGAAACTGCAGAAGGCAAGCCAGAAAGATCTGGTGAAATAGTTTAATGAAAGTACGAAAACTAACACAGCAGAGGAAGAAAATGATGCCAGAAGTGATGAGGGTGCAAGATAAGGCCATAGCAAAAAAAAAAAAAGTGGAAAAAAAAATTGATTAGTGAACACCAAGGTAATTCAATAGCTAAGGGCTATTCACACTCTTAAAAAATTCATTATGGGGAATAGTTGATAAATTGTCTCAAATTAAGTCTCTAAGCAAACCAATAAAATAATTTCAGAGCTAAGCTAAACCAAATTGTTATCAGAGTACTAGGCTCAGTGAATCTTCTGTTTGAGATGGGACAACCATTTTAATTTTGTCTTTTTTTTTTGCATTCTAGATATATCTTAGAACTTGGGGGGGGGGGGGCTTCTATCATTTGTTCTGCATTTTCTAGCAACCTGGGCTTTTGTATTCACAAGAATCCAACTAGCTCTTCATCTGCAAAAGGTTTTCTTATATCCATTTTTGGCCCTAACATGGATCGAGGGACCTCCTGTAAGGGCATCCATGTGCCCCCCTGGATCCTGACTGTAATTTGGATTCAACTCTCTAACAACAGTCTTCAAGACAGCTTCTTTGAGTGCTTCTTCCTGCTGAGAATCACAGCTGTTTCAAAGTCCTGGTTTATCTGACTCCGAACACATTTTCCATAGGGGTACCCACAAAGACCTGTGAGCCCAGCAATGGCAGGTCCTGCAGCTGAGCACGACAGTGACAGCAAACCACAGCACAAGACACAGTGCTGCCTCTGACCTGTCACTTCTGCACAGCAGCTGCAGAGGTCCCCAGGCCCCCACTGACTTTCAGAAATGCCACACACTGGTACCTTTGCAGAGAAAGGGCAACACAGCTCTGAATTCTGACTCAGAAAATCTGCAGGATTTTCTTTCCATTTCATTTGGAAGATGCTTTTTTTTTTTTTCCAGTCAAAAGTTTTCACAAACCAGAAATCAAGAATTAAGTCAGAAGTTATGGTTATCTTTTTGAATAATATCTTGGGATCTATTGATGAAAAAGCCAAAGAATACAAAAAAAATTGTTTCTATTACTGAGAACATCCAGAGAGCACTGCCTAAAGGTTCTGGTGTTAGAAATATCAAGCTCTTTTTGATAAGACTAAAAAGAGATTTTAATCTTTTGCTCCTTTAATTTATTCCTATCTAAACCTCCTATCACCCATGAGGAATTAAGAGATTTTTTTTCTTCAGAATTATCACTAGATGTCAGTGAGAAAGCTGTTGTTAAATCATGCAGGCTTCACCTGTACCACATTTCCAGGACTCGTTAATACCTGACTTATGTAGTTTTTGTTCATACTTCAATTATTTATAATTCAGTTTATTTCCATGGCTGTCAGGGAAAGAAAAAAAAAAACAGACATCCCTCTGTAAACAAAGATCCACAGTTCAGGAACTACAGACAATCCTTAATGCTGTCAAACTCAGGCTTTCTGTCAGCACACATTTACAAACACAAAGAGACTAGATAAGCCAGCTGCTGTTCGTAAAGGCATTTAAGCAGAGACCACTCTTTATTCCCAATTGCCTTTTCCTTAGCTATCTGATCAGCTACCGTCCTTTTGTAAATCCCACTAGTTGCAGATCCTGCCATCTGCATGACATTGTTTTCAAGAGCTTGCAGCTCCTTCGTAGTTGCTTTCCATTTAGAAAGACATCAAACATTTTGTTAATGTATTTATATGCTTCACTTTCCCATAATCTCTATCAGCTCCATTAATGCGCTTTCATTTCTCCCATTGCATTAAAATTCACAGCCTTTTTACTTCCATTTAAAAAAAACCACAACCACTCAATGTTTTTCTTTCTTACCTACTTTGCTATGTAAGTAGTGGCTTCTTACATGTGGCCTATTGTATCTTTACTATTGCTTGTTATGCTGCTACAGCGCTCACCTTAGAAAGTTACCTCATAGATTATGTCAAATAACAGAAGATAAAATTCTGTAGAATCAAACATACTAAATTAATACCCATTTTTCTAATAAAATGTCACCATTTCCTGTCCTGAAACAGTTTGTACATTACAGATTTACAATGGAAATTAAAATACGACAGAACGATAATATACATTAAAACTTGTTATGGCCTAGCAGGTCTTGAAAAATTGTTTGTCACAGCTCGTTAAATCAGAAAGATGCCTACTGCTTAAAAGATGAAAAATACTGCATTGAAAGTGATAAATTAATCATACGAAGCCAGAGAAGCGTTCTAAACTTGCTAACCAACTTAGCTTTGCTTTCCAGATCGCATGTATGGAACTTGTGAGATAGACTGGGCAAAGGCCAACTTCTCTACGATCTACAAGTCCTACATAGTCTCCATTTTTATCTGCTGTTTCTTCCTACCTGTAACAGTCATGGTCTTCTCATATGTGTCAATTATCAATACCGTCAAATTAAGCCATGCATTAACAGGACTCGGTGATCCCACAGATAGACAGAGGAGAATGGAGCGTGATGTCACCAGGGTAAGTCTGGGTTTCATATTGTGGGATTTATCTCAGTGAAATCTGTCTGACCAGAAATTGGTCTCAACTAGGACAGAAGTGAACAAAACCTATAACCGGTATTAAATTTCTTTGTAATCCCTAGTGAGCCTGAACTCAGTGAACATAAGGATTGTTTAGAACTCCCTTGGTTGCCTAATAATTGTTGCTACATCACAAGAGAAAAATAATTTAAATATAATTGGAATAGGCCACACAAGAAATTTGGTTTGGCATATTCTCTTTCAGAAGAGATATTACTTCTGAGAATACACAGACGCTACAAGGGAGCTTTCAAATTACTTACCCTTGATTGAAATCTACACTAAACCTCCTAAATTCATATAAACCTACAGGGGATTGTAGCTGTTTTTGTTCCGTTAGATGAGGCATTGCTCATGCACACCTCATGCCAAAATGAGATACATAGCTTCTAGGCATGCCTGGCTCCATCAAAGAAGAAGTTTGCTTGTCTGTACAGTCCTGTAAGCCATACCTTTAGGAGAACCTGAATGTTTCCCTTCCACTTCAGTTTCTAAGCTCTTTTTCCCCAGTGTATTTCATCCCTGATTAAGTCTTCCAGAATAGATTTAAGGCTATTTTTCCTTCTGTCTTTTAGGTCTCTATTGTTATTTGCACAGCCTTCATTATTGCATGGTCACCATATGCTGTTATCTCTATATGGTCTGCTTACGGTCACCCTGTGCCCAACCTTACCAGCATCCTTGCCAGCTTGTTCGCTAAGTCTGCCAGCTTCTACAATCCTATTATCTACTTTGGAATGAGCTCCAAATTTCGGAGGGACATTTTTATCTTGTTTCATTGTGCCAAGGAAGTCAAGGACCCTGTGAAGCTCAAACGTTTCAAAAACCTCAAGCAAAAGCAAGAACCTTCTCAGAAAGAAGAGAAGTATGCAGCAGAAATGCACCCTGCACCAAGCCCCGATTCCGGTGTAGGAAGTCCAACCAACACGCCACCTCCAGCAAACAGGGAAGAGTATTTTGGTATTCTTGACACACCATCTAATAACCCTGACATTGAATGTGATAGACTGTAAGTTTTGTGGCCACTTCACACATGCACCCACCTTGTGTTTGGGAAGACCCTCTTCCGATCACTGAGTGATACCCCAACACCCAATCCATCTGTTTCTTGCTATAGCACTGACAATTACACAACTCAAGCAAATCAGATAACAAAGATATTCCTTTGGTGTAGGTGCAAAATGCTACAAAACACACTACAACAAGGGCAGCACACCCAGTGACCAAAACATTCAATTTTCACACATACAAAAGGAAGGCTCGCTTGTGAAGAACAGGCATTAACCAACCAAAAAATATTATTATGTTCCTATCCCAATTTTATTAATCATGAGATTATACATTTCCAAATGTATTTTTTTACTCTTCTACAGTCCCAGCCGTAGAGGATCTCTTTAGCTCCATGGTGCAGCACAGTCCCCTGCCATAGGAGAAGATGGGCCCCCTGAGATCACAGCAGAGCTGCTGCTCCAGTACTGCAAGCTGGCAGGCAAAGCTGCTGCTCCCTGGGATAGGGAAGTAAGGGTGGAATTGCCGTGCCCACATGGGTATGCATCTGACTGCCTGTGCATGCCCAATTCCACACGTCTACACAAGTGCTAGGAGATGTAGGTCTGGGTATTTTGTAGTCACTGTAGGCTTAACAGAGACTTTACACTTTTCCTTGTTTGTTTCCAGAATTATTTCCATCTTCCCTGACTTTTCCAGTGAGCAGCACCTGGCTGTAGCATGCACATGCCCAAAAGCTGGCTTTAACCTTCCTGACGCGTCTCTCTCTCAACTGCTTTTCTAGATGACTGTTAAGGTGGAGCACGAGATGTTTGCAGTCAATGAAACTAATGACTGTAAGCTTGCAAGAGTACTGAAAAATTATGACATCAGAGCTATTTACAAAATATAATTGAACACTCTACTGCTGCTTTTAAATAAAGTTTTTATACCCATCTATGGGTAAAGAAAAGGACTTCTAGACAAATGCAAATAAGCAGCAACAAAGGATAGTGATTTAAATAGCAGAACTGTAAGATTAAACCAGCAGTGAGAATGTCTGATACAATAATACCCAATTATTCCATCAATTTTATTTTACAGAATGAAAGCAAGGAGGCACATATTCATAATTCCCCATCTTAGTAATTAACTGAGTGCTCAGATTTCCATCACAACGTCTTTGTATTAACCCTGGAAATTCTGTGGGTTCATCCAGTGCCATTTGTATGCTACACAAGGGTGGGGAAAAAAAACAACAAAATGATTTGTTGCTAACCTCAGTGATATTTATGACCTTGTGGAATCTTTTACCCTCAGGGTACGCTAAGATTTAATTGTTTTCCAACAGTTTGTAACTTCCCCCAAGAAACACATTTGGAAAATCAAAGCCAGCCCACCTTCATTCCCTCCATTACTCTATTTGTTTTGAGAAAATCATCTGTGTTTTGAAGTTAAAAAGAAATAAACACTATAAGCAACAGTCAGAAACTGTTTCCTTTCACAGCCAAAGGATCTGAACTACAAGAATATTCATCTGCATGGAAAATTTTGAGATATGGGTGCTATTTCATTACCATAAATAATTAAAAGCAAATAAGTAAACTGTTGATAAAAGCGCATGCCACAACTGCAGAAACAGATGAAGCCATTTAAGGCAAACCCCATCACAGCTGGATGAAGGCAGGCTAGGCCAGCCAAAGCTGGCACAAAGTTTTAAAAGCTTCTATGTCTAACCCCAAATCCTCCTTGGCAGCCCCACCAGACTGAGCTTAGCCACTGCTGCACACACACCCAGAGGTCACTTGGGGAGGAGTGCCACACATCCCATTGGGTGCAGCTCACAGACGTACCTGCAGTGACTGGCACTCTGGGCACTGGCAATAGCCATGGATGTCTGGTTAACATGTAATCTACATTTCTGCTTATTTACGGATGTTGAGGGAAAGCACATGTGCCACTGCACACATACACAGCCGTGAGGGAGAGACAGGGGAGCTAAATGAACCAGAGTAGGAGCAGAGCAGAGGAGCAACATAAGAGGGGAAGAAGCAGATAATGCAGGGAAGCGAGGCATCAACAGCCGAAGGGGACATACCTGCCCAAAGACAACTAGAAACTGGCAATGCAGCAAAAGCCTTGACTGGACAGTACCATGCCTAAGGCTACAGTCCTTGTGGATACAGGGTAGTATCATGAACCTGCATGACTGTAGAGCGGAACATCTGGTTTTGCAGGTTACTTGGGGGGGAAAGAGAATGGATGCCTTTGCAGGCACCTACCTGTGCTCCAGGCCCCATAACAGCACATTTGTCACAGGAGTTACTTAGGTTGTTAGGCTTCCAGCCCTGAAGCATCAGTGTTCTGTAGCTGCACGCAAGATACCTGCAAGTGCCTGAAGACAGGAAAAAACATCCAGAACCAGTTAGTGCTCAAGTGAAGGTAAGGGGATACCCTTCAGGGTTTCAACTGTGCAAATCCACACACATCAACCTGTAAAACAGTTCGGCTCCATCCCGCTTTCCTGTTTTGTATTTCTTCCCCTTGTCTCTGGTCTCACACTTGCCTGGAGGAGGCTGGGCCCTGCTCCTCTGCTTGCTGAGCCCACGTCACTGGCCTCAGAGAGCCTAAAAGAGTGCAGGGGTTAAGAGCACCAGCAAGGGGAAACACAATATGAGTGTACTGAATGGGCACAACAGAGTCCCAGGCTCTCTTCCCTATGCTTTTTTGTGCCTTTTACTCAGCAACAAGGAAGTACAGTGTAAGGGCATACAGAAGTCTTGAGTCAAGTTGCTCCTCCTCCACCAACTCTGCTGCTCCCCATACCTCGGATTTTCTTTTACAATGGATAAGTTTTGCTAGGAGAGATGTAAGAGGGCTGTTGTCATGGCTGATGCTCTGGTGATGAGGATGCTCACTCAGAAAACTGCAGCTTTGAATGCTCCCAGTCTAAGATGGTCTCAGAAGGGAGGTCCCAAGCCCCTCACCGAAGCAAAGGCCTAGACAGCTCAGAAGCAGGTAGAAGTACTGTGTTTGTTTTTAATATGGTAGGACAAGCACTTCTATCATTTCCAGGGATGCTCTCAGCATTTACTGGCTTGTTCCAGCAGGATTTGAGACATCCATTAGCTCTCCCTCACTCCTAGATGTAAGGAACCCAGCCAGCAAACCTGGCAATGCTGCTAGCTATTTGTTATCTATCTCTGCACTCTCATCCCTGTTGGCATTGCTGAAACACAGCAAAAATGACATACCTCAGCATAGCAGAAGTCACTCTGCAAAAAGCTTGAAACACTAAAGCCACCCTTTAAATATGCCTTTAACTACTCTATATTTTCATTTCCAAACGTTGCCTAACATTTCTGATTAGATTTTCATTAATACACTCAAGCAGTTAAATTTGTAATAGCTACACAATTAATTAGTGTATTTACACATGTATCAAAATCTCATCAACTCTTATTTCTTATTATATTATTCATAATATTCAGCATACCAGTGTTACACCACAATCACTGCAGTTGTCAATACTTGCACTGGCATAGTGGCCTAGCAGGTGGATTACAGTATCCCTGTTATCAACACAACCATTCTACTTGGGCTACATAGCTCAAGCAATGAAGTTGAGTCAGGATTACTTGTGTTCAAGTTCCACACATAAAAATAGTTGCTTCTAGTTTGAGGGGGAAAAAAAATAAATAAAGCTATCATTTGCTTATTTATGCCAAGAAAACCTTTAGGGCTCACATTTTCCCTGCTGATATAGTTGCCGAGCTGAAAATCCCTCTGGGGGATTTGTGAGCGTGTAGTTGGAGGGACAGCACACTGCAGGCCAGTCCCTGTTCTCAGTGCTATTTATGCCTTTTTATCTAATGACTCATGTAAAGCATTTCTTGTAGCAGAGACAAGAAAACAGGAAATCACCTTCACCCCTGTGAAGACAATGACTTTACAACAGCATGAACTACTAAGTATTGCACTCTTGCAGGGTCTTTTTCCACCCCAATAAATCCTTCTTTCTTTGCCGCATGGACTGACAAGATAAGGGGGATACAGACTGCGCCCGTCAGAGTAAGTCCTACAGTTGCCACTACCCAAAGGAGTGATAGATGGAGACAAGATTCTTTCCCAAGGTTAGGGCTAGACTAGAACTCCATTCTTCTACCCCATGAATGTGCTCATCCTTGGGCAATAATGAAAAAGGTGTGTGATACAACTACACCCGTATTTTCAACTATCTGGATAACCAAACACTATTTATAAACTAGATTAGCAGGTCAGATTCTCTTGCAATGCTGTGTCTGGTCTTCTGCCTCCCTCTCAGATTGCTGAAGGCTTGGATTCTGAAACTTTTCAATACATCAACAAACGCAAAGGACTTCCGCAAGTCCTTTGGGAACTCTGAGGACCAAAGCAAAGGTGCCTGCAGGGACAAATGGGTCTGTGTCTACTATGCCTAATTTCTGCATAATGTGAAGACCCTACAGTAGTCATTCCCCCATTCCTTCATATATTGATGATCGAAGCAATATGGAAGAGCCATAATTAGGGTGGCTCTAAGGGTGGTTAGCATATATTCCTGCTTTCTTGGAGAAGGCAATTCAGGCAATTCCAGAGAAAGATGGAAACACAATCTCTTCCAGAAGAGCAGTGTACAGATACTACTGGACACAAAGACACATACATCCTGTGAGACCTGGATGCCTCTTGTAAAGCTTGATAAATTAGGTGCAGTCTAATATAACTCTCACAGTCTGAGTGTGGGGATCTAAACAAATTGCTCTGACTGCAGTAGAGGACGGTAGTTTACCATCTGGCCTACACTTTTATCTACAGTTTTGAATATACAAGTATGTATTTAATACATTTCTGAAACTCTGTTTTCTGGATTAGATTTTTTTCATATTTGTAATCTATATAACAATAGCTTATTATAAAAGGGTGGCAAGAATACATTCTGCTTGAGCAGCAGGAGAAGAACAAGAATAAATACAAGACTCAAAGGATGTCCAAATAGTACTACAATAAAAACAAATCAGATATTTACTAAATGGAAAATAATAAAAAAAATAGAGTCACACTGGAATAATAAAAATAGAAAGAACCATCTACCAGCTGTCTGTGCCAATAATCATCAACTTTAATGCTCAATGAATTAGATCATAAGCCCTCTGGGGACAACGAACACATAGCATTTAATTATGTAATAAGACATATTATAAAAACAGAAATAGAAAGACTCAGAGATGACTTCAATAGCCCCTTCCACCTCAATGATATATGACAGCTTCCAGTAGCCTTTTACACCGCACCACCCAGCCTGACCACTGCCATGAGCTGCTGCTTGAGCAAAGTTCAGATGATCAAAAAGGGTGCATGTGTAGCTGAAGGCACATCCACTGGATCCAGAGCAAGGTCAGTGCGAGCTGCTTATGCAGTAGGTGGCTGTGGCCTATATTCACCACAATATTTTCAAGGGGAAGTATAAAATCAAGAATAATGTTTGACTGTACTAATGAGAGTGCAAGCAGGTCTTGGTAATGTGACTTGGCAAATCCTTACCACACACCAGAGATACATTTCAAAGGGATTTGTATCTGTAACGCTATAATATGATGGACAGTACAGCAATAATGGTGGAGTGGCAAAGCCTTTGACTGCAGCAAACGATGACAAGCCCAAATGCAGCAGCCGTGGACACAGAAATGAAGGAAGAAAAGTTCCTTACCTTTGGAAGATCACACATAGGTAGAGATCTCCAGTGAGATACCCCTGCCTCCACTGCCAACCCCTAAATGAGGTCTGGGAAGGGGTGGATCTTCTCTCCACCCCTTCCAGTCACTCAGGGACACTGCATGCACCTGAGCTCCCCTGGGTTGGCCCTGCCTTCCCACCAGGTGCTCAATCACTGGTTCAAGCCATGACTTAGCATTTCCACTACAGTATCATACTATGTTCATGCAGGAAAGTGAAGGAAACTTAGTGGATTTGCAGCATGCTTTACACTGTGAGAAAACTGCTGCATGAAATGAACAAATCTAACTTACCCATGAGCAAGCTAGACAATTCCTGAGGCAGCATGCTGCCTACGTGCAGATTTAAAGGGAGTGGAAAATGGATTTTTGCTAGTACTGGATCATCATCATGTTACATGACAATCTAGTGCTCAACTTCGCTTGCTGAAAGGCACTCACATACAGAAGCAACCCCAAATATTATTTCAGGCAAAATTATTCCAGATTAATGACCAGTTCAGTAGTTTTCAAGTTTAAGTTTCAGATCCAGAGATGAGACCTATATCACCCTACAACTTGAGGGTGCTACTGCCAAACCACCAGGAGTCAGGGCAACGGAAAGCATTTACTTCTATGGTCTCTCAGATCGAGGATCCCACAGGCTTTTAAATGAAGATGATATGCCTCAGTCACCTCTAACCCCGATGAATCTGATCACTTGTTGCAAAAAGAGGCTGGGAGAACAGACTCACAGTAATGACAAGCAAACACTGGGTGGGTATCCTGTGCCACCTGGATAAAGCCAGCAAGGACTCTTGACAGGGTCAAGAGGGAAAACAGCCCAGGCCACACCCAGCCTCCTGCTTCAGCATGGCTTCCACTTGGCCACAGCTATACGAGGCCTTGAATACCAGGCATGGGCTGACTGGATTTGCTTGGCAATAAGCTTAAAAAACAAATAATGCAGTTAGTGAAAGAAAGTACAAGAGTGCTTGGAAAAGCTTGGGAAAGCCAAGAGGAGCAAGCTGGCACGTCCCTTGTGGGATGTCTCACCCAGACAACCATGTATAGAGAGCCCCTGTGAACACTGCAGGGACAGCAGCATGGCTGCTCTTTGTGCCCCTACTCCTCTGTACTGTGACATTTCACTAGGACTCAGTGAAATGGCCCCCGGTAGGGGGGACAAGGTCCCCTGAACCATGCTGGCATTTAGTCTTGTAATTAAAAGAAACTCCAGAGACAAATGCTAACATTTGCCACTGCTGCCCACTTCTGATCCTACAATAAAGGCTCAGCAAATGCTTATATAACCCTTCTATATAGCCCACCAACCAGTCTTCATTAGGCAGCAACAAAGAAATGTCAGAAGTGATTGAAGAGTGTATCTTTGGCTCTGAAATGAGTGTTTGTACTTACACTGAGGGGGATGGGAAGAGAGAGATTGAGGAGCGTTCGTGATTATTCACGTTGCAGCAGTGCACTATCTGTGTAGGTCTATTCATCTGAAATGTTGTAGTCAGTAATGGCATTCAGCTCAAGAAATCCCTAAATGTCATTGAAAGTGAGAGAGCTAATTCCTCTGCCCCCGTGCAGTGATGAAAATTCAGGGCTTCAGCCCACATTCCTTACACCACTACCATAGTACTGACCCTTACTGTGTAAAACCTTGTGATTAAGCCATGTGACTGCAGCAAACCCCACCACCCCTGCTTTTGTTCAGAAAGAGACATCACAAACATTATCCCTTGCAAATCCAGGGGAAAATCCCCCTATCCCTGCATAACAGCACTGATGCAATGTTCACAGTCATGACAGCTTTAAAACATGACCAGGTTCAACAAGTGCTGGGTTCTGTACTTCAGCCACAAGAACAGGCTTGGGGCAGAATAGCAGGAAAGCTGTACAGCAGAAAAGGATCTGGGGCATTAGCTGACAGCTAGCTGAGCACAAGCCAGCAGCGTGTCCAGGTGGCCAAGAAGACCTATGGCATCCTGGCTTGTATCAGAAATAGTGTAGTGCCAGGGAGGTGATCTTCCCCCTGTACTCAACCCTGCTGAGGTCATACCTCAAGTACTGTGTTCAGTTTTGGGCCCCTCACTACAAAAAAAGACACTGAGGCCCTGGAATGTGTCCAGAGAAGGGCAACGAAGCTGTGAAGGGTCTGCAGCACAAGTCTTATGGGGAACAGCTGAGAGAACTGGGATTGTTTACTCTGGAGAAGAGGAGGCCTTATCACTCTTTACAACTGACTGAAAAGAAGCTGTAGTGAGAGGAGAGTCAGTCTCTTCTCCCTGGTAACAGCAGAAGGATGGGAGGTAATGGCCTCAGATTGCACCACAGGAGGTTCAGGTTGGATACTAGGAAGAATTTCTTCTCCAAAGGAGTGGTAAGGCATTGGAACAGGCTACCATGGAGGTGGTGGAGTCATCATCCCTGGAGCTGTACGGAAAATGTGTAGACATGGCACTGAGGGACATGGTTATTGGGCATGGTGAGGGTGTGGATTGATGGTCAGACTAGATGATCTTAGTGGTCTTTTCCAACCTTAGTGATTCTATGATACTTTCCAGCAGTGTGGCACAGAAGCTCATGAAACACAAATACACCATGTCTACCAACCCACTGATGTGGTCTCTGGAAGCCCTCTTGATCAAACCCATTTATTTCCATTCTATGTTAGTTGATGGTAGAGATTATGATGTTGAAAATCTCATCTGAAATACTAGCCCAAGAATCACTAGTTTCTAGGAACTATCTTCTTCGTAGCAACTGACTACATGAAGATTCACTTGCACTATCACAGTTTCCTACAGATAAAACACCAAAGATACCACTTCAAAACCTTAAAAAAAAAAAGAAAGAAAAAGATAGAGAGATGAAAACTAGCACCACTGACCTCAGTTCCAGGTGCTACTAATTTCATGGACCTCTTGACCACACATTTTCTGCTGAACAGAGCACATTTACATGTTGTGTACGTGTACCATCCTTGTAGAAAAGCTGATGTGATAACACAAAAAGCATGCATGCAGAGGGCAGTACTCGGTTTTCCTTTGAAGTGTATTTGTCTGTTGACTTTCACTTCTTGCATCTCTCAAACACCAACCTAATTTTATGCCCTTGACTTTATCACCTTTAGGAAGCCTAGCCTCAGATGTGTGAAACTAAGTCATCAGAGAGTTAACTCAAAACTTCCCATAACTAGAAAGCAGTTTGCCAAACAGCTCTGCCCGCACAATAACACCCTTTTCCACCTTACATGTGAAAAGAAATAGAACAACGGACTAAAAGCAAGTACATCTAATTTATTATATGAAATCAGTACCTATTCTAATTTTTTTACCCGTTCTTATAAGGTGGCTTTTTACTAGAGGATTAAATGTGTTCACATACTGAAAGAAAGAGAACAAAAAGTCAGTACTGTTGAGGTTCCCTGCAGAGAAGTGAAAAAATGCGCTTTCAAGAGCAAAAGAAAAGCAATGAATTAAGACAGACAAAAATTTTAAGTCTTTTTTTTTTTTAATTGGAAATTGGTCTACTTATCTCATAGTGCTGCTTCTCTGGAAAAGAATGAATAAAATGTTGTCATCAGATGACATTGCATTGTTGTTTGAGAACAGCATATATTCTCAAATTGCCAGTGCAAGCTCTGTTTGTTGCCAGGCATGCTCTGGCAAAGTACCCAGAAAGAGATCTCACGCCAGAGTTCTACCAGTGGGGCCAGGAACTCTCCATTAAATTTCCTGAATTTTATAAACGATTCGATTTTCTATTTTACCTGAGTCTAGACTGGGCTATGAAGCATTCATTTTATGAAGGCAAAGGAAATTCACTTTGGAGCAGCAGAAGCTTTAAGATGTAATAGTCACCCCCTAAAATCAATGTCTGCTTAAACGGACAAAAGTGGCTGGATGGAAATTGTCAGCACTTACAGGTTTCTTTACAGGTTTTCCCATACAGTGGGACAAAGGAGACAAACAGAGATGTGAGCATCTGAATTCCTTTAAGTATCAACACAAAGTATACATAGATTATCCCAATCCATAGCAAAGATGGCTCAATGGTATAAATCCCCACATATAGAGGAGGCACTGAAAGGGGCATTCAGCAAACACAGCTGGGGCTGAATACAGACCCACTGCATGATGCACCAGTGGCCTCAGCAGTGAGTATTTACAACTCATTTGGGCTGTTAGCACACCGTCAGCAGCAGCTCTACCACCCCACCCAAACAAAGCAAGCAGCCAAAGCGCTCAGTGAGCTGTAACACAGGAGAGCACATAATATTTAACATCACAGCTGACACAGCTTGGTTTTGTCCTTTATTAGCTCACTGAGGAGGGGAACACAACGTTTGACAGAGCTCCACAGGCCACGTGCCTCCTTCTCTTACACTGGTCCAAATCAGGATTGTCTCTTCTGCTCCCTCCACAACTACATTACACGAGCACAACACACGATCCACATTTCTCACTGATCATAAATACCTTTTTGCTTGATGGTAAGGGACTCACAGAAACCATTATCACAACTTAACAGCCTACAGTAAGTTCACAGTGGAGATTTTAAACCAGCTTTGTACTGCTCTGCTTCTGTAAGGAAAGGCAGAAACCGAAGTGGGATCTAGACACACTCAGCAAAATTAACACAGCAGAGGCCTCATCCACCCTCCCTCTGAGCTTAATTACCCCCTGACCCTCTCTCTAGCACTCCCAGCTTCCTACTGGGATGCAGCAGAAACCACCAGCTCTTTGCAAGCTGCACTCCAAGCACAGATCTGAGTACACAGGGTGGTATTAAAGAGCTGTGGGTGCAGCAACATGAATCATTCCCCTTTTTCTGTCTCCTGAACACCTTCCTTCCCCTCATACTTGCCCTTGCAGCACTTATTTGAAATACCTCAATTCTCACAGGGTGACATGAGAATCACATGCACCTCTCATGGGGCTGTGAAACCCTATGAATCTGTCTATGCTTCTTTTTTATTCATAGATTTAAAATAACGTTAAGAAAAGACAATTTCCACACAGATTCCTATTTCTTCATACAGAAGTCACCATGTTTCAACATCACCTTCTGAATTCTCTTCGTGCAGAAGAGCCCCCATCAGTGAAAACAACCCAAAACCCTACTCCACAACCTCTATCTAGGGCTAGCCCTATTATGGTAGGGCTGGGTCAGGCCAGCTGGGGCTGGCAGGTGGGGCTCACAGCAAACAGCTGTGGGCAATAACCTTTTACATGCCTTTGGCGTGTTCTATGGTTTTCTGTGGGTAGTTGCCCTCACCTCCATCTTCAGTAATCAAAACACCTTTCCCAGCTTTGTTCTTTGAGCGCTGTGCTTCTCAGATTTCTCTCTGTAGAAGCTGCTTGCCTTTCTTTTCTTCTGGTATTTTGTAAGAACATGAGTGTAATTTAATTTTCTCTCTCCCAAAAGCATTTTTCACATTCTTTCATTGTTTGCCTTTCTTTGCAAAGGGCCTTGAGAACCTAAGGTGGGAAATGTCAGTTATTGAAGTTTGAAGGAGCCAACAGTATTTTTCATAATACAAAAAACACTAAAAAATTAGAAAGCTCAAAATGTGGAGGTTTTCCTCTAGCAGTTCTCATGGAGATTTGATGCTGGCAATTATAAGAACATACGTATTATTGCCAGCTTAACTGTGTTTGTGACAAAGCAATATGTTAGAAATCATTTACTTAATTTGGAGATCGAAGCACAGAGCTTACCGTATAAATATACAGTTGTGGTAATGGAGGCAGGGAACAGGATATAGCTTATTCAGAAAGATTTCTTTTTCTAATAAGATTTTAAAGTTCACTTTTTTCTATAAAATACAACAAGACAGCATCCTTTCTTCTCAGGCTTGATTTCAAAGGATTTAAAATTGCACCAAATCCTTCTGCAGCCTTTTAGGCATCATCGAAGAAAGAGACACGACTCTTCCTTGCCATACTATTTCCACATCACCGAGTTTATAATTAACTGAATTGCTACAGCATGGAGTGATATTTATGCATACTGTCTGTTTTCTGCTTTTTGAAGTTGAAAAGAATCATGAGAAATTACTGACTTACAGAAAGTATAGATGCAGGCTGGCATACCGTGGAAATTTGTGTTTATATCTCTTGTCCATTGCGGCACGCCCCGTTCCTCTGTGGGGCTGGAAATGCCCCAAGCAACTTGGTGCTTAGATAAAATGGTAGAAAAAGGGAGGTTGTTCACGAACACTGTGCTAATGTACTGAGCAGCTGACTGAGACCGTGTGCTGAAAGAGACCAGCTGTTGGGAGATGAACAGTGCTCACTTTGCGTTCACGGGGGGTAGCAAATAGTTTTATCACCTTCCCATGGTCTTGGTCTTTAGGAAGCAATAAATAAGGAATTATGTCTGTACAGGCAGAAAAAAAATCAACGGTGTGTATTTATAGAAGGGCAGCAAAAAGGGTCACAGGTTCTTCCTCCATGTAGAGCCTCCACTCCCCAGACTTGACCTGTTTGCACATGTACTGGAATAAACTCTTAGTAGCAAATATCCAGAGCACAGGGAAGGAGTCTGAGTTTCCTGCCTTCAGCCCCGCCCTGGATGGACAACGAACAGCATTTCCAGTGTCAGGCTCATTCAAACACACCAAAAAATTCTTGGAATGTATTTTAGCGAGCAACAGTAGTCCAGATCTACAATACTTTCCAAGGTAATGAGAACCTCAGCAGAATCACAGGAACACCATCTCTCCTACCCTGCTTCAGCTGAGAAGGGTGGAACAGGGAGGGGAAGAAGCGTAGGCAAATGCAAGTGTTTCTGCCAGTCCATAGGAGTCTGCAGGCTGAGGGTAGCCCTTTCATCCCTCCAAACCCTCCTTGTATCCATTTCACAGGGACCCCTTGGGGCTCTGATCCCACAGAACCCTCCTCCTGCTCTGTCCCTCCAGCAGGATTCCATTTTCCCCTCCTGCTTCCCCACTGCCTTCGCCCTCTCCCCCAGCCCCCAGGACCGCATAAGCTGCCTCCTTCCCAACTGAGTTCCACCTTGCTGAAACACAGGATAGTCTGTCTCCATACTGCATACCATTCCTCAAGGAAGGTGTTGCCAGCACCTGGATCCACACAGTAAGGGGTTTATATGGATGCAGTACCACACAAAAGGTGAGGGGATTCTCCAGACTGATACATCTCCACCTTCCCACCCAGGAACATGGGTTTACAAACCAATGCCCCCATCCACCGGCTGAGTCCATTCTGGAAATTCTGCCTTCTTGAAGCCAAATGGACCTCCACAAGCCTAGCAGGCTTCAGAGGCAGGGAGACCTTGGAGGTAACTGAGCTGCCACAAGACTGGTAAGAGTGATTTCAGCCCTTACATGCTGAGCCTTTGCACAGGGGCTGCATGCAGAGGGACTTTTCATGAACTCTGGCAAATACCCGTTTTGAAAGATGCATACAAGCAAAGCAAATACATTAATCTACCCATTAAACACACTGGCAGTTCTGGCCCTTCTGCATGTTTGAACACTCCTGTGTGCCAGAGCAGCACTATGATTTCTGCATGCTGCCTCCAGAAAAAACCTGCATTTTGAATAGTCTTCAGTACCAAGAGCCAAAGCTGGAGAAGACAAGGATAAGGGCACCACAGAGGGGATGCATTCAGGTTCTGGGAGGCAGCCACCAGCTCTCTACTGTGAAGTGGCTTTTACTGGCACCACCTACTTGCTCTGACACCTGATGCCCTACAGAGCGTAAACAGAAAACACATCAGGAAAACAGTCAGAAAGAACAGATAGAAGGCTGTTACTGGGTTTACATTTTCCAGGCCCAATTTGCAGTGAATGGTAGAGCTTTACTGCCAAGGTAAGGGGCACCAGCATCCAGAGTGAGACTTGGTATTCTTGGCAAACTGAATTAACAGTGGCAGTGATAGCACATGGCTCACACTGAAAGCGCTTAGATAGGGAAAGCACACTGAAAAAGCCATTTGTATTTAGAGAGCTGTCACATTCACCTGCAGGCTCCAGCACTGAATTCAGCAGTGCTGAAATCTCTCGTCAACAAAGAGCGCTCTCCTAAACAAGATGACTCTACTCTTCATACAAGCATCTTTATGCCAACGAATCAGTTTTTATATGAGATTGTACTGCTATAGAATACATCCCACTTACTCTGGGAAGACTCAATCTCCACCTACACTGGGTTCGAGATGAACAAAATCCATATGGTAGGCTTCCTACAGACCTGGTTCTGTTCAGTTACTACACATTTTTGTTTGCAATAACTGGAAGCGCTGCCAAAAAAACTGATTCCATTGTAGTGACTGCTTGCTTTTTGATAGCAGGCTGGTGAGATGCAAACATTACAGTAACCCTCTACACTGTAACAACTTTTAAAGCTGGCTGCACCCCTTCAGATTCAAAGGCTATCATCAGTGCAAAATCCTCTTGCACAGCAGCCCAGGGAATTTCCTGACCCCAGATGTGTTGGGTGCTGTTCCACCCCTAGCATTCACTGGTCACTGTAGCTAAGTTTCAGTACAGCATTTATGGCAGCCTCTGGTCTAAATCTGGCAATATAGGGGATAGAAGGTAAGGGTAGGGATAGATTCAAGCAGCATGGTGAAACAGTGAAGATTTCTTGATGCCCTGATAACTCTCTATTGTATCTAAATTACAAGTGGATCTTCTGGCTCTTTTCCTTTTTTACTTACAGAGAAATATCTTGAGATAATTAAAGGAAAAGAATATATGAACATTGGTTTTTTTCTGCTACAGCCCAAGGTCTACAAGCAAACCCAGCTGACATCTTGGTCCTGTTATTACCTTCTTGCCAATAGCTAATGCACTACACATCAAATCTTTCTCAAGGTATACAAACTCTCTTTAAAGATAATACTAATTTCTGAGTTTGCTCAAACACCTTATCATACTCTCTGTCCAGGCCTGAGTTCACTTTTTCTTCTTCTTATTATTATTATAGAGGCAGATGAGATCAAAATCTTTCACAGGGTCTGCCTGGAACTTAAAAAAATGATTCAACACTGTGACAGCAAAAATGGTCAGTAGTCCTAGAATCACAGAATGATTTGGATTGGAAGCGACCTTAAAGACTATCTGGTTCCAGCTCTCTGCCGTGGACAGGGACACCTTCCCCTATGCCAGGCTGCCCAAAGCCACATCCAACTTGGTCTTGAACACCTCCAGAGATGGGAAGTCCACCTTTCCTCTGGGTAATCTCAAGAGATGCTCAAGCAGGTCCCATTTCCACTCTGCATGCTGCAGGGGACCCAGAGTAGAGAACTTGACAGCTCTCATGTTAATATAACTCCTGACACACCTGAAAAGGCTAATTTGAGCAACTCCTGACTGCAGCTTCTTTGTGGAGTATGCAAATGCACCTGGAGCTTGGGGCTTACTGATGGAGCCCGGTTTCTTTGTAGTCTCAGGACAGATGATCATTGCCATCTTCACTGAGAAACACGCAGAGACAAATTTACACCGTGTGAGTTTGGTACCCATCCATTTAAACCAGGTAAGCCAACATTATGCATTCATTTGGCCCATGATGTCTCCCCATTCATAAAAAGGAAAAACAGATGCTTGGCTACCCAGTTGCCTTAATTATTTAAAGAAGTTTCTGATGCTGGCAACAGCTCCAGCATACATAATTCAGCCTTCGTACCTTTCTCAAGTACAAGACAAACACATCAGTGTATTTTATATAAGCCTTCCAGGACATCGGTTATTTTATTTACCTGAGGTCAATTTAGATGTAAGTGCTTTAAGCAGCTAAAACCAAACAATGTTAACCCTCTGGTAGCCCTGCTATCTCAATTACACTTTTAATTTTCTACTACATACTTATGCCTTATTTTCTTCATGTAGAAATGGTCTTTAAGCACACCTACCTTAAGCGGAGGAGTGCAGAAATTAATATTTTATTTCACAGAGTATCAGGAACACAGCAGTGCTACAGAAGTTGAATCCCGTGTTGTTTTTTGGGAGCTTAGCACTGACATGTGCTGCTGTGCCAGCAGGTCTGCCAGGCTCTGTGCGGGACACCTAGGGGGCCTGTAACATGGAGAACAGTCTGCTCTGTGGCTCCTGCAGTAGTATTTGGTGGAAAAGACTTGTGGGAGATTGTTTGAGAGCAGAAAACGTGTTCCTTACTGCTTAAGTACTTGGATGGGATTAGATGTGACATCGCTATGTGTGATCTTGCAGAAATCATTTTGTTTGCCTATGCTTTCTGTCCTTTCATGCAGAGTCAGGACTCCTATAGTGCTTTCTTAGCTTGCCATCAGTCACCCAGAAGGTTCCTACAACAGTTTCTGCACAATGATCACAGTCCAATGAGCCCAGCCATGGAGCACTGTGATTCCTTACACATCTCCTAACCACAGCCTTGTGAGTAAATGATTCTCTGGTTTCAGAAGGTAGCCACAGCCCCATACCAGAAGAGCGGCATGTGCCCTGGGCCTGCAGGTGGGACAGAGACATAGCGGACTCTCAGCCTTTCCCTAAAAATTACCCATCTGAGTTTAGGTATCCCCAGGACTGTAGAGCTACCTTTTAAAAGGTTTCCTATGACAAACCATCCATGCTGAGCCAACGACTTTGCAGTTTGAGGAGAGATGGAAAAGGGAGAGTCCGTTTTTGGGAGGTATCCCCAGGCAGCTCCAGACACAGGGCTAGGGCCAGCCTGCCTGCAGGCCAACACAGTGCTTGCTGGACAGAGAGAAAACCCCATGCAATCCAACAGAGAGGAAAAAACAGGGTGTGACGTATGGAACAGCACCACCTGCCTCGGCCCAGGGACATACTACTTGGTGAGCATCAGACCGGGAAGAGGTGAATTTATTTACTACTTCCAAATAGGTGAGGTTTTTCCTCTTTCATTTAGCAGTACATCTCTGCAGAGAGAGGGAGACACAAGGGACCTTACGTTTCTGTGTTGGCTGAAATATGTAAACCATCAAACTGTATTATAAAGAAAAGCTTCAGGAAAAAATGTCAAAGTTAGTTATACTTGTAGTGAGGCTTAGATTAGGTGAAGTGAAGTGAGCTTCACTTCAGGGGAGTTAGATTTTCAGTTATTCCAGCAATGGTTTTTAAACAAGAATTGTATACTTCAAAAGTTCCACGTGACCAATGATCTCAAAATGAAGACTTATTTAAGGGTCTCTGATAGAGATCCATCAGTAAATTCCTGGCCTTCCAACTCTTCTGGAACATACCTCCCTCCAGAGCCTTGGCTGACTTGTCTTCTTCCACACCAGCATTGCCTGCACATATCATAAAATTTCTATCTGTTTCCTCTTTATCTTCCAGTGTGTTGGTAATCTCTGAGTGGATCATAATTCAGTGTGGTCACTACATTTTCCCCAAAAATGAAGAATATTCTCAAACTCTTTTTGAAACCAAAGTATTTAGGCTCACTGCATCATTCAGGCTTTGAGAGGATGGGTCAGAGATCTGACATCCTTGGCTTTCAGGCTTCATATTACAGAGGAAACAAAGCCACACCATGTACCAGTGCTACCTGCTTGAAAAGGAATAAAGCAGTGCTTCTGGTAAAATGTTTTACTGAAGGGAGAAGATGAGCTGCTGCTGTGAGGGAGTGAGGCTGTGATATGCCTCAGCCTTACTTTCTAGGTATATATGCATATATGTATGCATGTATCTGTATGTGTTATGCAGTAAGAAAGATTACATCACCTGAAATCTTTCTTTAATTGAACAAACAAATAAAAACACAATATAGCAAAACTTTATAGCTACCACCGCAAACAGTACTACCAGTTAACAGAAAACTCAAATGAAGTCCTCTGATTAGAACTGATGGTGGGAGGCATGAACACACAGACACCAAGCATTTTTCCAGCCCCTAGACAATAGTGTTCAGCAGCTATTGTCTTCAAACTAGTGGCTTTCTGACTGCACACTCACCTCTTTCATGAGCAGATCCTTTCCCGTGCAAATCCCCACGCCAAAGTGGGACCACACAACAGAGTTCACCTCTTGCTCCTGCATTTTGTGTTGCCAGCTCTTGGGTGGCTGGGAGTTTCTGTCAGGAAAGAGCACAGCCGGAAGCACTAGGAAATGTTGTGATAAAGAGAGACAGCCAGTGGCCTCTGCAGCATTTTTTTTTGTTACTCTTCAGCTCTCCATTACACACGACAATGAGAGGGTGAATAATGACGATCTTAGGGAGTTTTTACTTCTTCTGCCCACTCAGTCTTTCTGCTCCACAGTTCCCGAGATGCTCATTTCCAAGATGCATGGTTAGCTCTTAGGCAGCAACACAGAAAAGCGCCAGCTCAACGGTGGCATGCTTGACTCCAAGCCTTAAGCATAGCTCAGGTGGGTGCAGCACAGATGGATTTCACCAGTGCTGGCTTTCTGGAAGCAGCAGAACTATGTTCACACAACACTGTATTTGAGCTACATCCTGCCAGATCCAGTCTGGCTTTTTGCACTGGGTACCAGTTATCCATAAATTAGGTAATCTAGCCATGGAAAATGAAAAATGGATCAACTGTTCCTTTTGTAAAACTACAACCCCATAAGAGCAGCAGAGATGGAACATGTAGACACAGTAACTGTTGCTTTAACACCTTATCAATCATGTTCAGCATGCCTATGCCCACAGCCCTGAACAAGCTAATACAAGTACCAGAAAGAGAACCTCAGGAGAACTTTTTGCATGTACATCCCACTCATTCACTTCTTCTCATGCCTCCATAGTACAGCACCAGTCTGACTATTTCTGTGCTCTGCCAGCACAACCGGAGCCTTTTGCTGCCTGAATAGGTCTTGGTTTGCCAGGGCCTTGCTCATCAGCACTCTCATCATCATATTTCTTCTCATTCCTTGATATACAGCTCTTTTTCGAAGTCGGTTTAGAATTTAATAGATTTGACCTCAAGAAACTTCTTAGATAACTACTGACCTACTTCTATGAAGCTATATAGACTATAGATGCTTATGGATTTCTGAAAATAGTCTTCTTAAGTGGAAAATAAGTGGCTAAATACCAGTGAAGTTATGTGTACAAACATTTGAGAGTATTTCTAGCAGCTTCTGTAGGTAAGAGATTATCACTTCATCCAGAAGTGCTGGAAAATAACACAGCCTCATAGCTGTAAAACTCTAGCATTTGGATGTCTGGCCTTCAGACCTCTAAAATTCCTAAGGTCTCAATCTTGTTGCCTAGTATTATTTGAATAAATGAACCCCACAACACATTATGAAAAGGCTGTGGTGATATTCTGAAAGTCTTAACTTGAATTAGCAAGACTGGATGTTTTTTTTTTTTTTTTAGTAGGTATGCTGGGTAGGTCTGCTAGTAGATTTGCTATCAGAACAATCTTTTTGTCAGTACACTTCTTTCTGCCTCACAAGGAATTACCATGGCAAGCCTAGATTTCTATTTTAAGAGCATAATTGAGAGAATCAAATGATTATGGATGATTATAATTTAGTAAAACAGTTGGAACTTCTAGATAAACCTCTGTTGCTGTACTGTTTATTGGTATGCTGAGCTATCTTACAGTTTCCATAAGTACTGGACAGGAGAATCACAAAAAAATGTTAATTGCTTTCACTGAAGCCAAATGTATATATGGGACCATTACATCAGAAGTAGCCAAGAACTACATATCTCTTCAATGTGTCTTTTGAGCTCTTTCTCCTGTATTTTTTCTAGATTTTTTAATATGAATTTGCACTAATAATGATCTTAGATAAAACAAGTTAAGTTCACTCATATGAGTTACTACGGACTTCTGAATACTTAGGTAGAATTGCAAATTATGCTTTGCATTCCAGCATCCTAGGGTTTGACACCCCTTTCTGTGGTGACATTGTGAATGCTGTGATCTTGATAGTCTCAATAAAAATTTTCCTCTTAAAGTTACCTGAGAAATTTAGGAGCTCCATGTACAGATACTTAAGAAAAATAGCCATTTTGTGTATCATCTCATTCAGCCAGGTCACACTAAATGAGTGCTGGTTTGAAGCCTCTAACAACCTTTTGTTAAATTTCCACTCCCAACCTGATCAGAAAGGATTTCATGCTAATGCTTATTTCATACTTCTGCTTCTCTGTGGTCAGACTCACGGATTTGCTGTTACTAATCTTCCAACTCCAGGGTGACAGTTTACGGAATAAGATGCTATAAACACGAGTAAAGGCATTACAGACTGTCTCTTCAGAAGCTATTTACCTCTTTAAATCTGACTCTCACCTAAGCAATCTGGTACTTAATGATCTCTAGAGCTGCTGAGTTTACTCCAGGCTACTAGGTATGGTCTTCTTAATACAGTACTGAACTGCACGGGGAAACTGGAAAAAAGTTGAAGCAGAACATCAGGCAAATAAAGCTTCTCTTTCCAAAAGAGAAAAACCTGACACATCTGACAGGCTACTGCAAAAGGAGCATAGAAATCCCTACCAAAAACATGTGGGAGGGAACATATATTTAAAATAGGACCGCCTAATTCAGCTGCTAAATCACTGTAAGGAGCTCTGTACGTCTGTGTGTGCAGGAGGGAGAGGGACAGACAGAGGGAGAGAGGAGCAGAGGGAGGAGGGAGGGAGGGCAATGTGCCTTTCACAGAGCTGGGAGCTCGATGGGAATGTTTGATTAGCTCCTCTTTGAAAGAGAAAAGGTGTCCAGGCCTCCCTTCGCCGCCCGCCTCTGATTCTTTAGAATAATGTTGGCTGGAGTTTGTGGTACAGAAAAACTGGGAAAAAAAAGCACTTTCATACTGTGTGGAGAAAAGGAATAAAAAGTTGCACACCTCAAACAAGGTAATTCTGATGTCATTTCTCTGCTATATTCGTTTTCTGGGGACAGAGGGAATTGGGTTTTTTGTGCGTGTGTTGATGATAAATTTTTTCACTGCTAAGAAACTGTAGGGATGTAATTTTTTGTTTAACCTTCCAGCAGCATGCATAAGATCAAAGACCCAGGAAGATGAAGACATGGATGTAAAATGAAACTGTACTTTATATTTATTTCATTAAGCATTTATAAAAGCATTAAACCCCTGCTGTTAAAGTGGACACATATACTCACTGCCTGAATAGCAAGGGCTTAACTGCTTCATAAAGCGTAGTATATATTAGTCACACACCGATAGACACATATGTGGCTGTTGTTCAAATAGTGTGCAATAGGGAATGTGACCTGTTCCTTGTGTTTAAAGTGATTTTGCTTTCAAGACTTTTTCTTTTCCTCTTTGATCAATAGGAAGGTATGTGTTGTATCATTAGTTAGCACTACAGGTTTCTGGAGACACTGATCTCCAAGACACCAAATGGAAAATGATATTATTCCAGTGATATGTACTTACATGGTGTGAACTCCCTTGCTAGTTGGATAGATTCAGACATATAAGCAGTACAGTAGCCTAGGCTTCATGTATACTTTTGTTCTGAGTGCTTATTTTGCTTCTGTGGGTCCAAAAATGAATAGCATTGTCAAGCCTGCCACAGCCATTCAGCTCTCTGCAGAGAGATTAGAGTCCTGATAAGTCTCTTCAAAATGTGATTTCTGTCAGACTAGTACAAACATGAACCAAGTGCCCCAAGCAAACTTTCAACCCTACTCAATATTTTGTTCCTGAGTTTATGTGAACTATGCCATATCCAGAGCAAAACAGGAGATACAGGTTGAAGAGGCAGATCCTTCTTAGCATATACTCCTTTTCATCTAGTATCTCCAAAATTTAAACAAACAGAAGACGAGAAACAAGAAGGAACACACAAAGAAAACGTTAGTTCAGTTTAGATGGCTTACAAAATCTATTTGACTGAGAACAGCAATGGAGTCATGTATGTTTATAATGTGTTTTGCTGTATGCATGCTAAAGTGAAAAACACCTTGCATTTTACTATGGTAAAAGACTGGCTATCTTTTTCTGTACCTGTAGTACCATGTCCTTCAGTCTTTACTCAGATCATCACCTGAATCAAAGTGATGACTGTAAGGCCTATCTCTTTAGGAAATGCAAACAGAGCTCAAGGAAAAGTAACTGCATTGCACATGCACATTACTTTTTGAATATTGAATTGGTATCTTATTGCAAACTGACTTATTTTGCTTCCATATTTTATCTAGTGATTTAAGTTGCTGGGCTGACAAAAAAAGACTTTCTGTCTTCCTGTTATTCAAGATAAACAAAATATTTAATAAATAACTAAAAGTGAAACTGTCTTGCCAATAGAATTGAATATTGCATTGTGCTTTTGCCTGAGGCAGGAAGTTCTTAACATGCTTGCTATTTTCTGTAAGACACTTTCTTCCCTGACAGTATTCTTGCACAAGACTTACAACTGCTTGTTGAACCAAGTGGTTTTATAAGCAACACCACCAAGGAAACCAGGTATCCTCATACATGGGATCCAGGAAAAAGACCATATGTTGGTTTTCTAATGCCTAATAATGGGATCCTACTGAAGTGTTGCCTTTAGTGGGAGCATTAATAAGGTGTTCACCCCTTCACCCACCTTCTTACTTTCACAGGAAATTAATTTTTATACTCCCTTTGGTCAAACTTGATTAAAATGAGTACTTCTAAAAGAGGACTGCTTGAGACAGCGTGAACGCAGAAGATGGGAAAACACACTAATTACTTAAGGTGAAAGAACAGAATTATTATTTCTGGCCATTGGTTTTTAGAAAACACTATTAAAAAGAAACCTGAGGTTTGTGTAACAGTGGCATCAAAGACTTGATTGTAACTGGTCTGCCTGGAGAATTTTTACATTTTTCCTTTTCACCTCAGAGCTTCAAATGCAGCTCTAGAAAGAAAATACTGCCCGGTAGCATAACATGCTAACCCAACAACTATGGCTGTACTCCTCCCCCAGTGTCTTGAGGCTAAATGCAATAAAAAACCAATGCTCTAGCATACAGTCATGAAATCTCTCTACAGAGGATCAAGTGCCGGATCAGTGAGGTGCATGTTGTCCCATTGCAGTGGTGTGTTTTCTGGACAAGTGGCCCAGAGTTTCCTGAGAACCCTGGGAGACGTTCCGGCCTCTTGAAGCTCTGGGTCCACCATGCATTCAAGGACTCAGAAACTGAACACTGGCCATTGAGCATGCCCTTCTTTCTGAAAGCCTGTCCAACAAACAGGGCTCATTGATCTGCATTAGAAAATAGAAACGCAGAACAAAATAGAAATAAATGCAAAACTAAAGTTTGAGGTTGTTTTTTTCGCCTTGCCCACCTTGAGTAGTTTTTAAGGCCAGAGTCACTGGGAGAGATAGGTGCTTAGCACCTGCTTAAGCACTTCAGTCACTTTTTTGAACCCGCATGTGCACAAGGAGCCCCGTTGTTCCCAGTGCTGCTGGCCTTGGGTGCCTGTGCTGGGATTCAGCTGGGGAGTGGGACAATGCAGCCACTGTTTGGGGCCGATTGTCACACTGAGACTATAATTATCTCTCTTCTAATGACCAGCCAAGCAAGATAACAGTTTTTATTCTATGTTTAGAAAACAATGTCTTACTACAAATTGGTGGTTCATTCGCCTGTAAAAGAGCCTCTTTAACAGTCTTGGAGCAGATGTCATTCTTTTGCATCCCAGTTCGTTTATTTATTGCACACTTCACACTTGGAAAACTTGCATGAATGCTACAGAAGCAGCACAAGTGGTGCAAAAGTGACCAGAAAAGCTGTAGCTGTTTAGGCTGTATCTACACCAGTAAATTAAACCCTGTCTGGCTCCTGACAGCCTGCATCACGCGGGTGAACTTTTTTAGCTCCCAGCCCACAGGGGCTGCACGTGTGGCTGCAAGTGCTATGGGAGGGATCAGTGAAACTGACTCTTACAGACTCCCCGTAATGCCCTGCAGAGCAAGCTGCAGCAAAAAGGGAGGTGTGAAGGGGTTTGTTGCAGGTAACACAAGACTGTGTATGACAGATGAGATTTTATCCAGTACTGTGGCCCACAGACATGTTGGAGAGACTTCAGACATGGTGTAGGCTCCTAAGGCATCTATGGGGGTAGGTATACTCACCAGCAGTGACTGCAGCCTGCATGAATATGTCTGACCCTTGCAGACAGTGGGATGAATCAGAAGCGGGTGGTCAGGACAGCACAGCACTCATAGTTCAGCTACCTGAGTGTTGGCTCAGGTCCCTGCAAGCATTTAGCTCCAAGCTCTGTGTCGGGGCAGCTGCGCTGTTTGTGGTGTTTGAGGGCTGCTCCCACATCCTCTGCAGTGTGCCCTGCCAGCAGAGCAGTAGAGCCACCATTCCCTCTCTCTGCAGCCCTCTCTCCCTCACCTTTTGCCACCTTCCACTGAGCTGGCACCTCTGCTCTCCCTTGCAGTGGGACATGACTGCACCATTTTTTCAGCAAATGAGCCCTGGAAAAAGCCAGAAAGCATTGGGCAGAATGGATATTTCCCAGTGAGTCAGAACCAGCATTTTAAGTTGGAACTGCACTTTAGTTAAAATAATTATACCATCTGCACTATCACTTCACTTTCGCTATTGAAGAAAAACACCCAAATCTATAGCTCATCCTCCAAACTGGGAACACATCTGGATTCAGAAGAGTATTCATAACTACTTTTACTTTATTCAAATTATTTAGATTTAAACAGTTCTTAACCTGCCAAGTCTTACTGTCATGACTGACCTGGCTTTCTGGTATCCGTTAAGCCCATCCTACCTCTGCTTCATCTCCAGAGCTGAGGATGTGTTAAAAGTTCGCCGGTACATCCAAAATGTATCTCATTCTACAGGACATCCTACAGATACAGATATTAGAAAAAGCTCTAAAGATGCCAACTATATTTGCAAACTGTATTTTGGCCTGCCACCTTATAAAATAGCTTTGTAAATGTAACACATGTAACACAGTTTCTCAGTTGGCAGCTGGTTTCCTATGAAAAAACTCATAATTGCCAAGTGACAGTTTGACATGAGCCAGAATTTCTGGAAAAATTCTGAATGATCTTTGTGTAGCTTCATGCAATCCTTTAATGTCCCCACCAGGATGCACTGGGGATTTCCAATGCCTCCAGGCTTGTACATAAAACTGTGGAAATTTTTACCTCTCCAAGATCACTTGTTTACAGGGAAGTTTGAATGCGACCACGTCTGTAATTCTCGATCTCTCTGCCAGGTTCCTTTAAGGGTTCAGAAGGCTCCATTCTTTCTATTTGCACCAAACATGTAGCTTACCCTGGAGCTCCTAGAACAAGGGTGAGACACAGAGGAAAGCTGGCAGCAATGCTGTGTATCCTGGCCTTAGTCACCTCTACAGAATCTGAGTGATGCAAGGGTAAGGCTCCATGACTCTGGTGGCAGAAGGCATTGCTGCCAGTCAGCTGAGGAAAATGGAAGCCTGTCTTGCTCACCACCCTGACAATACATCTGCAGCACACCAGCATTTTGTTCTCCTGGGCTTGGTGGAATAAGTGTTTGGATGTGAAGGGTAGGAAGAGAGGCTGCTTGGAGAGGAGGATAACCAGGGAAAAGGAGAGGAGTGTCCAAACGAGGGAGGGAAACGGTTATAAAGTTTAGAGTAATTGCACTGGAATAATTTGGTACAAATAGAACCACTTGCAATGCCAAATACAGGTATCAAACATGCACCCATGAGTCTACCAGGAATGAATTTAGGCACCTGCTCTTTTCTTCAAGTATGCCCAGGTCAGACAGGTTTTTTTTCACTCTGCTTTGGGGACAGTTTCTCTACCAAACTACCTCTCAAAATATGAGGTAATTTTGGATATAGAATCTCAGGCTTCCGTAGTCTATATCTTCTATTCTCACTGGTGAAATTTGTGCATCAAAAAAAAAAAAATAAGTAAGTTAGGTAATAACTAGAAGCAGAAGCTCATATGATAATTTCTTCAAGCCAAAGATCAGAACAAACTTCCTAAGCTTGGTAGTCTGTTACACAACATTGAGATCTACAGGCTTTGTTTTGGTTTTAAAACAGAGCTTTAACCATAAACTACAACTTCCTGCTGTGTGATTGCCTGATTGTTCCTAGTCCATGCAATATACACAGTTTTCCATTTTGATCTTGGATTCTCAGAAACAGAATCCTGTGATTCATCTCTATGTTGAAACAGCAGGTTTTAAAAGCTTCTATTAGGCAAAATTAGTAAATCAGTATCAGCCTGGTCCTGAGAAGTACTTCTCAACAATTTCTGGCTGCACCTCTGTGGTCACGGTATCCATGTGAGGCTCTGAAGGCCTCATTCCCTGCCACCACCTTCTTTACCTCTTCAAGTGCCTCCAGGGCACTCATACATTAGGGGATATGGTTTTGGAAGCAAAACCACATGTGACGTTGTCTGCATGACCAGTATGCTAAAGAGCCCATGGGCTGCCAACATGCATACCATAAGGCTGCACAGCTTCACCTGCACAACATCAAATCTGCGCCCAGCAGCACCTTTTCAGAGATCCAGCATTACCCATAACATCCTCAATTATAATGCTAGCACTCATGCAAACCTGCAGCTCACTTTCATCCCAAAAGCAGCATGGAGTCTCAGGTTGTCTTCTTGAACCATTAAAATTGGAAACAATACTCACAGGAGTACAGTTTTCCGCTGGCTCCCTGTCGATGTCTAGTGATAGTCCTCAGCTTGAACATGCCTGCTGGATTACAGGTGAGCTGCACACTGACACCAGAGCGATGAATACAACTGAGACTGCCTGTAGCTAAACCAAAGTGGCAACAACCACTTGCTGAGAAGGTCAGCCTGCTGCAATGCAAGGAGTAAGGCTCAGCTGGCACTGCAGCCTTGCACCATAATCCCTTGAAGAGCAGGACTCACCTCCAACCCATGGGAGGAGGGGGGTCAGACATTCAAACCTGAAGATCTCTCTAGAGCAGGTAAAATACATGCAACTTGTCCACAGAAGTATGGGTAGACTGTGCGCAAAGACTAAAGACTGACTTTTGCCATCCTCTGTGAGGAGAACAAGAAAGCACAAGCAAGCAAGTGACCTGTGGAGCCGATTGTGGCCCAGATCTGCAGGACGTGAGCCTGCAGGAGATCCGCTCACATGCCTTTTGCACCTGGCTACCTCAATAGCTCATGCATCTCCTCTGAGCATGACAGTGGCCCCTTTATATCCCATACCTACGGCAGTGGGGTCAGGAGGAATGGGCTATGCCTGCAGGGCATGGCCTGGGGCAGTTGCCAGCAATGAAGCAGCTTAGCTTTCCAAAATGCTTTCTGCGGCTTTTTTGACACTTCCTGATTTCCTGAAGATATTTTGATTGCCTTGATCAAGTTACTATCAATCAATTCAATTCAACCGCTTGGTGCTTTTTTAAAACCAGTGCTACATGCCAGAATAGCTCCAGGTAGTTTTTTTCAGTTGCACATATTTTGTGAATCCTTATCCAGTAGTCCATGGTTTTGGCAAGAGGCAGCAATAGTTGTACTGGCTGAACTCATACAGCTTCCATTCTATTTTTCTGAAAGATGATGTATAAATTTATCAGTGTGCTTAAGGATCAGTTTTGCTTTCAATCTAGACATATAACTCACCTTTGCAGCAAAGGGATACACATGCCTTTAATAAGCAGAGCATAAACATACTAATGTTTCTCTATATTTCTGCTTCTAAGTTTTTACCACACAAAAAGGTGTTAAGCTTTGTCTGAACATGCCACAAAAATTTCAAAAGCTGTCCCCAGAATGATGTGCAGTTTCTTCAATGCCTTTTTCACAAATTCTTCACTTTCAGACCAAATATGTGCCTTCAAGGGAATTCTGACACACTACAATAATTCTTAGTTTGCAGACAGCACAATAGCGCGGTTATTCGGTGTTTTTTTTAATCATGCATCCAACCTGAGAAATCACGTACTGGACTTTAAGAAGTCCCTTTGACTTTTTAAAACTAAGTGTATTGTTGAAAATAGAAAAAAAAAACCTGTGTTTTACAAAGAGCAATGGAAATGTAGCCATGAATCTTATGCTCCATACCTAGCACAGCCCTTGGGTCCTCCTGAATTGCAGATTTTTCCATTTCCCTTGTGGCACTCCTTTGCTCTCAGTTTCTTGGGAACACAGCAGTACAAGGAACCTGGCTGGAGCCTGGCTGGTGTTAAGCAGAAGTCATTACATTTGGAAAGGGAAAGAGGTTGCCTCCAACAGTGAGCAAGTTCCAGTGCGCAGAGGGAAAAGGGCTCAAGCCTAAGAGAAATGGGGACACATAAGAGCTGTGAGAGACGGACAGACAGTCAAAGGAACTTGTCTGGACAGGGGTTCACAGGTTGCATGTAACAGCAATTCCCAATGAACCAGGAAAGCTAAGCATCGAAATGAAAAAAAATAACATATGATGATTTAGCAGAAAACAGGAAAGCACAGTATAATGACCCTCATAGAAATAGTTGTCTCGATATTCCAAGTTACGCTTTCTCTGTGAGTGGGTGAGATATCCTAAATGTGTTTCTTCCTGTGCTGGGAGGGACAGGTCAGACCAGTGTAATTGGTGGTTATCACTATGAGAAAGTATAATCACTACAGCTTTATTTAGGCTTGAGAAAGGTCTCGCAAATTAAATCACACTATAGTTTTAAATAAATTACCTTCTTCTGAAAGAGCTCTGTGGAAAGCAGAGAAAGCATTCATCACCGTTACTTCAACCTTACATTGGTTTAATTTCAGGTCTTTGCATGAATATAAAATGAATAGCACAGGGCTGCTTGGGTGTTTTTATTTGGCTGTAAATTGCTGGGTATAGCATCTTTTCATTTTACCTGCCTGACTGGGACTATTTCATACTAAATTCTCCTTGAAAATCTGCACATAAACATTTCTTGAAGTGGCTGTGAAAGAAAATAAAAATGGATTTGTGTGTCTGAAGTGCAACTTAGATAGCACTGGGACATCTGACTGCAGCAACCCACTGGGTACTGCGTGCCAGCAGCCCCACTATCTCTCTTCTAAGATGGGGACCTCATAGAGCAGAGCAGGCACCATTTAAAGCACAACACAGCAGTCAGTCAAAGCATCTATAATGAGAGGCAAGTGGTGACAACCCTTGATCAGGAAGAACTGTATTCAGGGCTCCCTGCAACCTCAGAGAGTTTCAGCCCACATTTCTATCACCAAATAGATCCCCATCATCATGCTCCAGATCATGAAAGACTGGGATATTCCCCATTCTCTTCTATGAAGCAGGACCCTTCATAACCAGCAGTACTAGAAATATGGATCAAAAAGACAACAAGTCTTTTTGAAGGGGCCTGACTTGGTGCTTCCCTGCTTGCTTTCCTGGGAGCAGAGCAGAAGCAGAGCCTCTGGGGAAGGGAAGGTCCCAGCACCCTACATCGTCCTCCCCCGTGAATGTCCCGGCCACACAGCTGCAGCAAGGCTCCTTTGGCACCTTCACAGCTCTTAGAATCCCACACAGCCACAAGCCAGTCAGCTGAATTACTGTGAAAAACAGACCCAACACCTACCTTCCTATAACAACATGGGGGAAACCAGCACATCTTCAGGCAACAGAGCAGTGTCCAAGCCCCTACTCCCATCTCTGAAGCAAAAGGCCTGAACACCACGCAAGAACAGCAGCAAACACCACCCTGCTATGAAGATGTGATGACCCATGGTGGGGAGGACCACTGTAGATCACCTTGAGTTTCATGTGGCTACAGAAGGGGATGACAAAGAGTCTGCAGCTACTGCTTATGTACTAAAGGCTTTTTACTCAAAATGAATAGCCCTGCCTGTAATCCTATGCTAGCTGTGCATGTTACACAGAGACACTTAAAGGTAAAAGAGCAAGCTGTCCACAGGCTCAGAAATGCATCCAGCAGTAGTTTGCAGGGCAATCTAAGCTTCTGGAATCAAATATAATTATCAACTTTGCTTTTTCAGTACAACTCATACCTGCTTTTTTAAAATAAACAATCATTTTGATTTTTTTTTTTTAATGGCAGATTATCAGAGCAACTCAATGCACTGCGTTTACACTGTTATTTCCCTCAGAGAAGAAAGGAAGGGAAACAAAATTGCAGGTATTAGCCCATTTACCTAGTTTTCACCAAAACACACAGCTATTATACTGGTGAGCTAGGGGATAGAATATGAGCATGAAACAAAGAAAGAGTGAAACATAATTAAAAAAAAGAAATTAAAAAAATCTAAAATTTTTTATCCTATAAGATGATGATCAGCTCTTGTTTATCTGAACCAGTGTACAGTGCACCTACACCAAACCCACTTGATTTTCCTGTAAAGAGCACATATTTAACTCAACCCACAGTGCTTAAAGATAGCTCTGTTAACTCCAAGTTACTTGTTTGAATAGCTTTCAAACAAAGCCCACTTCTATTTTTTTTAACAGCACCAGTGCTGCTGCTATATTACAGCTCCTTGAGAAGGAGAACAATAACACACACTATTGTGGTACAAAGAGAGTACAGAAATTAATTTCTGCAGCACAGGAGATTACAGGAAATAAACTGCTTACGCCTGCAGAGACAAAGCACGTGACACCAGCAAAGAATTTGTGTTTGCACATGTGACGGACAGCATTGCCTTACACCAAGTATCAAGGACTTACTTAAAACCTCCAATTCCATCATCAAATGTATAGTTTTCTGTGCATTGACAGTTTATAGTGATAAAAAACCATCTGTCTGTTTGTAGAGGTTCTTTCATGTAGCAGCTCTCTTGGAGAGCTTTATAAAAGCCAAGCTGATATAATAAAAGGTCAGTGTAAAAGTCTGACTTCATGTGCTGGAATACTGGCTTGCTAATTCTGTCTTTTCCCTGGCATTCAAGCTTTTTCAAATATTTGTGGTAGAGAAAGAGGAATCAACATTTTTTCAAATAGAAATCTGATTTCAAAAGGTTAGGATAGTACTCAAACTTGGAAAAACTGAAGGACATGCTTCTTGCTGGATTTGTGCTTGATTTAACTGGGATTTTAGCAACATTAATATAATGCATATACACTGCTTTCCTGGTATAGGAATAATGTATGTTATAGCAATTGAGAGGATGCACATGAGGAAATCTACTCAGACAAAGGAGATTTAATGCTAAATGGTCACTTGCTGCCTGCAAATAATTAATGGAAATCTGCTAAGCATAGCTGGCATTATCAATCATGAAGAGAGTCACAGAAAAGCAATGGAAGATGCCAGTGAATCAGGGCTTCCAAAATATCATCCAGATCATCCATTGTTTTGGTTCACTAATGAGACATAAACTCAAAAGGGACCTTAACATCTCAGTGCTGGGGGTGAAAGGATCCACAGCAAATGGACGTATCAAACAAAAACAGGGCTCTGGGCATTAGAACTTTTTTTTTTTCCATTTTCAGTGTGTGACAGGAATTTCATGAAGCTGGAAAAATGAAAATATGTAAAATCCAATTTACACCAGAGACAACATAGCTCAGAGAATAAAATGGCAGGCTTAGGATAAGTGGCTCCTTCCCCTGTTTTGCTGACCATCTGAGATTTGGGTGGAATTTGTCATGGCTATGGAGCCATAACAGACACACTCCTCTTACACACAAGATTTCTCATTTTGGCTTTCGTAACGTTAATTACAGTGTGGATTATTTTGTTACATATCCATGTGGCCCCTTGCATCACATTTCTGGAAGACAGGTGGTTTGGCCAGGTGTACTTCAATAGTAGGGAGTCATCAGGAAAAGAACAGCAGAAGGATGACGTGGAAATTCATGTAGCCACTTGATGTTACATTTGTGGTAACCTCAGTGGAGGACTCTGTGATCATTTATTTCTCAGAGGGTGGACTGGATTACATATAGTGCATATTTGAAAGATATAAGGTTCAAATAATCTTCAAAACAAAAATAACATCTGGAAGCAAAAGGGAAGATCAATACAAGACCTACATGAAGCACATCTCACTTCAGAAGAAAAGAAAGAAAATCAGGTGAATTGGACTCTTTCTGTGTGCTTAGTGAGTAAAACCATATGATAGCTTTGTTGTGTAAACCTCTGTCTTTCACAGACAGGTTGACAGTTGCATGCATGAAGGGCTTATTTTAGGTTTGAAAAGAAATAGAGTAAGAAAAATCATAATAGTGAGACTCACAACAGTAAAATAGGAGTAATCTCAGTAAAACTCATAGTATAGTCTAACTCCAAGCAGAAACTTCGAGTTTTGTTTCAATGGGCTCTATTAATGTTGTAAATTTATAAAAGGACATTATCTCTGCTTTAACAGCAAAGTGTCATTTTTGATCTTCTGCATATAAAACATCCCCAAATCTGCCATTGGATCTCCAAGGACTACAGAACCTGTTGCACGCACAGGTCCATTTGCAGGATCAGAGCCCTAGCTTCCCTTTCATTTCCAGAGAAACAAAACATCACCATTTTACTCCACACTTTTCCTCTCTTTAAGATTCTGTAGTAGCGGATGCCATACTAGCACACAGTATCTCCAGGACCTACAACAGGTGATGCCTGGGCCCCAAATACCATGACTGCAACCAGATTCCCCTGGAGCCCTAAGGCAGGCGCTAACTGCCCTGCAATGTAAATCCCCCTGTGCTTTCCCACACGTGATAGCCCAAGGTCTGAGGACCCTGACCACAGTACAGAAGTAGAAATCAGAGATGTAGCTGGCATGTATAAAAATGGTTATAAATTATTGTCCGTAAACTGTTGACAATTATAAAAGTCTACATCTGGCTGAACCCAGTTTAGTCTCGCATGCTGTTTTTTCATTCTCGCTCAAAAATCATGTGACTTGCCCTAAAAAAGACGACCCATTAAGATGAAAAATATGGAAACATTGCCTGTGAAGACAGACTGCATATTTCTCTCCCTGTCTCCCATATTTCTACTGTCATTCTAACTTTCCTTCCTGAGACAGACAAAGCCTTGGTCTGAGTACGCAAATCTCTGAGTGGAATCTGCCACTATCTCATCTTCAAGGAGGCAGATAACTTGCTTTTCATGATCATCTCCAGCTTTAATACCCTGCGTGTTTTCTTCTTTGACATCAAGATAATTTTGGCTTTAGTGCAAAACTTGGCATTTGTAAGCATGTTATCAATTTCTTTGAACATCAACTTAATTTTAACCCTAGAGGTTTTCCTCTAATTCACACAAATATTTTCTCACTCTCAGACTTTTTACTCTGATATATATCAGACATTTTGCTTTATTTTAATGATCATTAATTATGAGCACCCAGCTTAGCACTTCCCCAACAATCACCGAATAATGAACACTTTTTCCTACAGGTGAGGAATTAATCAACATATATTGTGATGGTTTCATCTTCCTTTTTATTTCCTCATATGACTTGTTTAAAATAGAGGGAATGCTCAGGAGAAGAAGGATTCCTGTGATTAGTTTGTAGTCTTGTAGGCTGGCCAAGAGCTTCAGGGATGGCAGGAGTCAGGAACCATATAAGCAGACCCAGAAAAAAATGCCACCCAGATGGGCTGATGTCTTCTTAATCTCAGGCTTGTACACACACACATCCTCAGTAAAGGGAAGAAATCAATAATTTGTCTCACAGTCAATGGCATGATTGCAAGATACTTCATGCAACTTGCTTCAAGAGTGAGCTTGAAACTTATGTTCCCCTTACATTTTTGAGATTACAGGATGCAGTTGAATGTGCAAATCTGTGAGCACTCCCTAGAAAACTAGTGAATTAACTTCAACAACTGCATGTCCATATCTGTCATGTCCTCTGCTACCACTGGCTTCAGAAATAAACCTTGAAACCAATGAAACCTTAGTTTTGCTGAGGTAGAAGTCAAAGTTTGACAGAAGTAGAAAATAAGTCCTTGGTTGTTCTAGAGCCCTAGCATGATCTCTGGGGATATCAGCTGCTCTGCAAAGCAAACACAGCCCAGGAGAAAAGTGCACAAGACATGAGGACTGTGATAGGTTGATGAATGCTGCACACTCCCTCTTCCCTTACCATTCCAATATCATCTACAACACCTCTATCAGCATCCTGATGTACTCATGTTTTCCTTTTCAGTGCTCCTTACTGATCCAGACTTTGCTTCAGTCACCATGAAGGCCTCAGTCATTGCAACCTTCTTTGGTAAGTACAGCTGATGTGCTGCAATTAGTAGTTAGTACGTTTGTACTCCCCTGTCCTGGCTGCTGGTGGAGAAAGCCTTGGCACAGCTTTTCAGAAATGGGCTACCCAGATCTTCTGATTTTTGCATAGAAATACATAATACTAATTTCTTGAAGAGATCTCTAAGTGCCTGACCATAACTAGACACAGTCTACATCAGATGTACCACCAGGGCTGAAAACATCTGTAACTTAAAGATTCCCTACAAAGAAAAATCAGCTATTAATTTTGTATTGTGGGAGCATCCTGTTTTCCTCTGAGTTCTACAAGAACAGAGAATTGTCTCTGACCAAGAAGGTGCCAAAGCAAAATGGCTATAGATGTGTCCTCTTTTCTTTCTCCTAGTAGTCTTTTCCTCTCCCTGACTTCCCAGTTACTTCACGCACAGAGATGTTGATCTACTGGTATCTCTATCACACCAATTGCAGTTTCCCCCATTCATGGAAACAGTTGGCCTTTTTTTGTTTTCTGGATCACTTAGACTCAATGACATTTTTTGACAGTTAGTTCCACAGATTAATGCATGATCAATTGTTCTTGAATCCCCTTCAGAAATCTCCCTCATTTTCACTGGACAAGTTAACCAACAAGCAGAAACTTAGATGTGTCATTAAATATTCCTATTTCATTTTTTCAACCACTTGATTAAAACTTGGGGAATCCCCTGCAGAGGAGCTTGAGGTGACTGATGCTGGTAGTCCACCTTTTTCCTGAAACTATGTTTTCTTTGTTCTAGGTGTATTTCTTACATGTACATATGCAGCTAAGGAAGCCACAAAGAGGACCAAGAAGGCTAAGCTATGTAAGTGATCCCATTAGTATGCTTGGCTGCTTTACAGCAAGGAAGACTGATGCATAAAAATGTCTGAAGTGGTATTCTGGTAACTCTTCGCAGTTCTTTGCAGAGTCAATGGAAACATATATTAAGTAACAAATTATTCTACTGAAATCAGATCACTAAAATGTGTGCTACCTTCAATGAATAAAGGGGATATTGTGTATTTCAGTATTAAAATGTATCTTCAGTTGTCCCCACACGCCATACAAGGGTCATCATAAGGCTTTTGAAAGAGACCAGAGTATATGAAATGAACCTGCTGTAACATAAAGCATATGTAGTTATTTAGCATGGGAGAGGCTGTATATGTCTTATGCATTGGGACTTTCCATCCTACTCTATAAGAGTATTTCTCTCCACAGACTATTTTCCCTATTTAGTTATTTAGTAAAAATACAAATAGGCTGGGAGGTGATGACTTACACTTAACCCCCTGTGCAAAGTAAACTGTACCCAGCAAGTAGTTTTAAAACTCAAAGGGAAGATAATGGGATGTGGGTGCAGCCTAGCTTATAGATGGCACAGAATTCCAAGAGCACAGGGGAGACTTGGGAATCATCATGCCTCTTGTGTGCATGGTCATTCCTGGTCTCTACTCATGGCTGCCTCTTCCCCTACTTCCTTCTTTCCCAGTGGTAACCACAGCCTGGGTAACCACATTTCTTTCTCTCTCCAGCAGAGAGACATATCTCCATCAAAGAAATAAGCACTGAATGTCAGAAATATCCTGAGACTTCTTCATTCCATCCTTACAGCCACAGCCCTTGGTACAAGGCCTGTCATGTGTTACACTGTAGATGCACAGGACATAGACGTGTATCACAAAAGTACTGGTGTAAGAGCACAACAGGAGGGCATCCCTTTCACTCAGTTACTCATTGTTTTATGACAAGACCATTCAGCTATGAAAACGTTCAATCTGACTTGACTTTACCAAGATTTTGCCCTCACAGACATACCTCAGATTGACTGCGACGTCAAGGCTGGGAAGATAATAAATCCAGAATTCATTGCAAAATGCCCTCCAGGATGTCAAGATGTAAAATACCGTGTTTATGGCACAGACATTTATGCTTCTTTTTCCAGCGTGTGCAGTGCTGCAATTCACAGGTGAGTGGGTTTAACTGAGCCAGGCACCCAGAGGTAATTATCACTCGTGGCTTTTTGCATCCTTCAAAGTTTGCAGTGCCTTGTAGATCTGTTTGCAGACTGCTGTCCTGGTAGAAAGCACATGAGAAAGACCAGTGTGTTACTATGGATCCAGTGCTGCCAATTCTCTATTCCTACTGAAATCAGTTGTGTTTGAAGGTGTTTCTCAGCTGTAGAAGTGTCTTGACATTTGCAGATCTCAGACTATTAAACTATTCTTATTCAAGTGGGATGGAACTGCTGCTACTAATAAGGTTTCAGAAAAAAGACATACCACTGGCAATGAATACATACAGCTCACGCACTTCTGGGACTGGTTTTAATTCTGAGGATTTGAATTGAACTGGCTTTGATGTCAAAGGCTGAGTAATGTGCCTTTCTGCCGCAGAAGGAAATACTGGACAAAAAATGTATAATGAAGATTTTGTAGTGCTAATTTTGCCAAATTTAATTTGCCATGCAAAAAATGTGCAGATATTTTTAATGGAGAATCACTTCAGAACCAAAACACCATAATTGCGGGCAGGATGCAAAGGCAAGATGCATTCAGATAAAAGTGCAGGAAGAACTTGTAGAGTCTGATTGACATCTTGGCTTCATTCAAAGAGTTATCACAGTGCTTCCAGTTCTGAGAAATATCTGGGAACTTGAGTAAGTTTGAATAGTTAAGACTTTGAGACTTTGTACCTTATTTGAAAAACAACTTCCCTTGATATTGTGTTAGGGAACTGTAGCAGCACTGAGAAAGTAAAAGTGCTCATGAATCTTTGGTGACATCAGCTGCTCCACCAGTGGGAATTCTCTGCCCTCCTTCCTTTCCCAGTCCCACCCTGTGAATTGCTGTGGCCCTGTACCAGCCATACTTCAGTATGACCCACTGAGATGGAAAACTGTGTTAATGTGTTAATGTGTTAACATGAAGCTTTTAATTGCCATGGAAACCTGTCTCTAAATTAATATAAAATGCAAAGATTTTAGCTTTCTTAACTCAAACTGCCTAGTATGAGTTGTCACTTGAACATGAAAGAAGAGAAAAGCTCTGCTGTAAGGGGTGATGCTTACAAGGGGACAGCAGAGCCCTCCCTGTGCTGAGGCCCACTGCCCAAGAAAGGACTGCATGGAAGTGAGTCCCACTACAAGGCCGCACACCTGGGTGCCACTGGGCAGAGCACTGCCGTATCTTGGCTAGAGCGGCCACTGCTCAGCCCTGTGCTCTGGCGATGGCCTTCAAGGGGCTGGCTTTCATACAACAAATTCTTCTTTTGGATATTAGTGCACAGTGAAAATTGCATGTTTCTGCAAGCAAAGCTTGTCCCAGAGGGAAAGTAGAAAATACTGATGGTGAATGCAAATTCTGCTGTAGTCCAAATGCCAGTTCCCTGTATTACTGGAGTGAGGGTTTCAGTTTTCCCCATTTGCCAGTTGAATTTGGCTTTGTTACCTTACATGGCGCATCTCCGCAGCTTCTAGTAATATTTTGTTCAGCTTACTCTGGGCTGAAGTCAGAACCAGGCTCAGTTTTCTGTGGATAACACATGCTGAAAAACAAAAAGAACATTAGTTTTTGCAAAAGAACAAGTCAGGCAAATGGGAGGTTTGCCTTGGATTTGTCTAAATTACTGTTGTTGCGTGGCTGGCCCTCCAGCTCTTAGAGTGCATCTCCTCGTGTCTTCAGTCATGCAGTCATGCTTGTAGGAATTGCAAGGAGGGCAGAAATTTGTCCTCCTATGCAACTCAGTCAGCCTTAAACACTGAACCCATAGATCAATGGCAAGAAAAAATGGAGACTGACAGTGCTGTGTAGCTGACTGCTCTTCTGTGTTGATGAAGTACAATTTTTTCTTAGCAGCAGATTTAGTGGTAGCTTCGTAGCTTTGCTGTGACTCCTGGTTTAAAAATGGAATTGAGCACCGCCTACCTCATGGACTGTGTAACAGTTTCTGTGGTTTGGGGAGAATTCCCACCTTTAGCTACTATATTTTCCCCTTGCAGTGGTGCAATAGACAACACGGGTGGGAAGATCCTTGTTCAGAAGGTGGCTGGCCATGCTGGGTACCGGGGGAGCTTCTCCAACGGAGTCCGGTCGCTGTCGTTGCCACGCTGGAGGGAGTCCTTCCTTGTCTCAGGTACCGTGCTGAAGCACCTTGGTTAGTTTTTATTCTGGGCTTCCTATGGAGACAGCAAAGAAAAATACAGTCCATTGGAGCTGTGCACTGCCCATTGCAAATCTGCCAGAAGTGACAGGTCTGCACTGACTTCCCGAGGGCAGCCCAGCTCCTGTTGTTGATGCTTAAAATCCAAGCCACGCGTTGGGAATGGTGGGTAGGTCTCCCCTTGCATTTGCTCCCCTGAAAAGTACTGCAGCCAAGCAAGCTAAGCCCCCTCTATGTGACTCTATGACCGTGTCTTCTGAAATAACTTGTTCCAGTGCTGCCATTCGGGCTCTGCAGTGAAGCCATGTAGACTGTCTTGCTCTGGGATGTGAAGGTTTCCTTCATGAGTGAAGCAACACATTTTCACTATAGCTGTTGGACACAATGACCAAGGTTCTCTGAGTTCTTAAATAAAATTAAGTATGCATAGTTTAGTGATATATACATTTAAAATAAAAAACTGTCAACGTATCTCAAATCACATATAGCCATACTGCATTTGTACAAAACACTGTATTAAGAAATTCTATTGCTGTATCCCAAATAAGTTAAGAAATGCTTCTTCCTCTCTAAGCCAAAATGTTTTGATATCTACCCAGCACAAGGAAATCCATTTTAATTTAATACTAGTACCTTCTTCTCCCCATAGTACATACAACAGCTCACTTGGATTCAGTAATGAAGTTCACAGATGTTTTTGTAGGTTATATCCTCTTTGCACCAGTTTCATATTATCTCAAACCTGCCTGAACTCATTCTGCCCATACAAAAACAGGGTTTAATTACTTAACATACAATTTGTAAATCTAAATTCTTGCTTCATCCAGACAAGGGACCATTCCTTGCTGGTCCACACTTCTGAAGGTTTGGAATAGGTATGGCCAACTGATATTAGTTAACTACATCATTTCTGGAAAAATCAACAGCTCGAGCAATGGAACAGCCACTAAAAATAAAGAAATGTTTTCATGCAAAAATTTGTAGACAGTAAAGAAGGTCTTAGAAGCTGACCAAAATGAACTGCCATCTGGAGTTTGCATTAATATATTTGGATGCCCTTTTTTACAGCATTTTACCATGGGTACACCACACTATGAGAAGGATTTATTTTGGATGAGTATGGCTTTCCTGGAATAGCTGAATTGCTACTTGTACTTGTTGCTGTTTTTTTTTCCAAAAAACAGCACATTGTAATTCTGCTACATAAATGGGAAATAAGATCTTTTTACCTCAGCAGCTGCTCACTTGTCATTCTATAAAATTGCAGGAATTTTTTATTTGTAGTAACAAATCTTTACTCTTAATTAATGAGACACTATGACGGATGATACAAGAGAAAATTAGAACTACAGGTAAAGAGAAGATGAAAAATCTGCATACATGTAGGCATGATGAGATTTGTCTTTCACGACTTAATTTCAAGCATGTTGAACTGTTGTTCTAATGCAGTGGAACTACATTGTAAACTGCCTCAAGCATAAATCTGTCATAACATAGTATGTTTGATACCACATTTCATATAGAAATAGGAAGGAAGTTCTTACTAACTATACCTGCAGAAAATGTGGTAATTTTAGAGAGAAATTCGGTCGACTGAACTCTCAGGAAGGCTGCGCCAACAGTTTATTTCCAGTTAGGGTATTGTCATCAAGAGTTTGCGATGTTTAAATTATGAATAGATGTCCACACAAAAGAGCATGAATCCTTGGGAGAGCCAGGCAATGTGGTGGTGTGATTTAGGAGCAGTGGGGAATAAGGACTGTCCCCTAGGATTAAAGCACACCAGGAGGTATGCAAATGCACTGGTATTCACTTTCAAGCACTGAAATGCCTTGGCACTCAGCTGAATGGCTCCATTCAGTTTAGGGGGAGTTTGAAGCTAGTGGTTTAAGAAAATAGAGTCCTAAACCTCTGGTTTGCTAATTGCAAATAGGCATGAGAGGGTGAGCGATTACCACCCCATGGCTTGTACTTCAAACAGCCAGAAGCTGAGGTTTTCAACTCACATGTAAACCCATTTTTAAGTATGTTAAGCAAACTCTGACCTAGATTCAACTTTTTCCAGATGACATATCACTGGAAAGGCAAATCACCATAGCTCCAGAAAGCAGGGCCACCTTCAGGTTAGGCTTCAGAGCTACCATTTGACAACATATGGGATGCAAGCTGATGTTTATCAAAAACCACAGAGTCCAGGAGTAGCCAGCTTCTCCTCAGCAGATAGCTTATTTGCACAGTGAAAGTCTTCAGGTTTTCGTTAGAAATTAGATTAGCACAGAAAGAATCTAAATTCAAATAAAATTATTATGCTATTGCCACATCTGTGTACCAACAACTTACCTGGCAATTCTGCACTGCCAGGGATAAAGAAATGCATTTATCTATCATCTGCTGTCACATACCTTTTTCACCTTTCTGCCAAATTTACAAAAGAGCTCCCTACTCCCGCTTAGCTCCTGAGGCCAGTTTTACCTCTGGGGAAAGTGCCAGTGAATATCTGCTGTCCTTCACTTAGTCCACCTTCTGTGAGAAACCCAAGAAAAAGGAAAAAGCTCTTTCCAGCTTGTCCATGCATCTAAGTTGCCGGCTTGGTCTTTTAGGGAGCTGTGTTGACTTCTGTGGAGCTGCTCTCAAATTACACCACTGTAAATGAGAGATGGGATAGATCATTTCAGCATTGCCCCATTAGTGCCTCAAAGTAACTTCTTTATTGATAGCTGAAATTTCAGAGAGGAGTAAAACAAAGGGGTTAGAGACATGCAAAGGAACACGAAATGGATGGTCTGTTCCAGCACACAGCAATGAGTTCTGATGACTGCTGTTAGTCTCTAACTAGCCACGATGGCAACTGAATGGTCATCTAAAAGAACCACTGAGGACACAAGAGAAAGCAATCTTATCATCAAGATTCAGGTTTTGCAGGAAGTGGAGACTGGTCTAACCTGAAGTGGTCCAGATGCTTGACACAGCACATCATCTTGTAGAGAGTCACCAGGGACTGGAAGTCTTTATCTACACCACATCCAAGCTTGCACAGTTATGTTTTTTCCAGCTCCTAGAGAGCAGAGCAGTCTTACCTACATTGAGCTTCTCTGCAACATCTTTCATTCAGTTATATAGATATGCATTGAGAATATAAAACTGTCCCAAGAAATGGAATTGCATGGCTACATTTACCAATAGGGATGGCATCTGGTGTGGCTTTATAAAGATTTGTGTTTTAATGCTTAACTGGGAAACATACCTTGTTGTTTTAAGACAGGACTCTCATTTTAGATCTCAATATAGCTACCATATGTCCCCACACACAAGCGCAGTCTTCTCTCACTGTTATTACTGCAAAAGATTGTTGCCAGAAATGGCACGTTGCAAAGGGAAGGTCTGAAAAGAATGGTGTGTGCTTGACGAAACAAATCCCACATCAAATAAACTTTCTAGTTCAGCTACATATTCGGGTGCTGGAAAAAGGCTACCTAGAGAGGCAGAGGGTTTAAGTGCAGTTTATACAGATGTTCTTCAGAAGTGATCATTTCATGCTTAACACCATGTGAGAGCAAAGAAATAAACGGACTAACCTCTACAAATCCTTCCCAGGCCTGTATTTTCGTGCTTTCTATCTTTTTTTGAGATGCTGGGTTTTGGCATTGTTAGTGTAATGGTTTTGAGATTCTGCCATCAGATGAGAGAAATCCTCAGGAAAATGAGTTGGACAGTGAAATAGCAGGATCTGATTCTGAACACATATGTTAGAGGTTTTGTTTCTTATAATTTGCTGATATTTTGTAATGATTTTTTTTTGTAGAGGGCAAGCCAAGAAAGGGTGTAACATATCCATCAACTCTTGAATTCTCTTCCTCAAAGAGCACAGCTGTTAAACCAGGCAAGTAAATATGACCATCTTTCCTTAATATCAATTCACAACTATCTGCTGTAGCATCTCAGTTGTGTAATAAAAAAAATGTAATAATTGAGACTCTGAGGATAATGTACCCCTTATGCTCATCAATGTTACTATCTCATTCAGTTCTGTCATGGTCTTTTTTATGTTAAGCATACAGAATTATCCCAGACAATTTCTATTTTTTGGTCTTACCCAGATTCACAGACCTCTGTTCCCACCTACCTTCCCCCTCACTTAAAAACTGTATGATGTTGTTACTTGTTATATTTGAAGTAAGTCTTACGTGTTAGCTTTCTCTTAATGCTATTCACGTTACCTCTTGGGACACTTGATGTGGAAAGTATAGTAATACATAATAATATTAATGATATAGATGCCGATGTACAGCAGCTTTAGATAAGGATCATATGGTAAGGAATTACTCTGTGTAACTTGTTTAGCCTGCATCCCATTCTGTCAGACTCAACTCAGCTTAAATAATTTCTTTTCAGAAGTCTTTGATCAAGACACACACTAGGTGGTAGCTGATACTGAAGTGTACATGAAGTGTCTCCATCATGGAAATGACATTAGTTTGTGCTTTTTTTCACAGCTGTGTAAATTTCAGAATTTTCTCTGGGAGTATGAACAAAAAAAAGTGAATATCTTTTACTACTACACTTCTCTGTCATGACTCTCTTGCTCTTTGCTGAGTTCAAGTCTTCCTGAGCTTATCCACTGCGAAGAGTGATGTAAGGAAATGTGGGGCATCTTTCCCATGCATTCTAATGCCTGTCAGTGGGTGCATCCATCCAAGGTTGAACAGCTGTTATTTGAAGTCCTGCTTTTCTCCTGTACGTTACTGTTTGGTCCTTGGAAGCATAGTACAGAGATCTTTCCTCATTTTTAGGCTTTCACATGCACAATGGCATCTGAACACTGTAGTTGTTCAGCCTGAGTGTGTTTCACTCAAAGCCCAGCCTTTAGTTTGCAGTTCCTTTGTGTTTACATTCCACTAAGTACAGATTTGTACTTATGTCTTGGTGTAGAAATCACTAACTCACGTATTATGCACTGCTACAAAGGAGTTAACACCTTAGAAATTTTGCCTTTTCTGGAAAACGCTCACTAAAACCACATCTCTCTGTTCCCAAATCTACCCACACTTTAAATATCAGCAGAAGTGTGTCACACCAGAGCTGGAACAATTGCATCTGTGGTAGATTTTAGGAGGCCATAAGCAATGATTTCTTCCACCAGTGCTAGAAACCACATTACATGAAAATCAATATAGAAATGGGGAGTTGAAACTCAAGTCACATCTCATTCACACACACAAAGTACCAGAAGACTGCTCCTGCAGCAAGCTGATAGCATAAATGTCTTCCTTCACTTTGACTGAATGAATGAAAATGTTGGGATCCTAGCAACAAAAACTGCTTTCACACGGAGAAAACCCAGGATGACCAAAGGAGCAAATAATAACTGTTATATCAAGCCCAATGCTTGCAGAGTCCACTGCCTTGCTTTGCCCAGCCGTGTCCCACAAGTAGAAAAGAGAGCAGACCATCACAGGCGATCTTCTCCTAGCCCTCCTTAGCCCCATTGCGTCTGCACAGCCATCTCAGCTGTACTCTGCTAGAAACAGCTTGTTCTTGAGATAAGATCTCTGTAATATGTTGCTAGAACTACCTTGTGATAAAGCATTTCCTATTATTTAATTTTTAAAAGCTACCTCCTTCTTCTGATATGAATGATAGAGACTACATTGCAATATAATATGAAATATAGAGACTACAGCCCTTCGAGGATTACACTCACATATGTTACCAGATTAGAGAAAAATCCTTCTTCGCACCTGATCAGCTAGCTGCTGCAGATGCGCTTCTGGTCCTTTTCTTTAAATGTTGCTGGTGGCCACAGTGCCTCACAAATGATAATCAGATGAGGAAAACTTTCCCAAAACTATAACTATTCACAGGTGATAAAAACAATTACAGCTACTCTTTTAAAAGATAATACACATTATTAGGTAATCACTAACCCTGGAGTAATTTCTTAAGCAGGTCAATGATGCCAAAATAGCTAAAGAAGAGAAAAAAAAAAAAGTAGAAAGATCAAAATCCTCCAGTGCTCAGTCAGACCTAAAAGCATAGGCAGATCTGCTTGCAGGTAGCAATAAATGAATGGTAATAAATGTTCCAAGTATTTTGATGACTTTGGGTCTTAGAAGAACAGAAGGACCTAAAAATCACTCTTTCCTTCTAAGTGAGTCCATGGCATTCAGGATTTGGCCCCATGAAGATCTGACGGTGTCAGGCAAGGAAGAACTACATCTGAATGCGAACTAGTGACTGAAATACCATATGCTAGTTGGCATTCACCAGACAACCTACACACACCAGGACCCTGACTCACATTAATCTTATGAAGATTGGTTTATTAGTGGTAAAACCCCGTGTTTATTGCTCACTTCAGAAATTCTGTTGACATTGGCAGGAGCTTTTGGGCAGTCAGAAGCCTAAATGAGGCACCAAAAACATGCGGTGACTGCTGTCTAGAGGCGCTCATCCATCACTTTTTCTTACCTAGCAAGGAAGCCTTGAGTAGACTGACCAAACTTTCTAATGCCAGGTGTTGGGATGCCTCCCTTTGGAGATTGATGACCTCCTAATAGAAAAATTTATTTTATTCCAGAGCTGCCTTTGTTAACGTGTTTCATTTTGCTTCAGAGCCTAAGAAGCCAGAGCAAGACCTAAAAGTTACAAAGAGCGCAGCGATGTCTGATACATCAGGAAAAGCCTCAGAACAAGGTAGGGCTTGGGGATCTCCATGTCTCTTTCTAAAGGAACTCAATTACATTATCAGTCTCTTGCTTCATTGCCCATGGGCTTTCTGCTGTACTGTAAGCTCTCAGGTTCCTTGCTCCACGCAGCCAAGGTTACAGAGACTGCTGCTATGCCCATTCCCTGTTTCCACAGCACTGTCTTGCACAGGAAGTATCCCTTTGCTCCCTGTCCTCCTTTTCTTAGTGCAGCAGCTTGGAGCAGGGTACCACTCAGCCCAAAGAGAGCTGATTCACACTGATTTTTCAGCTGAGTTGTTTTGTTTTTCTTCTTAGCTTGCTTTCAGCATTATCCCATTAAAACTGTCTGAGACATGAGTTTTTCCACCAGCTTGCATTAGGTGGTAATTAATCCACCAGACAGCTTCATGATGATGCTTTCCAAAAGGGGAACATCCAGCAATAAAATGCAAGCTTGTGCTGTGCTGCAATGAATAGGCTGCATGAAGGCACACCACTCCTTTTCAGTGCACACGATCTGTCAAGCTGTCCCTGGGGACATGGGCAGAGAGGAGAGGAACAAGGCTGAGATTAACTTGGAATATATTTTAGGGTGACTTTGGTAGATAGGTGAAGAAGTAAAAGATGAAGATTTTCTAATACACTGACTGGAAAAGAACGGAAGCACACTAAACATTTTGTATAACGCTATTTAGGATGCACATTTTTGCAACTAGAACTGTCTCTGTTTTCATGACAGACTTTTAAAAGCAGTAGCAGCTGTGAGCTGAGACAAACTGAGCTGAAATGGGCACCCCTGTGCGCTGCTCTCACCGCACCCCTAAGCCAAAGCCTTCCTGACTCCTGCTCTAACCCTCTCCTGAATCCCTGAAACCTGTTGTTCTGCCAGCAGCATTTCAGTGGTGGTAGACAATGCATACTTCATTCTGGACTATGACTCAGAATTGCCATCTTTTTTTATTAGATGTCTGTTGATTTCTATTTATACTGATTTTCAAAGGGTTCAATTACACTGAGAAAAGATGATGGCAAAACAGAAACTGCAACTTCAACTGACTGTTTGAACCCCTGTACAGGTCTGAGACACCTGTCGGGCAGACAGTTTATCTCTTTCAAAGCAGAGAAAGTGTAGGAGAAACACTAAGTCTATGACAGGCTGTTGTCAGCAATCCCAGTGCCACACAGGCGTGTAAGCCATACTTCCACACAGCAACGAAGGCTCTAATGGTGTCCAGAGATGAGGATGCTTGTAGACATCCTAAGGAAAGCATCACCGTCTTGGTTGCCTTCAACAGCAAGAGTCCCTAATGGTGTCTCTATGTCACGTACAACATAGCAGAGTGCTTGCATCAATGTTCCTACAGGGGACACGGTCCGCAAGGTGTATCAGACATCACCGGTACCAATGCCAACCACACAAATGGCAGCCACAACACCAACTCCAACGACCACAACCACTGATCCTCTCAGCACAACGCCAAAGCCAACCACAACACCAGCAACAACAAGAACCGCAACAAACTCAGCTGCAGCCAAGCCTCGACCTGGACTGCACAGGGTCAGGGATACAGGTCAGTAGCACAGATGTTTTCATTGCTTTCCTCCTGACTAACAGTTCTCCTAAAGGAACAAGACATGCAGTTGAATATACCGTTATTTAGTAGATCATTAGTACAGTGGTTCAATGCATGCATATTAAGAGTGGATAAAGAAATTAATTCCAGCAGATGGGCTGGAGTTAGAATTGCAGTATAGTCTCTGAAGCACATATGGAAATGGTTTGTCTCACATCAACTCAAATGTGGTTAGATTCCCCAAAATAAGCATTCATCTTCAGTAAGCAGAGCAATTATGGCTAGTCATCTAACTTTGCATCTAATTTATTGCCATCTAAACTGATTCTTGTGGGAGAAACCTTTCCATCTCCAAACACTGTCGTGATTTTCAGGTATAGTAGTCAACAAATTATTTCCTTGACTCATGCATCTGGACTGAATGTTCAACAAATAGGTTAAGATTCGATTTAGATTTAACTCTGTGATAACTTTCAATAAATGAAAGTTGTAATATAAATTTCTCTAATAGCTCTTGGATTTTAAAGATGAAAACACTGTGAAGGAATTCACCCCATATAATTTTTTCACACCTGTTTTTCCCTAATCTTTTCTTCTCTTCATTTATTTTTATTCATACATATTGGTGTCTTTTCTATGGTTCAGTAGATGAAAATCAAAATCTCTTATTTTTAGGTTCTAGCAGTATCCACCCTGCATATTCCTCTGTGGCAGCTGCAGCATCAAGTAAGTACAGTAAAGAAGTATGTGCCACAAGGCATGCAGTGTGGTATATTTTAAGGCAGCAGTGACTCAAAAACCTTTCAAGCCTCAGCAAACTCAGTGGTTGAATACAAGTCTGGATTTAAACTGAAAAATATATGCTAGGTCTGATATGTCAGAGATGTTGATCACCCAGAGTTCTGGGGAATCCTTTCTAGTGAATAGCTGCACTGGATTTTGCAATTCTTGAGAAAAAGTTTGTGCTGTTGGAGTTGCATTTTTCTGTTGCTTCCTCCTGTCTTACTCTCTTAAAGGAAAATGTGATTTACTTGTAAGGTACATAGTACAGACAGTTGCATTGCTATTTAAACTTAGGGCTGAGAGTTCTGAAATGCCAACTTTAGTTTTTGTGAAAACCTCAGGCTGTGGTTCCAAGCCTGGCATAAATGCAATGTTTGTCCTGGCATGTCACTCGTGTTTTTGACAACAGAATTGTGGCTGTTCAGAGCTCTGCAGCTTTATCCAGAAGCCTGCCTCCATTCTAGCCCACAAGCTGCAATGCAAATATGTAGAGGGGTTTTCTCATACAATGGGTAATTGCTCAGCCGAGGAAGGGAGAATATTTTCAGCTGTCTGCAAGTTTCTGAGTATGACAATATTTGGGGGGTTGTATGAAAGTGAGCTGGATTGGGTTTGTATAAAAGACAGCTGGAAGATTTCATACTCTACTGCTACTTCTGAGTGCTTTGAGCTTGGTTCTGGTCTCACACATGTAACTGTGGCCATACCTACAGCTGAGTAATTCAAAGCCAGAGTACATGGCAGGCATCTTCTGGCCATTTCAGGTCTTGAGAGAAAGGATCATTAAGTCAAATTTAGCTGTGAGCCCAGAAGTCTCCTACCTCACTATTCATACCTAGAAAGCCTGCCCACACCAAAGGAGCACCATGAGCATCCCCCTTCATCAGTTCCCACATACTAGGAATAAGTGACCCTGCGCATCCAACAGAGCATGCTCCTGCCCTGCTCTGAGTTAAGGACAGAGGCTGGGAAGTTAATCTTACAGAGTGAAATGTGCAGGTATGTGCATGGCACTATATACAGAAGTGCCAACACAAATCCAAGCAGTTTAATTTCAGTGGGAATCTGCATTATTTTGTACCTACTATGTCTGTAAACCTGGTCCTGCTTATTGCTCTCTTTTCTGCTTCATGTTGTCTCCAGCTGGCACAAAAGAGGCCACTACTTTCTTCACTGACAATTAGGAAAACCTATTTGAGATTCCCTAGGCATTAAGAGATGTATGTTGAGAGTGAAGTTTTGGCAACACTGAAGTCAGTGGGAAGGCTATGCTTGTCTTTAGTGAGACCAAACTTTTAGTCAAAAAGCAAAATGTTAAAAGTAATTTTAAAAAATTACTCACTACTTCAAGTATTTCTTCATTGCAGTGTAGTTCTGTTTCTTCAGAATTTTCTTTACTGAAGTCCTAGGCATAAATTAACTCCCAAAAGATTAAAGTGATGAGATTTAGGGACAGGTTCTTGTGAGCTGGAGTACTGCTGAACATGTACTTCTGATTTCACGGACTTCATTCCTAGGACCATACTACTCAGTATCCATCTTGAATTTTCCTGATTTCTTCTTGATTCTGAAGGACAAGAACTGGTAAAAAAAGAAAGGAAGAAAGGAAGAAAGAAAACAAATTTATAAACACATACAAAGTAGTTAATGAGCTTTCTCTATCAGAGGAGACCTCAGAATTCACTCCTATTATTGTGGACGGAGTTTCTAATGGTGCTGTTGGCTTTAACCAGACAGAAACTAATATTCTCTTGCCTATCTTGGCTCTCAGGTCATGCAAATCTACCTCTCACAGGGCATTCATAGTTTGCCTGCAAAAGACTTCTCAGAAGTAAATAATGTTGAAATAGAGCTCAGTCAGAAGGAGCATGGCTTTGGCTGCTGTTAGTTAAAGTGTTTCTGTTCCCAGCACAAATACGGACAAAAGTTCACAGGGACAAAAGCAAAGCACAACTTGTGGTTTAGAGCATTGGATTAGGCACAGAACTCCATCCTAGCTCTTCCTCTTCATTCCCTTTTAGCTTCTGTTTTTGTCAAAGATGCAGAATCACCGCAATTTCTGAGACTGCTCCATTGCAGGATCCCTGCTTTAAAGATTATGGAATAAAAAAGGAAAAAGTTGCAAAAAAGTTGCAAAGATGCTAAAAGAAAAAACAACGTGACTTGCATGGCATGTGATATCTTATTCCTTCTTATCTGCCCTACTAAAGAGTGCAGCATGCAGTACAGTGCTAGCCTGAGTATTTGGCCTCTCCCACCCCAGCTCTTCAAGCAATCATTTCCTGTGCAGCTGCTTGGATCCCAAATTGGGTATGAATCCAGTGCTCCTGTGAACACTGTGATCACAAATCATGTCTCCATCCTCTGTGCCACACTGAAGCACTGAGCTGGAAAATCTGCACTAGGCTGTGAGAGTCCACCCTGCACTCTGGCCTGCTCAGTTCAGCCTCACCTCTTTTCTTTTCAGCCTGTGACCTTGAGCTGGGTGCTGCCAACCACAACCTTTCATCCCCAGCTGTGACTTACCATAGTAGTAAGAAAAGAAAATAGGAAAGGACTGGGGAGACAACATCATTATAAGCAGCATAGAAAGCTCTCATCCAACAGAGTGAAACCATCCTAGCCCATAGGAATGGAAAGCACTGGATAGGGGCTGCACTGGGGTGGACAGCTGGAGCCTGTGTTTGGATGCAGCATGGTTACTTAGCCCACCAGAGATGCTGACTAAGCTGCAGAGGAAATTCGTGTTTCTTGAATGGAGTAGCCGCTCACCTTCTCAAATCAGTTTTCATCATTTATAAGGCTTGGCACCACCAAAAGGAGCATGGAAAGCAAACCAAGTGGCTAATGCATGTGGAGAGAGAACAAAAGTTATGGTGCATGCAACTTAAGAGCTAATCTCTGTCTTACCCTTGTGTACACTGTTTCAACTGGCCTTGTAAGCACAGACACTCAGGCAATCCTAAACCAAGGCAAACTCTCAGGCACAAAGTTGATTTTCTTCCAGTTCTTAGGTATGTACATATCTTGGGTGCGAAAAGCACGCCCAACTCTATACCATGCTGCTGCATAAGAAGCTCTCGCTCTCCAGAACCCAAGAAGGCAGCCTGTGCTACCTGCAGATCACCTGGAGACAGAGCTAGAAGCCTACAAAGTTTAAAAGCCTGGCAGGTGAGCCTGTAATTTCCCAGAACAGGATCTCTTTGCCTTTTAAATTTTCATGGTCTCTCAGGACAGCTCACAGAAATTCCATCAAAGGGCTTCCAGTAGTCTGCGAATGTTCAAGTTTGGGTCATGCACACACTATTTGCTGTCACTTAATTTTGTAAAATAAAGTCCCCAAGTAGCAGCAGTTCCTGTTTTCTCAGACAACCATTAAAAATGGCCTCATTTATGATATCTTACTGAGAAATATCTCACGGGGCCATTGTTCTCATAAGTCAGCTAAAACATTCCTACTAATTTCAGCAGTCTTTGGAATGTTAACAAGCTTCTTAAGAGCAATTAATGAAAAGAAAAGCATTATTGAAGACAATCTTCATCTGCAAATGCTTTGAGCCTTCAGTATTTTTGAACAGTGGGAGTTTAATGTATTAACACAATCACATTAAATAAACATTTTGTATAGACAGTGATGAAGACATTTCAGACACATGAATTCTCCCACATTGTTTTTGTTATTGTTTCATTATTTACAGTCTGCCTGCTTGCTTGTATCTACTCACTGGCTCTTGTCTCAGATTGTAAGCTCCCTGCAGGAAGTGTGGTATCTGGTCTGGGTTTTGTTTTGGTTTGTTTGTAACATTTCTCACACAACTGGATAGTACTGAAATAGAAATAAAAACAGATAACAAGCATGAGCAATTGAGAAAGGAAACTTAACAGGGAAAGCAAATCACGGCAGTAACTACAAACATCTTAAGTGCAAACCAGAGACAAATACAAGTAGTACTCATAACTGAAGTGAATGTCAACTAATCTAACCAGACAGAACAAGGCAATTCTTCTTTATGCTGACTTAAAATGTAGGGTGTTAACATCTGAAAAAGGATATCAATAAAAACTCTCTGTCTGTGAACAATCAACTCTAATAGCAATAAAGTGAGACTCAGGTAGAGTGGTCTTGCACCAAATATGGGGTACAAATGACGCTTCTTCACTTTGATGTCCACTCAGGACAGGTTCAGGCTTCACAAGGAAGAGGACTGAATACAGGTACGTATTAAACTAATAATAACTAGCAGATTTTTTATTGCTAGAATGCTAGAAAACATTGTTTTTCAGTTCTTTTTACTAACCAGTGCAATATTTTCAAAGCATTCAGGGGCACTTCCACCTCTGCAAATAACAGGAATATTTTGCGACCCAATGCAGGTAACAAATCACTTCTCTTATTTCCCCCCATCACCCACCTCTACAGAGCAGATATCACCGTAGTAATTGCATGGCAATAGCATAAATTCTAGAAAAAGAATGGGAATTATTAAACTTAGAATTGTTCTCAGAATAATGTCCTATGCCTATTTACATAGGTACTTTATAATATTTGCTGTTGCAAAATGTCAGGAGAACATTGCGCCTTGGGGTCCATAGGCCTAACCCCAAGAAGAATCACTGAATCACAGAAGGCCTGGGTTAGAAGGGACCTTAAAGGCCACCACCCAGTTCCAACCCCCTGCCGTAGGCAGAGTTGCCACCCAACTAGATCAGCCTGTCCACAGCCCCAACCAACCCGGCCTCAAATGCCTCCAGGGATGGGGCACCCACAGCTTCTCTGGGCCGCCTGACAAGTGTTTTCAGTTTCCAGCCCCTGAGCACGGTCAGCATCTCAGGACCCAGTGGAGCTCATTACTCCAGCGCACCAGAGAACTACAGCACCTTCTAACATTCAGACTCCTTTCTCTTGCTTTTGCCACCCTCCCTAAGCTTTTACATTCTTCCTTTTTTTGTTTGTTTGTTGTTTTTTGGTTTTTTTTTTGTGGTGGTGGTGGGTTTTTTTAATCCATCTTCCATTTGGTCTTAAAACACATACAGAAAGAAAGATAGTTCAGGGCCCCCTCATCCCTTGAGGTCATGCTTCTCTGTCCTGGCCAGCTGGTGTCTAACCTCAGTCTCTCTCTCGCACTGTGCAGGTATTCAGCGCCAAGAGCCTATTGCCACCTTCCGTAGGCCTGCTGGGTCTCCAGCCCATCTGGGTGAGCCAGACTGCTAGGTGCAGGTTTTCTGTCTTCTTTCATGGCTTTAGTAACCCTAAATTAGCCCACATGCTGCACTGCAGAGTAACTCTCTTTGTGCTGGAGGGCCAACCAGCAGCTTCCAGAATGAGGAGGCACAGGACAGCTTGGTCACTAGCGAGCTGTTGTTTCAGGCTGTGGGAATCAACATCTACCACAGGGCTTGTAATTTACCTTATTTGTTAGTCAAAATGAGGAACAAAACCCCAGGCCTGTGCAGCCTATCAGGTCTATGATGGAGCTAAATTTTCTGCTGTTCCTGTTGTTATCAGGAGCCTCCAGGCTGATTGCAACATAGGGATTGTATTAACACTGAGGGTAGAAACATCATCTATGCATTTCTTCTTCCCCAGCTGTGCAATTCACCATCCACTTCATCAGCAAGCAGCCAGTGGCACTCTGGAAGGTTGCTGGCAACTTCACGTGGCTCCAGAGCACTCGGATCACATGCCAACACCAGATCTGATAGCAGAGCTTCTCAGGGATGGCTTTGTCCAGGAGCAGCCAGGGCGGGGGGAAGAACAGGAGCAGAGGCAGCCCAACACCCTGGGCAGGGAGAGGGTGCAGTGCCTGTGGGTGTACCGGGGCTATGGCAGCTTTGGTGAGAGCTCAGAGCTGTAGAAGAAGCATTACAACAGGGGAGAGGGCAAGGAGTGCAGATGTTAAGGACGGAGGACCTCCTCATGCTGTAGGACCTTTCTGGGTAATGGGGGTCAAGTGCTCATGCCCTGTGATCTCTCCATCAAAACAACAGTCTGCAGTTGACCTAGTACAGCATATTTAGAATGAATACACTCCGGCTCCTCCTGAGACTTATTCTGTTACCTTGCTTTTACATCATTCCTGTTTGTTTCAATCTCATTCTGTTCCTTTGTTTCGATCAGTGTTTGTCTTTCTGACGTTCTTTTGGCCATATCAATATCACAGCCTTTTTATTTTTTAATCTCATAATTGTTATCTTCTCTCAGTCCTCTTTGCCCTTGTCAAAATCCAGTGCCCACCATCACAAGGGAAACAAGTGGGCAATATATGCCCATACAGAACAGCAGAGCAAATATGTTGCCTGTAAAGGTGCCCAAAAAAGCAGTGCATGAATTATGTTACACCATGTACAGGAGAGAGAGCCTGGTATGGCAAGAAAATGGGAAGAGCCCGGTGATGTGCTGACTAAGCCTCAATCTGTCCAAATCTTTGCCAGAGAAGTAGGGGAATGCCATGCTGAATCTTGTTTGAATCAGTTAGAGTTTGATCCCAGCTAACATATCTGAAGATTTCCCCAAGATGACTGCAAAGCACAATTATTCCATAACGAATAACTGTTTTCTCAGTCACAGAACAAGAGAGAAAAAAAAACCTGCAAACATACACTTGTTGTATTCCCTACAAACCCTGATCTTTTTTCAGCCCAGGTGCTGGCAGCTCAGATGTGTTGCTTCCAAGCAGCCAATTTTTCTCACGGTCAAAGGGAAATTCCTGGACAACTCCTTGCTTTCTTGGAAAGGAGAGTTGTTTTTCTTGATCCTGCAAAGCGAGTGCACACTGCTCAGCAAACAACAGCTATTGAGCCTGTGGGCTTGGCGGGGCTGTCAAGGGAGCTTCCTCTATTCAGCTCAGGTTAGCAAAAAGATTTGCTTGGAAAACACCCATCCTGACACAACATTTGTCTGCTTGGCTTCTTGCTGCTTGCTTTCAAGAAGGTCCCAGCTCCTCCAAGCGCTTGACAATTACACATCTTTTTTAAAATTTTTTTTTAAAGATCAGTCTTGGAGCATTTTAAAAATCAACACTTGATTTTTGTGGGCATCATCAAGCAAACAAAAAGCCCTAGACACTTAAAAGAATGCTCTTTTTCCTTTCAAAGGAACACTGAATTGAAAGCTTGCTCTGTGATGTGTCTAGGACTACATCCAAGCACAGAGCTTTTCCCTGGATTCATGAATCACTCAGAATTTATGCATTCTTCATCTCTGCAGCCAGATACCCAAATTCTTGGCACTTGTGCTTGTCTTCATTCAGGTCTTCTCACTACAGAAAGTTTTCAAAGGACATGAGCCATGGGAAGACTGCTCAAAGGAGCCATACACAGATCTTCCTCAGTACCAATACACAGCAATTTGGAAGGACCCACAGTTATCTGAGTCAGTTGTTCTAGAGAAAAGTAAATCTAGAACGAGTCCACCATTACTCCTACTGACAAAAAAAAAAGTCTTTTCCTGGTGTTACCGAAAAACATGTCTTTTCTGAGGTTATATAGGCAGATAAGCTAGAGGAGCCTGCACTGCAGTCACACTGGGGCGGCAGTCTCACAGAAAGGTCAGTGCTTCATTGGCTGGAGGACACTGGTAAGCCCACAGCTCCTTTTTCTTTTTTCCAGATCAATATGTGGTTCACCCATTGGCTGCAATCTGGAGGACACCAGCCACTAGTCTAGTTAGAGAAGCATTACTTTTTGGAGGAGTCCTTCAGGAGGCTCCAAAAGCAGACACCTGTGGGCTTATTTATGAACGCATCAATTTTGATGGAGTTTTTTCCATGCCTGATAGGCTGCAAACAACATTTAGACACCTTCTTCGTGAAGTTTGAACAGGTTCAAGCATTACAGAAATCAGTCGATTGCAGATTTTCAGTGGGAAACAATCTAGGCCAAGCAAAAGTATACTGAAATTGGTATAACTGTCTTGGTGTCAGTGCAGTTTTGAGGAACATAACCAAAACTGGTCTAAAGAGGCATATTGAAACATAAAAAAGATGAGAGCTCTGGAGCCAGTGATGTAAGGCTGTTAAATGTGGCTTGAAATTTGTCTATAAAGGTTTCCAAGTTTACTGATTTCCTTAGCTCCTTCTCGTGAATAGTGATTCACTATATAAATTGACTTTTCTAAACTGAGCTTTTTAATCTCCAGTAATTCCATTACTTTTAAGTAATACTTTGTCTTTTCTTTCATGTATGAAAGCAGTGGAAACAGACTTGTGGAAACCTGGACTGAGCTTTTTTGACGCAGGTAAATATTTAAAGCATTTGGTAACCAGACTGGGAATCATTGTTTTCTGTCACACATGGGGAAAGCTCACACTATTAATCAGGTCCATGGCACTGCTGATAATAATCTCACTCTAAGAAGTAATTACAGTATTTAAAATGACAAACGAGGTATGTAGTTTACATCTTAGTAGTTAAAATTATTCTGTGCCTTCATCATTCTCGAGTTCCTGCCAAAAGTGGGAGCAGAACAGATGAGCTCTGGAAAGAGTTGGCAGTTCTACTGCAGGAAAGGGGTTCTAGCTACTGAAATTCACTTGCAAATAAGAAGGTATTTTGGGAATGCCACAGCTGGGAAAGCAGTCTAGAAATGCAATCAGTGAAAAAGATGGCAAATTTTTCTGATGCAAATATATGTACTTAAGAAGGAAGGGCATTCAGATGAGAATAGGGGATTTAAACTGTGCTTAAAAATTAGTAGGCATTATTAAGATTTTCTAATGTTTTAGCCTTAAAAAGTGAGAAGACAGCATTTTTAGAACTGCTGGTGAGTGACAAAACACCTTACATTTGTAGCAGGCTCAAGAGGCAGAAGATCAAGACTTGAGCAATCCTTAGCCAGGTGCAGTTAGCAAGTGCACAACTCACACGTTCAATATTTAAGGGATCTCTTTTCCTAAGAACATTTAAAGTAGACTATGCAAAGTCTACTTTGCAAAGTCCATGCAAAGATATGGCAGTTCATCACGGGGTGTTCTTAAAAGGGGCTGGACCATCCAGTATAAGGTGTCTTTTCCACCACCAGTTTTGCTGCTGGAGGGGGCTGTGCTATGTTGGTGGCCCTGGCAAAGACCATCCCCCCACACGCCCAAAGCCGAGGCGTGACTAATCCTCCCACTGGCTGCTATGAGCAGTGCTGCCTGTTTGCATTAGCTTGCAAATCCAGTGGCAGTGGCTCTTCAGTCAAAATTTGCATCATCTCAAACGTGAACAGATTTCCCTTCTCCAGGAGTGGCACTCTGAGCCAGGGAGAGAGCATGTTTCTCTCCAGCCTTCAGTGGGTTTAATTAGAAACAGCTACGGTGCAGTGTTCAGGGCCAGTGGTGCAGAGGGGCACTCCGAGACAGCAAATGACAGATTGCATTGAATGCAGTGAAAGGTTGGGTGTGGGAGAAGGGATGTTGTGTTAACAGTTTCTCAGAAACTGAAGCGTCCGTGTGATAAAGTCTGATGAATTCAGACTGTCACTTCAAAGGAATGGTTCCTGGTGTGCCGTGTAGTCACTGCTGTCTTGCTGAAATGAATGGGGAGTTTAATCACCACAGACAGCTGTGACAATCAGTGAAGAGAACTTTAATTAGCATGGAGTAGGCTGCCCATGCGGTGAGTTGAAATTCCCATGGCAGTAACAACGTTAAATTGGACTGGCAGAACCCACAGATTCTGACCACCTCCCCAGGTGGTTATTTGGTGGGTGACCTTATTGTTACAGGGAGCACAAAGCAGCCTGCTGACCCACAGCCTCCAAGAACAGCTGGTGGCACCGGCAGCAGAATGAGGAGTGCCACGGTGCTCAGGTGCACTGTTCTGACAGAGCTCATGGCAGCCTTGGGTATGGACTGTGGATTTTATTGAGTACAGACACACACATGAGGCAGACAGCTGTGAATTAACTTCCACATAAAGTTTGTCTGCTAAAATGAGAGGCACATGTTAGTATCTAACCTCACAACAGATTTAATCCACCTGTTTCATGATCTGCAAGTAAGGTAAGCACGGTGTATGTGGTGCCAAGCTGGCACGTAGTGTTGGAACATAGTGCTGTGAGGTGGAGCTACTGAGGTCTGCTACTGAGGGAAGTTACACACCTGTGATTAAAGGCTACACCAGTGTACACGCAGTCATGAGGACAAGCTGCTGAGTATTTGAGGACACAGCCTCAACAAAACCTCCTCTCCTGACCCACAACTTCACACAGCTTCACCATGCAGGGGAAATGGCTCCAAGCAGTTGTATTCCCACAAGAGGTGAGTAGTTAGATGTGAATAGAATGGAAGGTAGACTGGTGAAAGTTGGAATTTCCTGTTTTCTTAAATATTTTCTGCACTATTACTGCTCAGTCATTAATATCTCCAGCAGCCAGCTAAGTGGTGCACAAGCTCAGAGCTGTTACGGCTGCCATAAGATTCTGGTATTGCCCTTTCCTGATGTCCCCTGGCCACCCACTCTCTTTACACATGCAGCATGCAGCGCTCTCATGCTGGGGCTGCTGACTGCCCTGACAATGGAAGTGGTGGAGGTGAGTTACCAGGACTTGCTGCCCACCCGCGCTTCCCTCTCACGTTTACCAGCTTCAGGCTGCAGGCATTCAGCAGCAGCCCACAGGCTCCCTCCAGGCACCCATGCAGACACCCAGAGCCGAAGCAGCCTGGCACACTTCAACAGAGCCTCTCCTCTCCTCTCCTCTATCTCTCCAGGTTTTGCTTCAAAGGAGGAACTGAACCTGAAGCCGCTGGAGGCGACCTCCCAGGGGAACCCAAGTACGTACCTCAGAATTAATCTCTTAATTACACAGTGCCATCTTATTAATTATCTGCTACTAGAAGGCATTCAAATTAAATAGCAACAAGGACATTTTAAAGAAAACTTAAGAAACTGGAGGAATACATTTTCCTCTGCGGAGGAACAGCAAGTGCTTCCTGCCGGTTCCTCCGACAGACACAGTTGGTTTTGGTTTTCCAAGAAAGGAAGCACAGCTGAGATGTAGCTTACCTGGGCAGCAGGACGATGGCTGCTCGCTGCTCCTCCATGGGGAAAGCTCAGCTCCATGCTCTGGGCAGGCACAGCTCCTCTCAAGGCGTTCTGATGGTGCAGGACAGCAAAGCAATGAGCTGCGGCCAGGGATGGGCAAGCAAACCCTGGTGACCGCACACACTCCTGTCGCCGCACAGGCACTCTTCCTGCTGCAGAGGGTGGGGGGGGAAGAAACCGTCTGAGAAATGGACGCAGGCAGGAGAGAGGGTCTGTGTCCTGTCTGGAGTGCTGAAGGAACATTGAGGAGCCCTCAGCCCAGGGATGGAGATGTCGCATGCTCTGAAAAGCAAACCTTGCCAGCCCTTTGTAATTAAAGACAGGTTTGCCCATTAGCTCATCTTGAAATGGGGCCCAGAGGAGAAGGAGAAAGGGAAAGCAAATCACAAATGCAGAGATGGGGTCATCCACCTCTTCAACGGAAGCCTCCCTGGTGGAGGGGCTCACCCTCTTCCTGACCCCGGGGCCTCCTGTGCCCATCCTCCCATGGCTGAGCACTCTCGTCTCAAGGGCTCTTTACCTTAAAGCTGAACCAAGCATTCCTATATTCCCAGTTGCTCCACCTAAATCTCCTAACATGTTTTGTCTCATCAAAAAATGTAAAATACACTTAAAACTGATGTAGAAGTAAGAGAGAGGAGAAGAAAAGGGGAAGGATCTGCTCTTGAAGATTCAAACTCGCTGTAGGAACTCAGTACAGCTCCCTACAGAGTATGCGTAAGCAAAGTCCTGCTGCTGACCGAGTGCAGGAAAACTTCTGCCATTCAAATGGCTCCAGGAATTAAGTTGGAGCAGGCATGTAAATCTCAGATCCTGTTGGCTAAGAAACTTCCACTATGTGTGTGTACATCCCGTGAGGTATTTCCCTTTTAAGGCCAGGAAATTCAGGAAAATTTGGCCCCTAATTGAGGTATTATTATTTGTTGTGGGTTCCCAGCCTTGTCTCACTCTCTGCTGTGAAAGAGCATGCTTTTCTGTCACGCTTCTCTAATTCAGCATTATTAGAATTAGAAAAACAGACAGCTATGGGAGAAAGAATTGAAAGTAATGAGATGGGAGGCAGTTGCATAAGCAGTTGTAAGAACAATTGGCACTTTGTCGCCTTCAGGCTATCTAATGATTAAAACACATAATTTTGGACAGTCTGATTGGTAGGAGGCATCATCAGAGACAAATCAAGAGATACAGACAGCAGGAAAAAACAGTAGCGCTCCAGTTAAGCCAAATTTTCATCCCACTCGTAGTCACGGTTCAGCTGATAAAATGTTTCACAGCTAACGTGCAGAGAAGTAGAAGCAGGCTGGTAGGGACTACACATGCAGTCAGCACATGCAGTAGCACAAAGATCAGGTTCATCTGAGTAATTAGCAGGAAGACTCTGAGTGCAGACACAGCTTTTATCTGAGTCGGGCAACACCAAGATTTTGCTGCTACACACACACAGGTGAAACCCACAGCTGCATTGGGAACAACTGGAGCTCAGGTCAAACACGGAGTGAGTGGGAGATGCAGAAGCTGCCGTCCCCACCTCACTGGCAGGCCCAGCAATGGCAGCCACCTCCAGCCCCACACATCGGCTGTCCCCACATTCCCCAGCCCAGGGACACCCCAGGGTGGCCAGTGCCGACATAGGCCCAGGCCAGCCACCATGTCACCATCAAAGGCCTTGTAGTAGAGCTCACACAGTAGGACGAGTCACTGGGCGCAGAGTTTTTAGGCCTTTACCCTTCATGAGAAGTACTGCTATTGAAAGGACCAAAACCATTTTCCCTGCTTTTGTCTCTCCTCAGGCTGCAAGGTGGACTTGTCCTTCTTGATGGATGGGAGCTGGAGCATCGGTAAACGCCGCTTCCAGCTCCAGAAACAATTCCTCATTAATGTGGCTCATGCCCTTGGCATCAACAATGCCGGGCCTCTGATGGGCATCGTGCAGTATGGGTAAGGGCTGCTTCCACACCCAGGCTACAAACCTAGCTCTGTTTCATTATTACCATAAATGAGAACTACAATACTTGGAGACAGTTGTTGCTGAAACACCCTCTAGAATTCCACCAGCTTGGCCTCACTGATAATTTATCTTTTCACTCACATTCACAGCATGGGGACTTTTTGTTATCACTGCTGGTGCTCCCCTGTTGGGACCTCCACCTGTGGTTACACATTAACCAGTGCTGCAGGAGCTGCTGGAGCAGCTCTCCTCTTCTCCAGGGAACCCCAAAGGACAATGGGCACAAGCATATCAAAGAACAGTGTCATCCTGCCTTCACAACCTGTTACACTCTTTGCTTGTATAAAGTCACTTGTCCCTGCCTGCTGCCTTCTCCCTCTTCTGTCACAGCCTGTGGGAGCAGTCAGCCATTCAGCACGCTTGTTAAGGACAAGCTGCTCCCATCACCACCAAATATGTGTGTGGCTGGAGCATGGAGCTCCCCAGGGAAAGTTCAGGTTGGATATTAGGATGCATTTCTTCTCAGAAAGAGTGGTGAGGCACTGGCACAGGCTGCCCAGGGAGGTGGTGCAGTCACTGACCCTGGAGGTGTTCAAGAACTGTGTGGATGTGGCAATGAGGGACATGGTCAGTGGGCATGGTGGGGATGGGTTGTTGTTTGGACTAGAAGATCTTAGAGTTTTTTTCCAACCGTAACAATTCTGTGATTCCTGCTCACACTCAGGAGCAAAGTAGCACAGGAAGCTCTTACAGCTTTTGTACTGCTGTATGTGAGGCAAAAACCTGACAACTGCTTCATATTTGTTTTCATCTGCCAGCGATGACCCTTCCACAGAATTTAACTTAAAAACATACACCAACCCCAAGGACCTAAGAAATGCCATTGAGAAAATCCCTCAGAAAGGCGGACTTTCCAACGTTGGTAGGTGACAGGCTGCATGCACACCCGCAGCATGGGGAGGGTTCCAGAGCCTGGGATACTGCCAGCCCTGTAACTCATCCTCAATCTCCTCTTTCATTTCAGGAAAGGCACTTTCCTTTGTTAACAAAAACTTCTTCTTGGATGCTAACGGAAACAGAGGCGGAGCACCCAATGTGGTGGTGGTAATGGTGGATGGGTGGCCAACTGATCGGGTGGAGGAGGCCTCCAGACTGGCCAGGGAATCAGGGATCAACATTTTCTTTGTCACTATTGAAGCAGCTGCTCAAAATGAGAAGCAGAATGTTATTGAACCAAACTTTGTGGACAAGGTACTTACTGGGCTGGGCTCTGGCTGTACTCTTGCTTTGGACTCTATCTTTTGCTCAGTGGCTTAAGCACAGCCACACTCATGTGACATTTCCCTTCCTTCTTATCACTCATCGTTACTTCTGATCCTGTTAGGTCTCACATACAAAGAGCTATGCAGCAGTGCTGAAGTCAGAAAAGTGACCTATCTGAAAGCTGCTAAGAGCAAACTTTGTCTCACAGTAAAGCTCTGGTCTGAGGTCCGTCATGGAGCAAATGGCTCTTTTCTGACCAAGCATTGGCACAAACCTGCAGACAAGATTTTCTGAATGCACAGCAGCATGACAAAGCACAAAAAAATAGAAGGAAAAAAAAAAAGAGAATGCAAGCCTTGCACTATTAGCGTTTGGCACTGCTCAATAGTGTCTCAGGGCAAGCTGACACAAGGTTATGGCAGGAGGCATCTACCAAGTTCCAGACTCACTTGGGCTCAGGAAGCGTGGCGGTTATCTGCTATTTTCAGAGAACAGATTCCTGCCTGAGCCATATTGCTCTGCCATGAAATAATTTCCCATGAGCTTCAAGGCTATTCCAGAACTCCATTGTTTCCGGTCAGCGTTTAATTGGATTATAGCCTGATTTGCATCTACTTTTCAAAAAAGCAAAGCTACAGTGAGTCTGTGTGAACCTGCCAGAGAGCACAAGTGGGAGAAAGCTCCCTGCTCCATGCTACACTTTCTACCTACACTTACCCAGATCCCACCGATCCTCTGACAGCTTCCTGTGGATCTGCTCCCTACAAGTATTCAGTGACAAAAACAGACGTCAGCATGGTTTTTGTCTGTCTGTCCTTAATTATTTGGCAGATCCAGAACAACTGGGAATCTTTAAAGGCTTTTACATTTTTATCAAAATTGCTTGTTCTTTTTTTTCTGCTTGTACAGCCAGGGAGAAACCAGCTTCAGCCCCAGTTCAAGGCAGGAGGGTCTGTCAGCGGGGAAATCCTTCCTTGTTGCCCTGACCCTGGGAGGGTGGGAGCTGAAGTTGCCATCTGGCAAATGCCGGGGCTCCCAGGCGGAGCCACACAAACAGCAGCTCTGTGATTTGGATGCCTTCTCTACAAAAAGTGTTACTTATTTAAAAAACCTCGACAGGTGGCAAACTTGGTTATTACATTTCTTTCATGGCTATAATATCAGCTGCATCCCACAGCTTTTAAAAAGGGGAAGAGAAGAGAAGTATCTATAGAGAAGTATCTGTGATGTTATGTTCACGTCATTTCCCTGGGAAGCAGATGGCAACTGGAGGAGAGCCCACTCCAGACTCCAGCATTGCTCTTTCCAGGAGCCTTTTTAGTTAAAATCCCAGTTGAAACAAACAGACTGAATTTCCACTGCATTCGTACTTGTGTTGTTTTGCAGGCAGTGTGCAGAACAAATGGCTTCTATTCCATCACTGTGCCCAGCTGGTTCAGCCTCCACAAGGTCGTCCAGCCCTTGGTGAAGCGGGTCTGTGACATCGACCGGTTGGTTTGCAGCAAGACGTGTCTTAATTCGGCCGACATCGGTTTCGTGATCGATGGCTCCAGCAGCGTTGGCACCGACAACTTCCGCACAGTCCTCCAATTTGTAGCCAACATCACCAAGGAGTTTGAGATTTCAGACACTGACACCCGCATTGGAGCCATTCAGTACACATACGAGCAACGACTTGAGTTCAGCTTCGATAAGTACAGCACAAAGCAGGACGTGCTGAGTGCTATCAAAAGGATCAACTACTGGAGTGGTGGAACCAGCACGGGGGCAGCCATCAGCTACGCCTCTGAGCAGCTCTTCACCAAATCCAAACCCAACAAGAGGAAGCTCATGATTCTCATTACAGATGGCAGGTCTTACGATGATGTCCGAGTGCCAGCCATGACAGCTCACCAAAACGGTAAGTTCTTCCATCATTATCTGCTCCTCCTCCGTATCTCCACATTTATTTGGGTCAGAGAAATACACTCTGCTATGATGCAAAGACATTGGATGAAACTTTAGGAAAGAAGCATAGCACGCACCCTGGGGTCTCATCAAGTTCTAAGCAAGACCAGCATCTGTTGTATATCTGAGTGAGTAAGGAACTTTTCTGAAAGTAACACAGAGCTACAAAGATGCAGCTAGGCCTAGGAGATTGCAGAGGATTTCGACTGTCTTAATAACATATGAAGCCTCCTTTGGCTTTCCAGTCAGGATATTTACACATCTTCCAGGGTGACTGTAAGACATGGAAACAAGGAACTGTTGTTCAGAGCCACAGCCACAGCTTTACTACTGCCTAAGCCTTTCTGCTATTGGCAAAAGGCAGTTCCACAGCACACACCAGGCATTTCTTCCATTCTGACAGTGCCACTTTGTTTTTTTGTTTTGTTTTGTTTTTTAACAGAGAGAGCACTGCAATTCACTGCCAATTTTTTCATGGCCTGGTAACTATGTCTGCAGTATCGGTCTTAACCAACCAAATGTAATGTAATTAAAATTTTTATGCTCACCCTTATCTCTTGGGTTTCTTTCCAGGAGTTATAGCTTACTCCATTGGAGTTGCTTGGGCTGCCCAAGATGAACTGGAAGCCATTGCAACAGATCCAGATAAAGAGCATTCCTTCTTTGTGGATGAATTTGACAACCTCTACCAATTTGTTAACCCGCTCATCCAAAACATTTGCACAGAATTTAACTCACAGCCACGGAACTGATGGGGTGGAACAGGCCGGAATCTTGGGCGTCGTGCTGAAAACACACAATGCTACAGGAACAATGCCAGCCCCAAGCTCAACAAATACTGGAATTGTTTTTCTCTGGCATTTTCCAGTTAACGAGGTTGATCGCATCTCTGTCCCTATGTATGATAACGCTCTGTGTAGGCTACTGGTTTTTTCCTTGCAGGCTTCAGAAACTCTGATTTGGATGGATAGAAAAAGGCAGGAGACATCATGGAGGGCATAAATAGAGCTGATTGGAAAGCTGTTAACAGTATAGAGCCTCAACTTAGGTGATTCCCACCACAGGGCACGCACAAGCTCTGAGATGTACCACCTGCTTCCTGTGGTGGTGAGGGCCCTCCAGGGAGCAGCCACACTGCTCTGCTGCTGTGGCAGAAGCACCTCCCTCTGACACTGCCCATCGCTTGCCATCCAGGACAGGACTGACATCCTGAAATCCCAGGCACAAACTGGGAAGATAGTGCAAATTCAAGTATTGAGCTTCATCCAAACCCAAAGAGCAGAAAACCAGCAAGTGGCCAAGGTCAGGCTGTGGGACCCACATCCATCAGTCCTCATAAAGCCCCAGATCTGCAGAACAGCCAATGCAGGAGCTGGGTCTCATCTCCCACAGCACTGTATTAAAATGTGCTTCAACAAAAAACCAACGACCTTGTCCCCTTAGCTCACTTGCACCACCTTTTGCCATGCAGCTCAAGGCCTCTGCAAAGCAAGAGAGCTGCGGGGGCAGAAAAGGCTCCTTCAGTAAAAACCGTGGGTTTCAGTTGCTCACTGTCTGAAAGGTTTCTGAGACCCCCACTGCTCTATCACCAAACACAGCACAGTTAGAACAGCTCACAGCAGGCTTTAGTGTGAGGATAATTACTCAAGAGCTGTTAAAAAGGCTTAAGAGGAAAGTATCTGTAAGTTCTGTATTAGACACTGGGAAAAGCAGTATTTCTAGCATTCACAGCATACCCTCTTCTGATTTTGGGGTGGGCTTCTGTTATATGGATAGATTTCAAGACACCTTTACAGCCCCTTGTAATTCAGAGTACATGGCTGTTTTGTCTGTGAAGAGGCAGCCACAGTGCTGCTCAGCAATGGGAGGAGTGACGTGCAGAGGTCAAAAGCATTGCATGGCAGCTAGCAAGCAGCAGTTGCTGGTGGTTTTCATCTGGTGTCACATAGGAAAATACATCCCTTAAGCAGAAGTTATCAAAGGAAGGGATGATGTTTCAGTGCCAGTACAAGTGTGTATGTTCACGCACCTTATGGCAGTTACAGCACAGTGACAGGTTTGTGGAAATAACAGGAAATTGGAAGAAATTAAAGCTCACATTTCTTATTCACAAATCAAATTTTTAATAGTCTTTATAGTTTCTGTAAATAACAGTGGCCCAGGATGTTATCATTCACATAAAGCAAAATGGAGTAAACTGCCACCAAAGGAGACCCCTTTCTGTCGACATATCTGACACCATCTTTCAAATCTTACTTTGGAAATGTGACAGAAGTAGCTTAAAAATTCCCAGTGAAGTTATCGTACTTCAAATCGGTGCAAACAGCCCATTCTACATGAAATCCTCAGGTGAGGGTCCCTTCACACAGTGCTCTGGCTACTACTCCCAAAGCCATGCCAGATGAAGTGGTGGTTTTACACTGGATTTACTGGGGACTTCACATTCTTAATATTGCTGGTTAATTCTTAATAGGCAGCTTACCACTGTGTACCAATGGCTGTACCACCTGTACCCTGGCAGCACAGGAGAGCGGCGCTCTGCAGATGGTCCCACACACTGTGCTTGTGCTCTGCAGCCAGAGCCACAGGTGTTCTTTAGGACATTTTTATTTCTGCTGAAAACTTCACACAACAACAAGTTTTCAAACACTCTCCACAGGAAGCTGAACAGCTATCTTCCACATCAAGCATTTGCTTAGGGCATGGCAGAGTTTGCTGTTGTCTAAAGGGTTAATCTTGACTTTACATAACACCTGTGGTGCTCAGATGCCAACAAGCCATTTTATTAACTTCTTGAGATGGTCTTGAAATTAATTTTTAATCCGACTCTCATCTAAACTGAGATGCCTTAAACACAGTGAACTTGAGCATAAGCCTCAGAAGTCACCGTTCAGCCTGCCTTCAACAGAAGTGGATCAGCACAGAATGCGCTCCTCTATAGCCTTTCATCTTTCATAGCAATAAAACTACTTGTCACATCTGAAGTCTCTCAATAATAGTAATAAAAGATAACAAATCTTCATAAACACTTGGAGGAGTTATGCTGGTTCGGAGAAAGCAGCAGAACTCTTTCTGTAACATACACAAGCTGTTTTGAGCTTCTCAATACAAGTTGCTATATCTTTTGCAATAAAGGTGTCCCAAAGGCATGCAAAGTCTATTTGTATATGTGCAGTTAAAAAAAAAAAAGCAACAAATATGGTCCAAGCCATGGTAGTTTCTGAAATGCAGCTGAGGTTTCTACAAGGCTTTAGAAGACAAAGCAAGGATGGAAAAAAAAAAAAACAAAAAAAACCCACCACTACGTGTTTGAATGTGTTTCTTTTTACACGGTCAGCTGAAAAGAAGAAGCCTAGAAGGGAGCTAGCAGGGGCAGGAGCAGCAAATTCCCTGTCAGAGGAATCAGTCATTAGAACAGAGTCCATTGGTCTGAAAGGCCTCAAATATGTACGCACATCTTGCTAAGCCTGCAAGATGGTGTCTTATTTGAAATCAGACTCCTTTTGGAAGCTGAAAAATAATAAAAACACAGGCTCCACATTCTTTCTAGATGCAGGACTGAATCAGAAGAGGATTCAGATGTCCCAGTACTCAATGCTGAGCCACTCAATTTCAGATGCCTGACTATTGCGGTGGGGCCTGCAGCCTGGCTGAGGCATCCAGAAGAGCAGGGCACCAAAGGGTTGGACCTGGAGCCAAACTCCTCACTGGATATACAGCCAAAAAGAGGTTGTCTGATCACCCTTTCCTTAGGACACGGGTATCTGCACTTTCCAGTTATCTCAGCAGAGGTAACAACCTGTTTCAGGCTCCTCAGGAGGGTCTTACATGGCTAGGCCAGCGGTGGGACACTCGGCACTTCTGCTGTGGCTGTGCCACCCCGCACAGGAGGTATTTGCCCACGCTGTGCACCCACCTGCTCCTCAGCTGCTGCCACTTTGCTGCTTCAGCAGGCAGCGGCTTTCCCTGTGGCAGCTTCTCAGTTTGCTCTCTTGCAGGCTGGCTGAGCAGCTTCCCTCCTTCCTGCGCTCCTTTCAGAGCCACTCTGCAGCACAGAATGGTAACAGTGCAAGGAACCAGGAAACACTGGTATTAAACAAGCAGACAACTGACCAGACAGGGCCAACCCAATCTGAATCTCCTCCACAGATCTACTACCCAGCCCATCAGCTCCTCTCTACCTTTGAGGCAAGTCAAAGCAAGCTACATATCAGAAATATTACCTAGACACCAAACAGTAAGAAGTCTTCCATGTTGTATGTACCTTAAATCATTTCATGGTTGAACTCAATCACCACCTCAACCATTCTTCTAGCTGTTTTGCTTTGCCCACTACCATCTCCTCATTACAGAAACAAATTAAGCCTGTTCCATTTTCTTTTCCATCATCATCTCACTTTGAGGAAGTCTTGAACAGTAGCAGGCAACCCACATTTGCTAAACTGCCTCTATATTGAAAACATTGCAAGTGTACATCTGTGTAACTGTGTGTCTCAAATTCAAAGCAGTCTTTAGGCCTCCTATGTGGGAGTGTTACTCCTACATTGTTCTTTCTCCCACTCCTTACCTCACGAATTTTCTGTTGACCCTCTCTGGAGGCAGAATACTGGGTAAATGCAACTGTACCATCGTTTCATAAGATAAATTCTATTCCTATTTTCCTATGAGGAGGGAAGAGGAGAAATACTAAGTTAGAAGGCTTATTTTACCTATCATGGAGACAGAGGAGATAAGAACTTCATTTAGCCCACCTACAAGCTTAAAAAAACCCAACAGGATGGATTCGCTAACAAGTTGTTCTACTCAGTTCTGTGTAGGTTCCCATACCACCCCCTCAACAGTGTTGTTCTGAGCATTTTCCTGTAGAAACGCAGCTACCATCTGTGATGTGTGGTTTGCTCTCCTTAATCCTCTCCTGAAGGGTAGATCCGTGCACTTATTTTTATTTTACACAAATGTTGCACCCAGGAAGCACATCGTGCTTCACTGTGATCAGTGAAGGCTGATGCAGCAGCTCCTGAGCAGTGGCACTGTACCCACTCTGCACGTGTGTTCAGCCAGAAAAATACCAGGGATGGAGAGCCCAAGTGCACGGAAAGATGCAGGGTTCCAACAATGCCAAGAAGACAGAACAGTAATGAACCAAGACATATGGAGAACAGATAAGTTTAGACACCACTGTAAATGGTAACACTTGAGACAACTCAAAAATGTTCACGTGTGGTTACCTCAAGCCCCTCCAAACTTGTGTCTACTTGTACTAAATTGTGTGCACTTCCCCCTCCTCGAACATACCCCAAGAGCACAAATTTTGTTACAAAAACACAGAATTATGAACACAATACAAAATGTTGAAAAATAGTATTTATTAGCACCCAATTTACATAATTATATGGTACAAATGACACTTACTTGCTGCTGTAACATTAAATAAAGCTGCTTTTAAAAACCATTGCTTATTTCTGGAAGTCCATGTGATTTTGCTCAGCACAGAACGCAGGTACAGTATACAGCTACCCCACTTCACTACTGTCATATCAATATAAATACCTGCATGGTTACCTCAATGTGGTCTCTTTTTAAATGGCACACTAACATATGCAGACCTATACAATTTTAATGACAAAATATTTACTTGGACTATTCAGGCAAGTGAATGTAGCTTTAAATATAACCTATCCAAGAACTTTCACAAAGTGTGATTTGCAGTGAAAAAGAGAAAATTCAGGGCCAAAATTGAGAAGCTCAAAAATATACCGGCCTATTTCAAAATAATCTCTCTCTGAATTTTCTGTCTTTGTCATTTGAGATATTTATCCAGGATTTTAAAATATTGAATTTCAGTAAAAGTTAATATGAAGTGTTTGAAGAAGCATATTCCTTTATAGCAAATATTTATACTTTTTATAACAAAGGCTTATCAAATCTTTGGAGAATGACGACTTTCATTTTTCTTGTTTCCCATAAAAGCCTTTCTGAAATCTTGAAATATACGAAAAACTGGGATCCTGACTCCCAAGTAAACCATTTCCTTCACAAATTAGAAAACAGTATCTCTCACTTAAAATAACATTCACTTCTGTACAACAGTAGCATCTAAAGAAGGTAATCTGGTGGTATTCTACAACTCGGTACTGAGCCATACATAAACTGACAAGCAGACTATTACTCAACAAGTAGGCATTTCTCATTTGGAACCACCACTTTGCAAGACACTTGAAGCCCAACACTGTTTCAAAGTAGTCATTCAGAATTGGCGTGCAAAATAATAACCTCAGCATAATTCTGAAGGGGAATCTTAATTTCCCGTAGCTGTTTCAGCAAGAGTTCATACATCAGTCACAGTAGCCTTTTCCTATCAACTATCTGTCATGGAAGTGACCCAAAACAGAAGAGGACCAAATGTAATTATTGACATGAAAGTGGTTATCACCTGTGGTATCTTCTCTGAAAGAACTGTCAGGTACCTCTAAATTCAACAGTTTTCCTTGGGGAGAGGGTAGGGTATAAGGTGAATATAGATAAATATAAATGATGACAACAATCCAAATCACAACCATGGTGAAAAACGAATCAGTTTTAATTACTTCAATCTTATGAGTGTAAGTCTCATAAGGCAAGGAAAATTGTCTGGATTTTCTTCAGCCTGACAGTTTCTTTTAAAAGAAACCAATTGAAGATATTTAGATGAAATACAGTGCAGGTTGTCGATGTACTGACAAATGTCAACAAAAAAATTTTACAGCAATAATAGTCTTCTTATCACAGCTTTCTGTAAGATTTTCAGAAGCACGATTCAAGGAAATTATAGCACAAGACTGACTTCCAGTCTGCTTGGGCTATAACGGGCTATACAAGAAATTATTAGCAACCATCCTCATTTTGCATTTCCAGAAAAAGTGCTAACACATACGAAACAGTTTTCAAAACCTATGCATGTTTGTAAATGCCTGACTGCAAGGAAACAGATCTAGGAGCCACACATCTGAAAACAAGTGACATTCAACAAGCACTGTCTTAATGAGAGGAAGAATAAAAAAATAAATTCTCAATGGAAAAATATTAGCTTGAAGTCCATTGCTTTTCCCTTATACAACGTTTTTGGCTGCTTTTTTAAGTAATCCAAAATAATGAAAATATTTGGCTTGGAGACAAGTCATCCCTTTTCTTACAGAAAAGTACAAATGCAGTTTTGTAAATCTTTTCTCAACTTTCCAGTCTAATACTCTGGTATGAGGACCAAGGGCTTCTCTGAAGTAGCAGGGAGTAATTTTGAGGCCTGCAAGGGCTTGAGGGCCTTGTCAGCACAAGGCTTTGAGCAGCTTCAAAAATGCATGCACAGGCACGGTTTAAACCGAGGTGTGATCCTCCAGGACCACAGTGTGGCTTGGTGGCACAAGCTGTGCAAAATTAGTTGAACGCACAATACAATGACTCAGAAACAATCAGGAACAAAGATAGGCTAAAGCATGTGTATCATTATATGCCTCTTTAGTTCAGCTATACTTCAGATTTTATCAGCCAGCATCAAATCCCCCCTTAGAATGACCCAGTTCAGACCCATAAACCATACTGTGGAACTGGAATGACACATTCTGCAGCTGAATTCAGATTCTCAAAAATGTGAAACGATGTAGCACTTCCTAAGTTTTAACAACAGACCAAAGAATAGAGAAATGAGGTCAGCAGGTGGAATAAGAGAACTCTGTAGACTTAAATGAACTGGGAACAAGGAAGTATAGAACAGCTTTCTGGTGGTGGGAGGGGCAGGGCTGAAGCTGAAACCCCAATACCCTTCAAAAACACTCTAGATCAATAGGCTTTTATGAAATTTATCCTGCAATAAAAATCCACTGCAGCTGAGATATTATGATTCCAAGAAAAGACAGATTTAAGTGGGAAGATAAGAATGAGATTTAAAAAGACTGATAACCTTCACAACAGGTACATACGTTAGTACAGGCAGTCATAACTTTAAAGGTTTCACTGCCAAGACGTTCCCTCCCAGGATTAATCCCATCAGTTGCATACTGAGCACTTGTCTGTGCAAGGGCTATTTACATAAAGGTCACCCTTGTCCCCTCCTCACTCCTCAGATGTTTGTTCATTCACTCTGTTGTACTTCAGGCTATCTTTTAAAATGTGGGTTTTTCATGGTGGAGTGAATATCGCCTACAACTTTGTTTTCCGTCAGTTTCATTGCTGCGCAGCAGAAATACTGCAGAGGGTTTGCCTAACAGTTCACAGGCCATTAGTTTCAGTAACAGTGTGCTCTAAAGTGATGAAATAGTTAAGATTGTTCACCTATCGCAACTTCTACAACTAAATATATTACCAGATTTGGGTAAAACATTTTCCATGACTACGTGTTCTTCATGGAAATAGAGAACTTTAGGTTTCCAGAAAAATCACTGCTTCCTCTCTGTGCTCAGTAGTAACACAGCTCAACTGAACATGACTATGGTGCTAAATAGCACCAGGTGCCCCCCCCCCCCCCCAAAATCAAACATTTTATAAAAACAATTTACTGTATGTGAACATTTTGCTATCACATTCTGATATCTTCATTTTTAACAGTGTAGGCCAAAACAGTTTCCAAAGAGCTGCAATTTTCAGAGTGTTTTAAATGCTGTATTATAAGCAGCATCACATTTTCACAGTTACTTCCATGAATTCCAACTGGTCCACAAGAAAACTGAAAGATATACATGCTAACTGAGTCGCAGTTTACCTGGAACCACTGGTCCCATTCACTTGTAGGAGAAGGTAAAGTTTAAAAAGACAAAGCAATATTCAGCAACATAAGCAATTGTTTGGGGCAGCTTGTCTAAAGTGACGGTTTAGAAATTTGCATGATCTCCACCTTTGACACAATTATTCTACAATTTGGAATCTGAACATATACCACATTTTGTCTTTCATACAACCGGCAACCAATGGGCATATGAACAAATCCAAGGAACCATCACATGAAAGCCTCACTAAAATTGCTATTTCACCCTTTAAAGTGGAGCTCTCTCTGATGTCATCAAGTTGAATTCTACACTGATTCCCAGCCTAGTTATCCTGAGCTGACACCAGTCCCAGGGAGGGCACACTGGTTTTGGCACTTAACCCCTTTAATCTTCAGAGTTCAGCAGACATCCTCCCCCACTGTTCAGCACAGTGACCGCTACAGATCTTCAAAGTAAAAATATGAATAATCTCATTTGCAGGAGCTATTCCTGTTCAGACTGCAAGCCTGATGCTTCAGCAAAGAGGACTCCAAGAAGAATGCTCTCTAGCAGTCTTGCACAGGCACAGGAACAAACACAATAGCTGCACTTTCCTCCACAACTCAGCCTATTTTACAAAGTTTTACTAGATTTACTAGAGAACATCCGTATTTAGTATTTCACACCGAGGGCTCCCCAGAACAGTCTGCAAAGACACTGCCAAACCACAGCCTGCAAATGGTTGCAAACATGCATCTTGAGAGGCATTCCAAACACTCGCTTACCAGGTGGTTCTACCTGCTTCTTAACTTCTTATTTCTTGTGCGATGGACTAATGTTGACAACAAGAGACTGCTGAAGTGGCACATCAGCTTATGGAAATCGCCACTCCCAAAAATGGCATTGATAAAACACGAGGAAGAGGGAGAGGGAAGGGGACACATCTGAGATCAAACAGGAGTACTGCAGAAGGCAGTGTAACCAAGTCCTTTATCTGTCACATAATTACTCAAAAGGACACGTTTCTGATTACTGGTCACAAAGATGTATGGTGAACACCACACATTTACTCAAACATAGTATGTATGGAACTGCTTTACATAACACTGTTTGAGAACATATAGATAGAAAACAACTAACAGTATGTGACATGTCATTGTCTTAAGACTTCTTGCTAAAGTCTTTTGAGTAATAAACAAAATCTTTTATTTGGTATGTCAAAACACTTTCCTCTGAGGCACAAAAAAAAAAAAACAGGCAAACACGAGGATTCTTCAGGAGAGAAGGAAATATATTCCGTGACAAAATTATATCTAGAGCTTCTTCCAGGCTATTCAAAATGGTTTTGTGCAGGTGTTTTGGCAACTCAATCAAATATGTGAAAGTATACAGTAGTGAAATAAATTAGAAATAAAAGTGAGAGTATTTAAACCTAGTGGAGTAATTTTAAATGTAAGAGAGGATTGCAAATTCTCCCATTAAATTAGTTAGTAAAACCAAAATCAGTAGCACAGGCTAACATACACAAAAATTCTACAAGTTAACCATTAAAAAAATGTATCATCCCAATTAGATACATGAAAAAGGGCAACAGAAAAATGCAATATACAGTGTCGCACAGAAATGTGGCTTTTTTGTTGTTTTTTTTCCAAGAACAACCATTAAGTTCCATTTTGTTTGCATATTCAGATGGATTTATCACATTCATAAAAGTTACCAATTATACTGAACCAGAAAGAACTGCATTAGAAAATGGAAAAAAAAAGAGTTCCTTAAGAGATCAGAAGTTCAAAGCCTATAAAAATAGGTTATGAATTAAGCATATAGCTGCAAAAGAATCATAACTACATACTGAAAGTGAAGAAGAAACTTGAGAAGCAGCAATGCTGAGTTACAGAAAACAGTTGTCAGAAATAAGATTTTGGTATGAGACACTAGCTAGACCAAGATGTTTGGACTTCCTACACAAAAGCATCATGTAGAAGGGGGGAAAAAAAAACAAAACAAAAAAACCTCCACATTTAACAGATCACCTTCAGTCTAAGTCCAACAAAGCACTGCAAGTGGAATGGCATTGTGGGCACCAGGATACAGAGACATGAGCTAAAAAAGCTGAAAACAAGAAAAAGTTGTGTAAAAAGTGCAGACTGAAAAACAGCCTGGAGTAAGGGGAAAGGAAATACACACCTAGAGCTAGTGCATACACAAAGGTTCCAAATTACAAAGGTGATGAGGAATATTTAAAATGGCACAAAATATGGCTTGAAATACTGGCATGAAGTTACAAAAAAGAACCACTAAACATCACATAAATCCTCCTGTCAGTGAGAAGTAATCATTGAAATAATCTTCCGAAGGAAAATTAATCATTTAGAACAGATATAGAACCTCACTGGCCAAGACAATATTAAAATGCGCAAGTCTACAATCCTGCTTTAGCGAACAGATGGACTGGGTAACCTAAATAAATTTTTCATCCCTAACTCCTATGATGACGTTCAGAAGATCTGACAGGCTCATGCACAATACCCTGCAGTCCTACAAGTATGTGAACAAGTACAGTAAAAAGACATTGACATCAATTATGAAGACCAGCACAAAAATATATACTCCACAACCTCTTTGTAAGGCTACATTTGTTTTGTTTTGTTTTTTAAAGGCACCTCATCCTCTAGCTATTGCCAGCTTTAAAAAAAGTCACTTCTCAGTTTGAGCAAAAGCTCGATAGTGAGAAGGAAACATCTTTCAATTCACATTTGAACAGCCACTTCTTACATTCCAATTGTAATCAGAACGACAGTCTTTAAAAACAAGCATGCTGGCCTATTCATTGTATGTACAGCAATTTAAACAACTTTAACTACATATTGTACTGTGTAAGCAAAAAGCACAACGTTCATTCCATACTCATACCATTATCCTTTGTATACACAAACTCAAGAGAACTCCTAATACTAAAACATTAAAATGCACCCATAGTCTTCCCTTACTAGACATATTTAATACATGTTTACAATATATATACACATATATAATATACATAGCTTTTAGAATTTTTCAAATAAATCTTTGTAATTTCCTCTCCAAAAAGAAATAAAATAATGACACTGGAAGAATATGAGTCAAGTACACAGAATTCTCACTAAGTTGAATGCTCAGTTTTGCAGACAAGTTTTCCCCCTTCTTATCATAACCAAAACATTTTTTAAAAACTAAATCTGAATCACTATTGTAGTCATCTGTTTCATGGTAAAAGTTCTAATCTTATCTATGGAAATATATTGCATATCAGTATCATGAAGTGACATATCTGAATATTCTGAGCAAAAAAAAGGTATTCCAGGATACTTTAGCAGTAAATATAATGTGTTGCAGGCTCAAACAGCACAGGTCAACCTTTTATTCTAAACAATACAGTTAATCTAAACTCTGAGTTCAGCATCAAAAGTGGTCCCACCTCTAATAATCTCTAAGAACACCATGGTCAAATCCTACGATGATATCTTTCAATGATTCCTTCTCAAAAAGTGTCAGTCTAAAGGTAAAGACGATCAGTTTCCAGTCTTAGCCTCAGGCTGGCATTTGAAAGAACTGCATGTGTTAGGTTCTTTCCTACTCGCATCAGCACCAGAAATAATCTAATAATCAGCAGAATAAATTCTGTCTTCCATTCCAATTTGAGGAAAGCACCAGCTCCACACTGAAGAGCAGTAAGGGCTCTCATGGTGACATATAATAGAAAAGAATGCACCCATTTTGATTTAAGAAGGGATAAAACAACAAAAATCTTGGCTTAAAAGTTATTTGTAACTTGAAACAACAGAGAAGCTCTGAATACTGAAACAAACCACATCTGTTGAGCAATTTAAAAAAGCATTTGTTCTTCAGGTAACCTAATTAATGGCACGATATGCCCAGTGAAGGACATGTGGAAAAGTTCCACAAATGTTGAAGTCTGGAAATGCCTCTACAAGTAGCAGAAACTTTCACACTGATCAACCTTCGTGCAGGCACCTATGACACTAGTAGGACTCATACAAAGCATCAGGTATAGGTTTAATCTTCAAAAGAAATTGAGTATTTCATGGTTACACAATGCCCAGAATGATGCCCTTTCTTAGCAGGATCAGAAAGAGGAGATGAACATATGATAATTACATAGTAAGAGTGTCTTTGGGAAATCTTATCATTTCTTGTGCCAGATCTCCAAGAATAAACAGCATTATAAATCTGAATAAGTTAATCTGCTACTAAAGTATATACAGACTGCTTCAGTCTGCTGTTAATTGGGACTAGACTAAAGGCTCAGCTTCCAGCCACATGCTAATGCAATTAAAAAAAATTATACAATTTTTTTTGCAAACTAAATATTTGCCGTATAACACCAAATATTTAATAAAACTGTACTGTATTTCAATTTATGTTAGTAATTTGCTTTCCTTTAACCACATTTATCTTAGGCCAGCAGCCAGGTGGCTGAGATTAAGTATCAGCTACTGCTCTCTGAATGTGATCTACTCATTAACACCGAATGGATATAGGGATGACAAAGTGCCTCTCACATGACACAATAACAAGCATGTGAACTGACACTTTTTCCAGGTGATTTAATCTTAAGTACATCAAGATTCCTCAATAAGAAGCATCCCAGGAAGTTTCCCTCTTTTCCCTCTCTCCCTGAAGCAATTAGACCCCTTCTTTCCAGTACTGCATCTTAATAATAGAGAACACATAAACCTAATTTCACCCAAGGCCTGCCTGGACGAAAATTCACATCCTCTGAAATAAAACTGCCTTTTCTTTTTTTTCTTTTTTGAAAGTAGTTGAAACTGAGAGTTTCCAAGCTCTCAGCACCAGCTGAGCTCACAGAAACCAGAACAAATTTCAATTTAGAAAACAGCACCCTGCAAAAACTAAACACTTACACACATTCTCTGATTGGGCAGGAGACTCATGCCCTCTTCTTCTCATTTGTGCAGCTGGTTAAATATATACAAAGCTAAAGTTGGAAAGGGACAAACTCTGTCATACAAACACTTTTGCCAGGGCATCTGCTCCTGCACTGGCAATATAACATTTGGATGGGTGGAATGCCACATCATGAATGGACTCATCAAATTTTTTGCGATGAGCAGTGAATTCTTGGATGCAGGTCTTGCTTTCAAGATTCCACAAGCGAATTGAACAGTCATGACCTAAAGAAAGGAGAAATGTTTTTCTTTATAATTCTCACGTTTGCTACCACTATGAGAAAAGGAAAATGAAATTTAGCATACTTACTGCCAGACATCAAGTACAAGCCATTAGGATCGACAGCTAAACTTGTAACTGCATCTAAGTGAGCTACCATGGAGTGGATCAGTTTTCCTTTGAAAGAAAAGATTCAAGTCATTTTCTGCAACTCACTGTTGTCTGTATTCACTGTTTAAACCTCACCACAGCCCATTTAATAATTACATTATCTTGACTGAGTCAGCAAAAATTATAATAAAACCCACTCTTTTAATGTTTACAGGCTCAATAAAGCTGCAGAACCAATATCATCAACTTTGTTTGCCCTTTGTTTTGTGCGTGCAAAACCATCCTGATGCTGCAATCACTGTGCACATTAAATATTTGTCCCCAAAGGGGCTTAAGTGAGTTCAGCAGTAAGACCATGACTGGGGAGGAGGACATGGGTGGAGTATTCTGATAAGCAATGGATCTAAACTAAATAAGACAACAGAATGATTTTAATCAACTCAGAGAGAATTGATGTTCTAGAACAGCTTATTAATATTAATTATTTGGTGTGAAATATATAAAATCATGGCTCAAATGTATTCCTTTGGTCACAGAAAATAATAAAGAAAAAACCGAAAAGCTCAGCATTTCTTCTACTATACATTATGGCATTATATCATCACACAAATAATGCATTTTCAGCTTTTTTCTCAGCTTCCATTGGGTGCTCCGACCTCTTTTTATTTAACACATGTGAAGAGTAGCTAGCTTAAAATCCACTAAAATATCAAAAGATCTCAGTGTAACTTTTAGGGCTCCATGATCTGGAAGCAGAGAAGTCACAAGCTGAAGATAATCAATGTTCACAATCAGAATGACAGTTTAACATTAGCATTCCTACAAAAATTTCCTGGATGTAATTTATAATTATACAGCTTAGTGCAACTCTCACCACAGATTTGAAAAAAAGTATTCTAATTGTCTACTGGTTCTGCAGAAGAGAGAGATTTGGAGAAATACAGTGTATCAAACTGAGAATTATATCCTGCAAGGGAACTGCTACCTCCAAATCATTAGGTAGAAGTCACAGAAGCACTAAAGAAGTGCCCAGGCTCCCTGCCCTCAGATCAAAACAACTCAAAACAAGCACAATGAACATAAGGACATGAAAATTAAGAAGCTGCCTTCCATGTTAATTATTGATAACCACTAAGTTTAAAGCATTTTAATAGAGTTAGCAGAATGATGAAGGTTCTTTATCATTAACCCAATAAACTTTTAAGTAGACTGGCCATTTTGGGGCTCTGCCAGTGAAAAGAAGATTTTTGTTTCAGAGAATATCCAGTTCTTCACATTCCTCAGCATTTGTGTGAATAACATTAATCACAATGAAATTCTGCTTGTGTTTTATGTCATACAGCTAAATACTGTGACTAGGTCCAGCTGAAAAGATGCATACCTGTATTGTTGTCATAGAATTTGATGTGTCTGTCTTCATGAGCAGTTATACTAATCGGAAGAGTTGGATGGCTGATGACTCTGTTTATCTGACAGGAGGTACTGACCACTAGGTAAAAAAAACCGTACATATCAACACATGTAAATTGCTACGTTCTTTGAAAGATTGCTATTAAAAAATGCAAATGTAATCAATTTTATCTGCAATGTAATTCTATCATATAATGTAAACTCTCTTAATCAACACCTTATATGCGTTTTACTCTAAAATACTTTTGGAATTACATACACACAGATGCATATGCTAGCCTTCCCTTACATATGAATGAAAATACAAATAAGTAAGGTTCACCTTTTTTTGGTAAGAATAAGGAATCAAGAACCAAGTGAAAATACTATTTTTGCATTTCCCCACCTCCACAATGCTCCTCTTGTCAAGTCAAACTTTCGTTGTAACATACAGGCAGACAGGAAACTTGACATGAAAGTAAGAATATTTAAAAGTAAAGAGGATTCCTCACCACCACAGAACAAAAGCCATATACTATAATTTCATAAACAGTGATTAAAATTCTCACTGGAGAAAAGAATAGTAGGCTATTCACATGAGAGGCACTTTCTCAGCATTCAAGAATCCTGAAATATCACTATTTTATATTTATATAAATAAACGCACACAGAGGAACTAGAAAATTATAGAAAAGATATTTTGGGGAGTCATTTTTTTTTAATAGAAACCTAGACATTGACCTGCCAAGCGCAACGAGACTTTGAGTCCCTAAGTGGTGGTGGTAGGCCATTTCAGATAACTCATTCTCCTATAGCCTAGTTCTTCTATTATTTAATACAGATAACTTTTATAGCACAGTTATGTAACTAAAAATACCAAACAGAAACTACTATTTGTCATACTGTGAGCTTTTTTTTTTTTTTAAATAAAACAAATATTCCTGTATAGTCGTTCATTTGTTTTTTACTACAGTGAGGAGAATCCTCCACAGTAAAGTAATAATCCAAAGCAGGGAGGTGGGATTTTCTGTTAACTCTTATAAAATGGCAGATTTGTTAAACTTCTTGAAAAGAGATGAACTGGCAAGAAGGGCTTGCTTCCTTTTAAAAGTATAACCAGACAGTAGCATTCACTAGCATAAAAGTTTCAGCTGAAAAAAAAATTGAAGTTTTAAAGAAGACTGAACATTTATATAGTTGTCAGGTTACCACTTTGACTCGAACACGAATCCTCATGCTTTAGCTCATCCTGGTCCCTCTCCTAATGATGGGGAACACTGCCATGATCCAAAGCATAGCGTAGGAGTGTGTGAATACTCTTTCACTGAAGCTCTGCTCATTTCCTTAAGTGAAAACTTCAAGCAAAGCCTAACAGGAATTAAGCCAATACCTCTGATGAAAGATACAGAACTTGCCCTACAAATTCACAAATTTTTCATGAATTCCACTTGAGATTTGCCTGATACTATCTCTGACTTGCAATTTTGGACTAAAGAGAGAATGGAAAATCCTGATCAAAAAGAAACTCAGGAAATGTATTCTTCTCTTTCTGCTACTGTTCCTTGAAGAACAAATTAGAATATCTGCAGTTCTTTCTTCTACCTTCTTTCAAAGCTATGTTTGCTCTTCTACTAAAAAGCCTCTTGCTCTAGTACAGTAATAACAACCTACTCCTACATCTTAAAAGACAATGTTTAACATAATACATGTTGCAAGTTACCAGGATACACTGTTTGCCTAAATGCCTGGAAACACTGAAAAGACTATTAACAGTATTTTATCTCAAACAAGCAATTTTTTTCTGTTTTGGATACATACTATTATCTACTCCAGGCTCCAAGGTAAGAATCCGTTGTCGTGTCTCCATGTTAAAAATGCTAGTGTGTCCAGTGTTAAATGATGCTACCATGAGGCTTGGGTCACTGCTCACAAGATCTACTGAGGAAGGGATTCCCATTTCTAGAAAACAAGGCAGAGAACATTTTCGTAAGCAGATTGTGTAAAAAAATAGAAAAAGAACACCTAGCACTTTGATATTTAAAGAGTCATGACTACGAAACGTTACATTTTTAAATCTACATTATGAAAATCTAAATAGATGGTCTTGAGTGATCACTACTTTAATCCTGTTTTTCTGGTATGCATTTCAACATTCTTTATTGAGATGTTCTATCTGGAACTGAGGTTGGACAGAAATCTAATTTGAAATGTGCTGGAAAGTAAGAACCTCACATGTTCCACCTGCCCTGCCCCTTTTCTTCCTTTAAACACAAGCAAAAATTTCAGCCAAACCTTCAGTGCAGGGACATAATATCAAAGTGGAAAAATCATTTACATGACAGATGACTTTGTTATTAAATTGAACAACTTCAGAGCTTAAAAAAACCCCAAAGCTTTCCAAATGTAAATTTTATACACTGAAACTATCAGCATGGAAAGTTACATAAGTACATTAAAAACCTCACATTACATAACTTTTTCCATCCTGCCTATTATATATCAAATGACTTTACACTGTGACTATCTGAACACTACAGGACAGAAGGCCAGATCAGCAGAGCTTGAGTGTAAGAAAATTTCTGTCCTCAAATGTACTGTTCCCTACCAATTATATGAAAGAACAACACCATTTCCAATAGATGTCAGGAGGGGGAGGAGGAAGAGGTAAAATCATAAACTGGTTTAGGTTGGAAGGGACCTTAAAGACCATCCAGTTCCAACCCCTCTCCCAGGGGCAGGTACACCTTCTAATAGATGAAGTTGCCCAGGGCCCCAGTCAGCCTGGCCTTGAACACTTCCAGGGATGGGACATCCACAGCTTCTCTGGTCAACCCATTTGAGAGCCTCACCGCTCTCACAGCTAATAATTTCTTCCTTACGTCTAACCTATATCTACCCTCTTTCAGTTTCAAGACACTATCCCTTGTCCTATCACTACACTTCCTGACAAATAGACCCTCTCTCCAGCTTTTCTGTAGGCCCCCTTTAGGAAATGGAAGGCTGCTATAACGTCTCTCCAGAGCCCTCTCTTCAGGCTGAATAACCCCAACTATTTCAGCCTGTCTTCCTAGGAAAGGCTCTGCACAGCCCTCTGATCATTCTTGTAGATGACCCAACAGATCCATGTCCTTCTTAATGCTGGGGCCTCAGAGCTGGACACAGTACTACAGGTGGAGTCTCACAAGAGCAGACCAGAGGGGGACAATCACCTCTCTCATCCTGCTGGTTGCCCCTCTTTTGATGCAGCCCAGGATGCAGTTGGCCTTCTGGGTTGCAAGGTGCAGCACCTTGCATTTGGCCTTGTTGAACTTCACGAGGTTCATACAAGCCTTCCTCTCAAGCCTGTCCAGGTCTCTCCAAGTAGCATCCCATCCTTACCACCAGCATGTCAACCACACACCACACAGCTTAGTGTAATCAGCAAACATGTTTGCTGGATCCATGGATCCAGATAAAGCAAGAATACCGTCACCTCTCTAAAGACTCATGGGAAAAACACCTTACTTGCACACACAACCTGTGTACTCAGGAACGCTGGAAAGTATCTACAGATACCACACTAAAGTCAAAAAGGACGGGTGTGAAAAGGAAACCTGTTTGAATTGACCTTTTCTACCACCGTAACGCCTCCTTATCTGCAGCTTCCTGGTAAACCTGCAAAGATTAATATAAAGGATTTGAGAGCTGACTGCTGCAAATTTTAAGAGTTTGTTCAAGTTTCTCAATAGGCAATAAGGAAAACTCATTATCAAAACTCATTCAAAGGAGGACCTTTGAATTTTCACCTGAATTTTATTCCAGTTTGAAACATTAAAAAAAAAACAGATCAACTCCATGAGGCAAGATTAGTCCCTTCTCCTCCCCTTGTCTATATTAATTTAATAATTCCAAATATTAAAAAAAAATAGTAAATTTCAAAAAGTCTTCCTGACACTCTTCAAAGCAGAAAGGCAGGCAAGCTGGCCACAAATTAACCATGATTCTGATAGAACCCTGCTGACCTTTGGAAAAACAGCTCTGCCAAAACTGAACTACAAGACACATTCATATTTTGCTTCACCTATTTAACTTACAAGTAGTGAGACATCTGATTGACTTTATATCACGATTCAGAAAATCCATTAATTACATCAAAGTTCATTTTACCTTGAAGTTGCTCTGAAGAACCAAGAAACAGCCTCGGTTCATGGGTTGCCTTTAGAACTATCAGCTCTAAGTTGATAGTTCTTAAGATGACAAGTGGATACTTGAGAGCAATTACTGAAACAGCAACTTCAAGAAGTTAGGCTTTAAACAACAAAACTTTGGTATGTGCATTACTTTTCAGTAACTGAATCCTAAGGACTAAATTTTTTCAACTAGCAGCATTTAGGATGATGAGTTTATTGCTTTTTATTTAATGCAAAAATTCAGAAATTCAGTCGCAGTCTCTGTCAGAGGCACAAGGAACCTCACCTGGAAAGGTACTAGGACACTGAGCCGGACCTAAGCACTGACTATTTCAAACCTCCCTGAGGGTAAGAAAGGGCTTTTTATTCTTGACAAACCAGAAGCAAGAGCCTAATGGAAACTCAGTTTGAACTATGGAACAGATATATTATACTCTAAGGTTCCAGTAATATCAGCAGGTAACCTGCAACAGTTAGTTTTTAGATATGTGTGACTGTCCCCCTGTGTGTAGATGTCAATATTAGCTGGTGTCAAAATTCAAAATTTACTACTCTTCTAAGCAATCAGAACAGTCTGAAATCCAGTAAACAAACAAGAAAGATTTCTAGTCAGTAGCAAAAAATATGGCAGTCTGAACAGTTATGCTAATGTACTTAAAATTCTGTACCTTGATTATCATTAAATACACTGAGAGCTGGAGCAACTTCTGTAGCTTTCCATAAACGTACAGTGCCGTCTGCTGAACAGGACAGCAAACGCTGGTGTGTGCCACTGTAAACCAGACCCCACACTGCATCTGTATGGCCTACAAAAGCACCTCTCAAAACAGAAGGATCTGTGAACAAAAGACAAGTGAAAAACAAAAACTGAATTAAGTGAATAGTTTTATCTTGGTCTGTGCTTATGGAGAAGCCTTAACAAACTAGTCCATAAAAATAAAAACAAAAGCCAAGACAACCTGGTCTTATCAGTATAATAGTCTCAATTCTATTATTCTTCTTTAATTTTATAAGTGTAAGTGGCATTCAGTTTCCCAGTTTGTAATTAATGGAATAAAACAAAGTTTCAGCAGAAGAGATGGTATTAAAGATAACAAAACAGATTTTGATTTTAAAACTCACTCTCAAGGAGCCACTGATGGCATGTTAGTCTTTTTTCCAAAAGATAGCTTTGAGGACAATCATCTCTGATGCTATGAGATGTGAAGAACATTTTAAAACAGACACAAGGCTGAGGTCTGTTTATAGCTCATACACTTTACTGAAATATGCCTTTTTAACAGTTTGAAGATAATATTAACAGCTTTGGTCTGAGACTCCACAACCTCTTTATCTCAACAACATAGATTTGTCAAAGAAAAGAACATTTATATATACATTTCCTGTCCTTGTCACGTACGAAGTTTGGTCCCGTACTTTTTCAGCCTAGCTGTTTGCTAGAACTGTAATGAGATCGAGGCCCTTTTTAAGAAAATGACAAATTCCATCTCCTCATCAACCAACATCAGCATTAGAACAAAAATTTACTTTAACTAGAGTAAACGTTCAATCTTCTCTTTTAATTTTTCCAAGAAATACTACCTACAAATTTTACTATTTTAGCTACATAACATTAGTGTCACTAAATGTGTCCTTTTGTTGGTCTCCGACAACAACATACCATAAGAGTCATAGGGGTCGATGTTTGGATTGGTTGTATTCCAGCCATGGATGAGGCCATCAGTTCCCCCACTGTAACACTGCTCACCATTACTGCTCATCACCACACAAAGCACTGGTCCACTGGAAGAAACCACACCCCCCAAAAGTTGACTATTAACATTTTAATTAAGTGATAAATATTGTCAAATGAATCTTCAAATTTTCCTGTTAAATACAATTAATTTGCTGAACTGGTTGCAGTGGAAGTTCTGCATTCTCAGATCATACGCTTAATTGCTTGCTACAAGAATATCTCCACAATATTTGGTAATTTAATTACAGTCAGAAAAATTCAGACATTTCACATTTTGAAATGGTAGGTTTTATTATTTTCATTTGTTTTTTTTTTACTTTTTAAAAATTGAAGGTTTCTCCATGAAAACAATTCAGTAGATTTTAATTCATTGGACACAGCTTCATTCTACGTATACACATATCTGACAAGAAAACCTAGTTGAATTTGAACTGCATAATTTATAGCTTTCTGTTTTAAAAATGGTAGCGTACCCAGCACCAGACAAAAACATTTGAAAATAAGCAGGTATTTAAAATAACATGGGAATAAAAGTACTGCATGGAATCAGTAGTTGGCATGGTGGAAATTACTTTAACAATTTTTGTGTCTGTTTAAAAATCTTACATTTCTCAAATAAGACAGTGTTCTTAGCAAGTACTCACCTATGTGCTCTGAAGGTATATATTGGCTCTACATCAAGAGAAGCACTCCTAAATGAGGTACAAGAAAACGTTAACAAACGTATGACTTTACATGATGCTTTACAGAAATGCACTACCACTACCTCTTTCAAAATCTCCCCTACAAAAAATCATGCAGAGACAGGAAGTTGTATATCTAGTAATTCTTTCCATCCTTTCAAAATATGATAGGATTTTTGTTTGCTTGTCTGATTTACAGACCTTCAAAGTTAGAAAGTTCAGGAAGTCTCACACACCAATCAAAGCAGAAGGTACATCAGTGGTGGGGAAGGAGTAGAGGGCTATCAGTATCAGATTGAATATTTCCTTAATTGTTCCAAATCCCTACCCAAGGGAAGGGGCTTGCAACACATTGTTTCTACACCAAAGCTCTAACACAGTTACAAATCACTTAAACTGCTGCTCAGGACTTTATCAATCAGATGTTGGTTTTTGTTTTTGTTTTTTGTTTTTGTTTTTTAATTACAGACTTCGGGAAGACCACAGGCATTGTCCAGTCTTCATAAAAGGTATGATGCATTCCCTTCACTGTGTTAGCCTTGTTATGAATTTGCTTCCTCACATCCCTACCAACACGAAGGAAACACTGTACACATGAAGCTAGCAACATCGCTATGTTTAATTCTGTACATATGTATATATGCATGTGAGTATACATTTACTTTTTATATATAGGTATGTACGTTTATATACTTATATATAGATGCAAGAACACTAACAAACCACATCCAAATATTTTTACCAGTAAATTAACTTCCCATTTTAGTCTACACACAAAATATATGTATTTAAAAAAGGAAACAGTTTTTCATTTTCAAAAATAAAATGAACTCATGAACATGCATGGATTTCTTCTGGTACTCTCTAAAAGTCTCCATAATTCTCTAAGAGTTTGTTTTGGTACTTAAGGTACAATTCCCATTAACTCCCAAGGACCACCAGATGAAGCCATATCTACAATTTTACTTGTCTAAATAAAATACTTTAAGGAAGTAAAGAAAAAAAAAATCTTACTTTTTTGCTGGGGCTGTTTTTTGTAAATTCCACATTTTTAATGTATGGTCCTCTGAAGCTGTTATTAGCACTGGTTCAACCGGATGGAAAGCTAAACCTCTTATTCCATCAAAGTGGCTTCTTAATGTGAATTTGGGGTTCCAAGTCTTTCTCAGTGCATCTGTATTGTTTCCTATCTAATAATAATAATAAAAAGGGCACAATTGTAATTAATCGACAAAATATAAGGAAAAGAAATCAGAACCTTAGTTTGGCATTTTCAGAAGATGTCAAATTACCCTACCTATTTTTCTTAACAACCTGTTCTCAAGTAACAGTCCACTTAAAACTCATCAGACTACTCAAAACGAGTATGAAGGTAGAGGTACTCCACAAAGGCAACAAGTCTATCTCTGCAGCAATGCATTCTGTACAAATCTGAAATACTTCACATGTCTACTAGGTTGCACAATTTAAAAGCTGTAAAGTACCTTTCTGACCAATACTGTTATAAACTTTGGTATTCAAAAGCTGATGTACCCCCTGGCTCATTCATTAACACTGAGTTTGAATCAAGCAAGCTGTTGTGCCTGAATATCTGAAGTACCACTGACATATTATCTATCAAATAAAGATCTAACAGAAATGGAGAAATGTCTTAGCAGTACAGAAAGGAACACAATCTAACCTATTCACTTAATGCAATATAAGTTCTGTGATAATACAAGACAAGTTGATCTTGCCAGAAAACAAACATTAAAAAAAGGCAAAAAAAAGTCTTGGCTATGTACTAAGAACATAACTAGCAAGCACTAAGATATCGTATACACAGAGATAACTACTTGGCAACTAATGCGTTTTACATAGATCCAAAAAGAAAGCCCTAAAAAATAATGGTTACTTCAGCGTTGCTCCTCTGAACAGATACTGTAAAATCCCAAGAGGACTTCTACGACTTTGTCAATCAAGACTGCCACAGTTAAATTTACCCTGCTATAATCACTGCAAACAATCAATTAATAAAACATTGACGTAAACTACCACGTTTAAGATACGAATAATTTCACTATACTGAAAGCTATGGAAAATTCCAAACAATTAAGTTTCATTAACTTCTATAAAGAGATAACTATCTTGACTTTGATAATCTACATTTTATTCTAGAATGTGAACAAAAAATAGGTTTAAGAACAAGAGTTATTTTGTTTTTCTTTTGAATGTTGTTTTTGGATTTATTAACTATGTTTCACTGAGGAAGTTCTACAGATTTTAAATGAGAAAGGAGGCATAGCGAACAGCAGGTTTAGTCTCATCATATTTCTTAGTAATTACGTACTGTCTGCTCAATGAGACTTCTCAGCTTCTTTGCCAGTCTGCTGAGCTCAGTTGGCTCAGTGAGGGAACAGACAAATGCTGGAGCTGGTGCAAGGACGGGGCAGGACTGCAAAGTTAGCAGCGCTGTCAGATTTCCTGGAGATTGGCCAAGAGTCTCAGCAAAAAGGGTACAACACATACAGAGTACCTTAACTGGAGTAGAATTCATCTGCCTGAAGACAAGCATCTAGCACCTATTTAGGTGGCAGAGGGAACTGAACCTGACCTCCAGGTGCCATACCAGATGCACAGGTCCTGTGCCACATCTGTCAAATCCACAGACACTCCAGACTGCCTAACAAGACATGCCAGTACTGACAAGAGTATTCACAGTTTGTTTCTCATTCATTCGAAGATGTTCTTCCAAAATAGTTCAATATGATAGAACTCCAGCTGCTGGAGTGTGTCCAGAGGAGGGCCACGAAGATTATCAGAGGGCTGGAGCACCTCCACTATGAGGACAGGCTGAGAGAGCTGGGGCTCTTCAGCCTGGAGAAGAGAAGGCTCCAAGGAGACCTTATAGTAGCCTGTCAGTACCTGAAGGGGGCCTACAGGAAAGCTGGGGAGAGACTTCTTATAAGGGCATGTAGTGACAGGACAAGGGGAAATGGTTTTAAACTGAAAGAGGGTAGATTTAGACTAGATATTAGGAGGAAATTCTTTACTGTGAAAGTGGTAAGACACTGGAACAGGTTGCCCAGCAAGGTTGTGGATGCCCCCTTTGTGGAAGTGTTCAAGGCCAGGCTGGATGGAGTTTTGAGCAACCTGGTCTAGAGGAAGGAGTCCCTGCCTATAGCAGGGGGGTTGGAACTATATGATCTTAAAGGTTCCTTCCAACCCAAACCATTCTATGATTCAACCTTAAGAGAGCCAGGTAATGCAACAGCAAGACTAATCTAAAGTTGACAGATTACAAAGGTGACTATTAAAGTAATACCTGGAGCATCTTTTTCCAAGAAATCAGAAATATAGACAAAATTGCATATAAGTGTAATTTTAAAATAATTTTCTCATAGAAGTGAAAGAAAAGGAAGCCATATAGTACACACAAAGCCACAGAAGTCGTGTCCACAACTGCCCACTGAAAGTCTCTGGTGCGGCCTGCCATTTGAAATGAGACTACTGCCCGCATCAGATAATATCAGCCAAACCTCTCCCTACCCAAGTTTTAAACATCTGCAAGGACTAAGATTCCACAGTTTCTATGGGCAACTCCTACATAATACTTTTTCCCTAATGACCAACCCAAATTTCCCAAGCCATAATTTTCTTTACTTGTAAGGGCATGTAAGCATGAAAGGGTTAGGATAAGGGCTTGCATGGCGAGAATGAAGTCTGCTGTGTATGGGAAAAAGATATTTCAAGTAAAAATTTGTGACATCCTTCGGCAGCATAATTTTAGCAGGAAAAGGTTTTCTGCAGAATCTACACACATATAACTTGCATATGCCTTCATCAAGTAGAGACAACAAGACTCTGAGATCCCATTAACAACCACTTACATCGTAAGTCAGCGAATCTGCCTCATTGGCTACTGTGAGGCCAGCCAGTTCTCCAAGACCCAGCTCATTTTCAAGGTTTTCATCTGTTCCCATAATGAAAGATTTCCCTGAAGAAGGAGGGAATGTTAAAGCTTCCACTGCAAGAAAAATAAAACAAAACAAAAAAACACAAAACAAACCCTGAAACACAGGCTTATGCAATGCTGATTTATAAAACACATTTTCCATTTTCAGAATACTAAGTAGCCAAGTGCAAAAAAATATAAAATGCCGCTGTACTTACCAATAAATTATATCCTCTGAGCATAATACTTACAGTCAAAGTGTATATGCTCAAGACACTAAGTGTAATTAACCACAACAGGAAAGACTATGCTATCATTCACCCATATATAATGCAAAAGTAACACAGAAAAGATCAGGCTCTTCCCCAGCTCAAACAGACTCTGAAGAAGCAACAATAATATAGCCAGAAAAAGCTAGCGGAAGCAGCCAGACTTCCTTCATAACACTGTATTCACATATATCCAAAAGCACATCTATAGTGAAGCTTGTTTACATGCAGCACTACCTAGCAATGACTGAAAGCTAAGACTTCATTGCTATTCGTAAAATCAGTTCAACTACCAAAGAGGTTAGTTAGCATTGAATTCCATGTTTTTGCTAGCAGTACCCAAATTTACTCATTTGCAGCTGCAAGAGCATGCCTATAAGCTCTCCATTCACCATATCACAAACATATCCATAGGCAGATTCACCAGAAATGGAAGGATAAAAGGCTATGTGTGCAGTTCACATATATGTCACATAAGGCTCTGCATCAAGCACTACAAGCAGAAAGAAGCTGGCCCTTAACCAGCTTCTACCTACAACAACTCTCCAAAACTATGTATCACGAAAGGAAGACTGAGTAAATAAAAAGGTGCTATCTTCCAGACTTGACAGACTTTACTCAATGTTGCACACTGTATGAGTCAACTTACAAGGGTTTTGCAGTAAATTACTTCCCAACCCCTCTACTACTCTTTTAGTTCCATCGTAAACACAAACTTTGGCAAATACTGTTGCTATCAGGGAGAGAAAAATAAACACCATCTCATTCTCAGCATCTTATTTAGCCTAGCAGCATCAACACTAAGTTAAAACTGAACAAACTATGGTTTACAGTGAACAGTTTGATTTCTTCAGGCTGCTTCCCCCTTGCCTGAAGGCATCAGGTACAGATGCTATTCAATTCCCCTCCAGACCATTCAGCATAACTAAGCCATTCTTCCTGACCTTTCCATTCCACTCCATACCTCTATGAAGAGTCCTGTTTGATTTCTATGACTTTTTAAAAAGAAATAAAAGCCCTTCAGCTCTGCTGTTTGATTAAGACTATTAGATACTACCTTTTAATTAAAAGCACCTCTTATATTCTTCTAAAAGGTCTAAACTTTTGTTGTCTTCATTCTCTCTACAATGTAATATTCCACTCAATACCCAATGCATACAGAATGTCAAATTTGGAAAATTACTACAATTAAAAAAACAAGTGTATGCCAAAAATATCAACAGGTCTCAGATTTACAACGGAATATGCAACTAGTAGCTTGCAAAACCAAACTCAGACTAATAACAGTCAACTAATAGTCCTAATTGATGTTTTCATCACAGCCTGAGTCTCTGAATTAAAAACACAATCCTGAAAGAAAATCATGAAAATAGAGTTTTGCTAATATGGCTCTCAGTACATGTGAGAAAAGTTGGAAAGGAAGCGTTCATCAAAAAATTCCTACACTTCTCAAAGTGTTGCTAAGTTGCCCTCTTCTTTCATAAAAAAAAAAATCAGCAAGCATGTAGGAAACTGAATTACTGAGATCTTCAGTAACTATGCCACACACCAGGGCTCTTTATGGATCTTAATCATACTTTGGCAAATTTGCATTTTCACACTCACTGGAAGATTGCTAAGCCAACACCATGTTTTTCTCATTTTTTAAAGACGTATTTACCATCTAAATAAATAGCAAGATATGGTCTTTTACAGTACATCCTAATATATTTATTATGCTGCACATTACAGCAATTCAAATGTTGAATCAAATACATGATTCAGCAACTTATCAGGTAATATTAATGAAAGAAATCACATGCTATGCCGCAAAGATGCATGGCTTTCCATACAGGCAAGTAACTTAAGAACCTCATATTACAAGCCACCAAATGGCAAGTAAGTTTTTTCACCATGTTGAAAAGTATTCAACCAGGGTTTTACTTAAGTTGGTGTCTTTACCTTCCTAATAATAACTGGAGGGAAGGAGTACTTTATTTCATTTAGACAGAACTCATAATACTGAATCAGTATTTGTGATTGTGATTCAGTATTTGGAGCAGCTTAGAGGATACTCTTGAAGCAAAACTAACTATAAACACCTACCCTTTACAAAAGTGTAGGCACATTTTTAATACTTACCTTCATCTGTCCTGTTTATCTCATGTTCAATGAGCCTTGAGCTACTGGGCCTGGAAGAAGGTGCAACAGATGGCTGTAATGAAGGGAGATCATCAACATCTCTCAAGTTTGCAAGCATGTCTTGCAGCTTTGACCTGTTGGGCCCTAACCAGAAAGAACAAACAAACAAACAATAGTTTACTGATAATTCATAACAGTGTTACTTATTATATCAGATACAGTACAGCAGCACATGCAAGAAAAGATCCTACCTTGCATTAAGATGTTATCACACACTCAAAAAAATGAGCACCTATTTGCAGTAAAAACTAATGAACCAGCGTGAAATGAATTTATTGAAAGGAAAGTGGTAGAAGCAACCAAGAATCGTGAACGCACAACTTTCCCCACATTTATACATTCATACTGCCAATTGCATGGAATGATGAAGAATGCCTCCAACTGAATCACAGCAACAGTGATTATATTAGAGTATTTACTTTTCCAAAGCAATTGATAGCATTTGTGAATATTTCGATATTTGTGCATCAGGTACTTTGTGCAACATATGCTTATGATAAGATGATTATTTTCAATTTATTTGTGCAGTAGTGTAGGATTGTGGAACTATACCATCTAAAAAAAATATAACTACATTAAAATATTAATACAACTGGATTCACTGGCCTACTTCCTGAAGCTATATATGGTGAAGACCCATGCCCTTCTTGACACTTACCTGTGCTTTGCTCCATCATTTTCCCACATCCCTGTTTTGACTGTTTTATATAGGATTGAGGCTGAAACATATCTTCGGTAGTTTTTCCTGTTGTAAGTTTAATTAAGAATGGGAAAATGTCTTACCCATAGTCCATTATGTTTTTTCCTAGACCAGTAATAATACAGCTATTTTCAAGCAGTTTTAACACAGAAGTGTACTTGAATATACGTATGCTCTTATTACTTCACAGGAGTGTTTACTACAGCCTTGCAAAATCATAAGTTTACTAATGTAATTGCAAACTCTACTTTGTCCACCCTAACCATAAAGATAGTTAATTTGACTAAATTGTGTTTAACTCATCAGTCACAAAAATATTATCTGATTGAGGTAACAGCAAGTAGGATTTTGCAAGATTGCTTCACCACAGTATTTGATTTATAAAAACAATATTATACTTGGTAGCAGTCCACCATTTAAACATGATTTATGATGAGACTAAAGTTATAGTAACAAGCTTTTTTGTTGATTTGTTGGTTTCCTTTTACAATTTAATGTCAAGATATTTAGTCCCTTCTTCTTCCCCAGACTTCCTTCCTCACATTCTTCTTCACCACATGCAATGTAACAAATAACAGAGAAATGACTGTGACTTTCCAGTTTTTCTGCATTGATGCCTATCCACCTATGGTTTGTCCATGGAAAGATGCTTAATTTCTGTTCTGCAGTAAACCATTTGGTCTCCCAAGATCAAATCAATTAAATCAATCCAAAAGATACTATAAATGTACTGAGTAGTTTTCTTTATGAAGGAACACTGGATGACCAAGCACTGCCATACATCAGAAATTTTTCTCATAAAGGTATAGAAAAATTTCCAAAAATATCTACATCTGTATGTAGTTAAATTTAAGTTCTGTTACCAAAAAGAAATAGTATTCAAGAGTTGTTCAAGAATATAACTTCAATCACTTGATTAAATCATTTATGTTAGATTAACCCTACAATTATTCCCTCTGACATAATATAACACATCTGTGTACTTTCAAAGTAACAGACAAGTTAAAAATACCAATTCTACTGAAGTCACATACTGGTATGCCGTCTCTATCTTAACAATAAAGAAATTTAGAAACAATTTCATGAATCACAAACACCTTGGTTGTCCAACTCAACTTCTTGCTAGACTTGCAAATTTCAGTAACACAAACGATTCCAAAGATGACAGAAATATCATCTGAGAATGTTGAAGTATGGTAATGATTTACTTTAAAAAGTTTATCCTGTGTATTTGTTTAAGACTGATCTATTTCAGCAACATAACCAACTGCAGAACAATAGGTAGCTCATCACATAAATACAAAATCTACCACCAGTCAGCCTCTAACAGAGATGAGAGGATCTGACACCTTTCGTATCATTACGCGTGTCTTTTTGGAAGTGAAAGTATCACTGGGATTAATAAGCATCTTCCCACAAAGAGAGAAATCCCTCTCATTTCTTACTGGACTACATGCAGTATTACTAATTTACATCATTTGCACATGAATTCTCAGCACGGTTAGATGTTTGAAATAAAGCTATGAATACAGTGTTTCATCTTAAACACTTCGTCTGAGTTCAAAATGTTTCAATTCTTACTCAAGAAAAACATTGTTTTACACAATGGATTTGCATGTCAAGAAAGGGAACAAAATAATTATAATACAGGGCTAGAAACTGTATTTCAGATACTGATCACAGTTTTTTGTTTGGATAAAAGTACCCAACGTTTTTAAAGATTAGTCCAACAAAAGAAAGTCAATAAATCACGTGATTTACAAATAAACGGATGGTTAGAGTAGCTTCCTATTTCGAGCCCTGCAGAACAAATTACGATGACAGCATGACTTTCATGTTGTGAATGTTAAGTATAAACAGGGGTAGAAATTAACCTGTTTTCTTCCTCTGTCATCTAAATGATACTCAAGACAGCTTCTGTTTGGCTGCTCAATTTGCATAACAGACTTTAAGTCTTCCTGTGAAACTGGAATGTTTTCAGCTAAGAAAAGGTTCTGAAATTTTCTATATTGAAGTACTAAAACAATGCATTTTATAATTTACATTTCTGCAAGAATTGTATTTAATACAACACCTGTTTGGAAGAAACTGCATCTAAACCAACTACTTATCAGGTAACTTGATTGACTATCATTAATTTCAACCCCTGGGAACTGGTGAACAGGAAAGCAGTCAGGAGCAGCAAAGTAACAGAGTAAGTAATTTTAGGAAAACATTGAGAGAGAGATAGAATTAAGGGTGTGAAAGATGTGGGATTTATGATTTTAAAGTGCAATGTTTTCCACTTACTCTTCACCCCCTTTTTCCCCTTGCGCTCCTTTTTGTATTGTTCCTTGAGTTTGGTTATTACTCCCTGGTCGACATTCCAGGCTTCAGGCATGAGACACTGGTCTTCCTTTTCTAAACAAAGTGAAACAAATGAAACATCCTTTTTCAGTAATGTCACCAAGTGATCTCCAACTGAAGGAGGTAACAGCTGCTGTATTTGTCTTATTTCAGACAGACAGAAGTTGTACCAAGCTCGTGAAAGCTATGAAACTGCTACTCCCATTCCACCTGTATTTGCTCAGTTTTCTTTACAAGAAATTGAGATAAAATTTTACATGCTTAATTTCTATAACCAGATACACAGCTGTTCATAAAATGTAAGCAACATTTACTTTACAATACACCAGGACGTACTTTTCAGCTTTTCCTTTCCTCCAAGGAAAGAGCTATTACGCTTAGAAGGAAAAGTTACACTAAAGATATGTTCACCCTAACTTTACAACTCAGATTTTGTGTCACTATGTTTCAAATTTTTATTTCACTGTCTCTGTGATACCTTGTTATTTGCACAAAGCAGCAGCCCATCTAAATCTTTTTGGAACATAGTATACACATCACCAAGCATTGAATAAAATCCTGAAGAAGCACTGAAGAAGCTACAAAATTTCACAAAAAGGAGAAGGCCTGAGTTATTAGTCTTAGAAAAAGCTACAGAAACATTTCAATACCTAATGATGAATAAAATCCCACTTTTTTTTTTTTTAAATATCTCTTCCAAATTGCTTTTTCCAGAAAACTACTTAAAAAATTTATTTTCTATAGTCTGTCCCTGGATAATTCCTACATGTCCCACAGGTTCTGTTCAACTTTACAAGCAGATCTCAAACTACTGTGCAAGTGCTATAATGTGCTTAGTTTAAAAATCAGCTGAATGCTCCTGAGAAGCTTTAAACACATTTTACAGATTACTACAACTGATCGGTGAGGTTTATGACAGAAAATGAAGAACGGACTTCCTATGTTTGCTTCTATTCTAAATACACAATATTGGTGCTTTATGCTACATTTAACGGTTTCTTTTATGTGAAATTAACATAAGTGATTCATAAAGGCAGCTCCTTAAAGAAGCTTATTCCTATATGTCATTATTATGAAAGACAGACTGTGAAATATAAATAACTGAAAAACATGAATGCCTGTAACTCAAAGAAAACCTCCAAACACTTCTAGAAATTGAACTATTTTCAATGACAATTTCTTTATAATGTTAGATTTTTGCTCATTTTTTTACTCAGCAGTCATCAATGAAAGTAAAAATAAACTCAAGGTGTGAATTTGAGAACAAAAAAGCTCCTGTTGGCATACTAGCTTTTCAGTGACACAAGCAGTAGGTACAGTTTTCAAGCATAAGTGGATAGATACTTTCAGCATTGGAGAGAAGAAGCATCAGAACAACTTAACAAAACAATTTATGATAGAAAAAGAGCAACATTCCTAAATTTGCTTGATGATCAGAATGGTGACTTCTGTATCTAAAAATATTGAGATGTACTCTCTCAGCAAAGAGGCTACCTACTACTGAACAGTAATCTGGAGTCCAACTATGAGCTAATAACTTCATTGAAACACAGAATCTCAGAATTGCTAGCTCATGTGAGAGCCACTGCTGCCACAGTCGGTTTTTGTCAATGTTTCAGTGCCGTTATAAAAATTAATTATCTCCCATTCATGTTCCATAGCTCCAATCTGTCCCCATTAATGTGTAAAACTTTACAGAAAAGCTTAAGGAGGAAACAACTGCTCAAAAAAACATTCAGTCAGTTCTCTTCCTTCTTCCCTTCCCTGAGCAGTGGGTTTATGTGGAATAAGTGTTGCAAGTTAAAGTGGATCCTGGCATTTTTGGTTGAAGGACATGAACTTCAAGGACACAGAGAACAGTTAGTCAAATTTTACTTCATTACTGGGGGGCTTGAAGACATACACTTTTAATAACTTGTAACAGAAAATGTGAGAAACAGAATAGAACATTTTTTCCAAATTGCTAATATATAGATTTCAACTAGCTCAGTTCGTTGAAATGCATTACTTTCTGTGTCAAAGATGGAGAAAACAAAGAATGCTTGGAATTGTAAAATACATTTTTATCAGAGTCCTTCATTAGAAAGGGGCACTGGGAAAATCACACTGAGATTCCATTCATTGAATTGAAGTTCTATCTGCCCTATAACTAAAAAAAGAAAAGACACAAAAAACTTCCAAGAACCCTCACATAAAAGCAGTATAAACAAAAATGAGAATATCATGTCACAAGAATCTCAATCTGGCAATGAAGGGATTTACTATATGAACATTCAAAAGGTGCTCTAATTATGACAGAGATCACAGTCAACCAATCACAATATATTCTTAGTGCATTTTCTTTCTCCTGATACATTCCATTGCATTTCCTTACCCCAGTCTGTTCCATCTCCTGAACTTCTCGACTCCCCATCACCTTCATCTGAGGTAACCAAAAAGTCAAATTCCTTCAAAGCTTCTTCTGTATCTCTGTCTTCACTACTGTCAGACAGCACTCTTTTCCTTACAATCTGAAAGATGAGGAAGGAAAGAAAAAACTGAATTAAATGACATGATTTTTATATCTAGCAGTACTGTCCTGTCTTCCATACAAAATTCTAAGAAGAAATTTAAGAAGCAGCAAGAAAGTACTCTTTAAGAAATAAATCTAAAATTAACATAAAAGTTTCCTTCAAATTTCAAAGTAAAAATGAAAATCACCTGTACATTTACTTCCTGTAACCATCAATATTCAATCACTTGGTAATGAATCTACAATGACCTATATGACTACCACTCTTTTTAATACCAGAAAAGTACAAACTTTCTTTTGATAGAGGTAAAAAAAAAAAAAAAAAAAAAGGAAAATCAACCTAAACACATAAAGAACAAAAAAAAACCAACACGATGCCATAGGAAGTACTTATAGCAAAGCCGAATTGGCTCTCCTATTCTGCAAATAACCTAACTCACCTCTGAAATCACTCTACTTACGGACCAAAAGACTAGTCTAGAAAAATACCAACAGAAAGTGCTAATCTTCTTAGGTTTGGCAAAAATCATTCCATCCTAAACATCTCCTCAGATATTACAGTTATTTATACACAGTACTTTCATGTTTAAACTGCATTTCCATAATCTAATTCTAAAGTAAATTTGGTAACTGGAAAAAAAAATACATGTTTTAACAAAAGACCTCACAGTATGCTTTTTGTAATAAATTTACTTTTCCTTCAATACTCAAAATGAACTAGCTGCTTTGAAGTTATTTCATTAACAGGCAAAGCGACAATTTTGAAATAAGTAGCAAAAAAATTATTTCTGTAGAAAAAGAAAAATTACATTAATCATGGTACTTTGACTTGGAACCTTGCTGTAAGTCCATGTGAAAATAGTTCAGTACCTAGGACAACACCTCATAGTTCATGAGGATGAATGGCTATTTTCTCTAATTACAATGAACCAATTTGTTCAAAAAGCTTCATACCCTTGGCAGGCTTAGTGAACATACTATATTATACATTATACTACAGAGGTGTCTCAGACATTAGTTCACAGCCCATCAATTATGAGATCCTCTTTTAAAAAAAAACTTTATAACCAATTTTTTTAAGCATTCATTCTTAAAACTGATCATAAAAAGAATCGCCTCCATTGTAAATCATATCTTTTTTACATTTTTTGGAAGCATAATTCAAAGAATAAATATTCATTCTGAAAAGAAGATGATAAAATTGAGTATTATTTGTATGCATCTATTAAACATGATCATTTGACCAAATCACGTTGAAAAGTATACATCATGAGGCAAGGAGTCAGGCACTGACTGAATACACAAACAAGTTTGTTAACCACATCTTAAAAATTTTCCATTATACTTTTCCTTTCTTCAACAATCCTCTTAAATCAAAGGTGGTATTTCAGTTCTGTACCCTACAAGCAGAAAATTCTGCTTGTATAAATGTCACTTTAAATATAAAATGCACTGGAAGAAAAAAAAAAAGGATATCTTGTACTTTAAAAACTGTATCCAACATATATCAAAAATTCTAGTTGGTATGAAATAGCAATTCAAAATTTGTCACTGCAAACTCCAAGCAAGACAGATAGCAAAGCTTAACTTGTATGCATGATCTCCTCTTGTGCACACATGCTTGGACAGACCATCATAAAGATGCATTTATGATTTGCACGTGTACATACACAGTCAAATACTTTGCATATAGTCATCTCATTAATCTCACTTTTTCTGTTCTTCGTAACTTTTTCAATTATTTTTTCCACTCACTGTTGCGGTATCAATGATTGTTTTCTCTCTTCCTTCAATATCTTCCTCATCTTCTTCATCACTAAAGTCTGCAGCTGCATTTTCAAGGAACTTGAAGGTCTCTAGCAGAGAGGCAGAGTCAGTCAATTCTGGCTTCCTAAACAACAACAACAACCACTATGAGTCAAAAGAAACCATTACATTAACATTAACACCATTACATACATTAACATCACTTTTGCATTTACCAGTCTGTTCTATTTTATGGTGTCTAACAAAACATGAAATTAAAATAAGCCTACAGGTAAAAATGGACTATTTACAGGTAAAAATGTTTGTGGGTTAAAAGCTGAATGTTATCCATAAATTCATCTTATTACAACCAACTACTATTCTTAATCCAGCTGCAACTACCAGGACCAGGCATTTTACAGTTTTTTGTTGTTGTTTCCATTTTTAATTTTAGAAGCATTTTAAAGCACTCTCCAGCTGTTACATACCCCAAAGCTTTATCAATACTGATATATCAACACTGAAAGCTGCAGGAACCAGGATATAAGTTACAGCAACACCAAGCTGGCCTGTCACGTGTACCCCAGGGTACCGGAAAACTTTGCTGCTGCTAACTGATGTTCTCCATCTTGTGGGAAACAAACCCAAGATCTATCCTCCACTAACTTCTGTGATATGCTAACTTTGCCACTATAAAATGATATAATGAAAAAACATCATTGATGACTAAGTAACATTTATGTAGATGTTAACACTAAACAAACGAGGAAAGAATGAAGATTGGGTAAAATTATGACTGCCAACACTGGCACAAACTCAAAGAGTGTCTCCAGAACAGGAACTAAAAGAGTTGTCATATTAACCGTTGAAGGGGAAGAATTCAAGGAACAGAACTGCAACCATTAAATAAAACTCTGATGAATGTACAATTAAAGCAATCCCCAAATTATTAAGAGGTATAATATTTTCTATGAAGAAGATGAGCTTCTCTATCAGAGATAAAACGGTGAAAAAAATACATTCAGCGTGAATTGTAGTAAAATCTTTTAAATTACTTCTATGACTTCAAAATTTCAAAGGAGACAAACTTCACTGTTGTTTTCTTACCTTTAATCAGCAGTCGGTGTTGCATAGTTCATCACTACATGTACGTCATCTTGATTTTCACAACCACTGAAGCCACAGAAGTCTCTCCCTCTCATTTAAGAATTATAGTTCCAAATTGTCTTGTACAGTCATCCCTTTCTGACAGCAAGTGTCTTACTAATGCTGTATTTTGCTTTTGCTACGACCTGTTTTAAAAGGTTCATTCAACTGACAACACTATAGAGCAAGGCCTTGTAAACTCCCTGCAGTGTATACACTTGATTACCCATCCATCACTCTTTTATTCCAGTGTTTCTTCATAACACTTTGCCAAGGCTTATTACAGGAAACATTCAAGGTTAAAAGCTCAGGTGTGTAACATGGCGTGATAAACAAAACAATTCCTCCTTTATGTTGTCTCCATTCAATTATTTCTAGGCATACATGATAACCATTAGCAGGAGTGGCTTCTGCATAGCTCCAGTATGCCTGCATCTTCATAAGACAATTTCTCATCCTACTCTTTTACCCATCTGCATGGACTGAAAATACCTGTATCAATGTTACTTGCCACTATAAATTCCACATACACAGCAGCATAATACACAGTGATGTACACCACATTTTCACGGTCACTGGTTTTACCGAGTTTATTAACTCTTCTTTCCCTCATCTTAGATGAGAACAGTCTCAAACATGCTTCCAATTTGCCTTGCTTCTTGTAGTGTTTCGTCCCTGACAAACCTGAAAGCACGATGTAATACTGTTCTTTTTCCACAAGTAATCACTGCATTGGAAGACTACAAGATTTCAATCCGTATAATCTATAATACCTAATCTGTAGCAGTAATACATTTTCAAAGAAATCCTATGGGACTGTTATCTTACTGTTTCCAATGCATAAATGTAACGTGCTTCACTTTACGAATTTCTTGTTTTCTAGGCATTTGTGAGTCCTAGTTAACCTTTAGTGGACAAAAAGTGAAGTTGTAAGTGACCACCAGAAGAGGTGTAAGAGGTTTTATCTTTTCCTTAAGCAATTGGTACGAATTCAGCTATCATATCAATTACTACACAGTTTAGCAGTCAGAATACATACTAAATTGTGTATTGTCATTTACAAATGAGGAAAAAAAAGGCAACTTATGGACTGGAAACCACAGTAGCTAATCATATGTTTCAAAACTTGTGTACAGTACTAAAATGTACAAAGTCAGTACAGCATCACAGTATATTATTTGTGCTAAAGCACAACTTCCAAGAAAGAGTTCAAAAGAACAACAACAAAACAAGAAAACAGAAGTGGTAAAATATTTAAATTATTTAAAGGTTCTACAGTGAAAAGAAGCTTCAAGCTCATACACAGTTTGCCTATACTGTACCCTAATTTATTTTAACAACCTAATCAACAGTGACTCACAGTGACTCATCTATGTTTTTTTTCATCTTTTAGTATTACATAAACTTAAGGCATTATTTTAGATATTACCATCAACACGAACACTTAAGAATACTCTAAAATACACTGGAGAAAGTATCTGGACTTAGCTAACTTGTACTTCGATGACAATTTGAAGCTTGCTTGTTTCATTATTTTCCATTTGCTAAGTTGGTTTCTGTTATGGAGTCACTCATAAAGCCACAGAAAAAAAAGTATAAGTGCAAAAAGTACAAAAGTAAAGTACAATAAATTACTTTAAATTCCATTCTAGAAAAAAAAAGAACACAACTCAACACTTCCAGAGTTCTTGCAGTCTATAATACTCAGAAAAAAGACATTTGATGGGTGAAAAGAATAGTACAGGAGATTGAAGAGCAGGGACCAGAAGGGAACCGTTGCATTACAGGCATTAGTGAGGCAAGACTATGGCAAGATTCGGGAAATGCTGCAAATACAGGGAAACTAAAAGAACAAAAAATGGCTTAGAAAGGACAATTCCTCTTTGCTAGACTGAATCAAATCAAAACACACGTAGGGGAGAATGCCATTTTCAAAATGGTGCTTTTTTCCTTCTTCCTTAGTCTCACTGTCTAAAGGAACACTGTTGGAGAAGAACAAGCCAGACCTTGCCTTCTTCTTGAACGTTTTGTCTCAGTTGGCTTACCACTTCCGAATCTGATCTAAAACTTATTTAACCAACACAGCATTCTTTATCAGTCAGACTTAATTCCTCCTCTCCTGCAGCCATATCCAATGAGGCAGAGAAGCCTCTGGGCAGAGAACACCTGCTACTCATGTCTGTGCACCAGCAAGCAGAGTATGACTAACTGCTCATCACAAGTGTAACAAGCAAAGTAAGTACCGCCAGGATGTAAAATATAGACACACTGATGCTGCAGGGCTCTCCATCTTAGTACTAATGGATGGACAGTATGCAGAGTATTCTTCACACAGGGAACTTCTGATTCCCAAAGATAAGATACCTTTTTTCCTGTTTAAAAAACAGAATTCTTGTTATATATGGGCTGGTAACTTCAGTACTTACCTCCCTTAAAGGAATATAAACCTAAAATCACATTAGTACCTTTACCCTCAGAAAAAGTAGCCAGAATTTTCTGAAGTTGTGACCATGCCAAAAATCTTATTCTAACCTGTATTTTACATGCTGTTTAATTATTCAGATGTGTCTCAACTCCTTTGCATCTTTAAAAATAATAATAATATCTTCCCTTGAAATGAAAGAAGTACAATTTGTGGATGCTCCACGTGTGCTATTGAAAGGATGCTGGGATCTCACTGGGCCCATGCAGCCAACTCTTCGCTTTCTGTCCTACAACCACAAAGCATTTTGTGTAAAATCCAGTTGGCCCTGATATGGAAATAACAGCAGCTTCAAAAAAACTGTAGTGTTGAACTGGCTCTAACATCTAACATTCAGTATCTTAACATAAACCCTCTGGTAGTTTTTGTTTTCTTATTAAGGGAAAAGTAGAAGCCCTAGTTTACTTGAAAATCGAAGATATGAGGTAACTAAACAGCACACTGATGACACCTTTCCTGCTTCTAACACGACCCAGATGTTTTGTACTGCAAAGTCAGGTTTAATTCAGACTAAAGTCAGATAACAGATGTGTATTTTCTTCATAACCAACACTGTCAATATTTCTGTCATTATTTTTTCCTTTCCTGATAGTGACTCTGGGGAGTTTCTGTGGTCATGCCTTGGAGACTGCCATAAACTTCTCCCACAAACTGCCTGGCCACAAAACCACTAATCACCTCGGTCCTATCCACTCCCCAACAGAAGGAGAGGAAGACTTGGTAGATTGGTTCCACTTTTGTTTCATTAGCTTTTAGTCCAAAACGTACACAAATTGCCTTAAATAAAAACAGATTTTATTGACAAATTCAGAAGCAGGAAGGAATACCACAGTATGAAGTCAAATAAACACAGAATCAGCACAGGCTGGGAAATGTTTCTGGGACCTCTACAGGAGAAAGCTTGTCACGGCTCAGCATCTGAAGAATTGTTAAGTGAATTCTTTCTTGAGCCATTTTTGTTGGCTCGGCTTCCTCTCACTATCAAAACGTGCTAGCACAAACTCATTTTTATTAATTTCCCACAGAACGTCATTCTTTCACGTTCTAATACAGTCTTTTCAACATGGCTAATGGAGTCCTTTCAAACCAGATACAGTAAATAATGGCATGCAAATTCAAATATTTTCCTATGACAACTGTCTTTACAGAACAGTTTAGGAAATCATGAATGCTGTCCAAAATATCTCATAAAACAGCGTGAAAAATAGCAAACTAATAATTTATAAACTTATGAATGCTTATAATCATTAAAATTTGAACACATGGAACACTGGACAGACTAGAAGGTCTATCACAACCTTTGAAACTTCTTACGAATTCACACCACACGATGCAAGAACCAGCGCAATACGTACTACAACCAGTAAGCAACACTTACAAAATGGTTTGGATGCAAATTGGAATAGTGAAAAAATGCCACTGAAAAAGGAAAATCCACTTATCTTGCCAAATCTGGTCAGACAACTAAATGTGACAAAACAAGCTTTCTAAAAAATAAATATAACTCAATGTTTAAAGAACTGAAGTTTATAAATTACTTCTCCATTCACCACCCCTCTCATTGTCTCTCTCTCTCCTTGCACTTCTTCCTGCCCATTCCTTCTGTGCCATGACTCTTACCTGACATTTCCAAAAATCATAATTTAGACTCTGAAGCCATAAATCTGCGCCAATAAAATGAGAATTGGTACTGCTTTCTTCACTCAAACCCACAGTTTATCTAATCATTTTTCCTGCTTCAATGCATTTGCTAAAAGTGTCTATGTCTGGCCTAAACCACATATCTCTGAATGCCTGTTAAGTCACTGCTAGACTGGGGCAAGCATAAATTGGAAAAAAAGTGGAAAAAAAAGAGCGGTAATAACACAAACAGATTTTGGATTTTTTTTCTTTTTAAAAAATTCAGTATTTTCTTCTTGTACACTACTTTTGGTAATCTTTTTCATGGCAGGTATTACCTTGGGTAGTTAAAAGCAAAAATATTTTCCCAAGTAAACCATTTTATAAGTTAACACACAACATTCATCAGCCCATACAGTACTTCCATTACATGCGTTAGTGTTAATAGGATTTAGAGATGCAAAAGTTATTAAGGCCTTCTGGTACAGAAAGACATTCATTTGCTGCAGTCTCAGTTGGAATGATCTGTTGTACATTAGAAATATAAGGTCTTCAGAATGTTCACTTCTAATCTTTGAAAAGGTCTTTGGATCTGCTCTCAAACACGTTGCTAGAGCATCAAAGTAAAGTATAGGCAGTGGAAAACATATACAGTTCAACAGAAAATTTGAGTTGCAGATCAGTTTCCAAGAGAAGCTGATATACCATTCAATTTTTCTTTAAAAAATTTCTGCTGGCTACTTAAACAGTTTGTTCTAGCTCTTAACAAAAACTCAGATAATTTATGTATACTGTTTTATATATACGCACATGCACATGTGCATATAGATAGAAGCATATTCTTGGTATACCCTTGTTCCTTTCCAGTTCTATTGCTCTATTATATTTGCTTCCATTCATATCAAGCAATAGTCAAATACACACCTTCAAGAAGGTAAACAAATCTGACTGTTTAGGTTTCAGTCAATACGATAAAGCTATTAAAACTGAGGTAATATGTGAACCAACAATACTTAAATACTCTCAAGTTTTTAAGGCTACACATGACATTTGCAGGCAGCTTTCATTTATGTTTCAGTTTCCTGGGGGAAAGCACCCATTTCTCCCACTGCAAGTGTTAACAATTTCAACCATTATTATGAAGTTATTATTTTAGTAACTATTTTTGAGTCCAATCATGCCAAGTGGTACTTATCTTTTGTAATGCAAGTGAGCTGATTTGAAGAAACTGAAAACAGATGCCCTTTTAAATTCCATGAAATAAGTGGAAACAGGACTACATCTATTTCAGGTTATCATATAAACATTTCATTTACGGAATCAAAATCTTCCAGGGTGCATTCAAAATCCACATGATGTCTTGAGTGCTAAAGTTTTCATGAGGATCTGTACATTAGCAAATAAATAGGCAGTGTAAGAATACAAATATTTGCCCACAGATGTGGCAGCCAGTAACACACAAAAACTGAGGCTACTTCATCTAAGAAGAGAAACTTAAATGGGTTTAGGAGACTTTCAAACAACAGCATTTAGTTCACTGTTGTACTAAAAGAAGAAAAAAACAACAAAACAAGTTGCGAGTAGTTTTCTGATGTAACTATAATGGTCTATGGTAAGTAGGATGGATGAGATGATGGGGTATGATGGACAAGATGGCAATTTTCTAAAATAAATGAAAATTAACAGAATTCAAGTTACATATTGTCTGTTGTAAATCAAGACTATTGACCCAAGTACTTGCATTGAAATAACTACTGTAAGGTTAGCCATACCGAAATAAACAGCATCACCTTCACATAACCACTCCAAACATTCTAACAAGCATCTCCCATAAAAGGGCTCAGCTTACTACCAATATAAGAACACTGAATGTCTGAAGTCTGAGCGTTGAAGCAGGCACACAAGTGCTGGTACAACAGACTTGACTCTTTCAAGTCTGTAAAAGAAGTAGTGAATTGAGCAGAGGAGGAATACCCTCCCTACCACCACCATTAAGTATACACATCACAGATTCCTGGAGCCAGAGGGAAAAAAAAAAAAACAAAAACAGAGCTTTATGCTTAGAGCAGTCAAAAGACACAACCAAAATTTAAAAAATAATCATAAAAAAAAGATTGTAAAGCATGGGTGCATCTAATTGTCAGAAGTATTGTAGATCAGAGACATTCCAGAACAAGGCTGAGGAGCAGTAGCAATCACTGTACGCAGCTTGACGGTCTTATGCAGAAAGCACGCTAGAACCATACAGTGCAAAGAAGCAAGTCCCTTTTGTTCTTTTATTGGAATTTTTTTCCATACAAATTTCTGTTTTGTCCTCTACCACCTTCACTTCACTAAGAAAGTACTGGTTGAATACCAATAAACAATAAGCATAAAAAAGGAAAATTTGATTCACCATCTCTGTTATCTCCTCTCTTCATTCAAAAGAGGTAACCAGATGGCAGTGTGAAAACATCATTTTTTACTTTCTATGGAATTCATCAAATGAGTGTTCTGTTGTACAGAAGGCAATTTAGCCAATCTGTTCTTTCTGCAGTTTACTCTGCTATATAGAGAAATCTTTAAGAACATCTAAATCTAATGTGCCTTCCACTTTCCTGTTCATGCAACATATCACTGCATCCATTTTTCATTCGGTTCTTCACTGTGCCATTTTCCGCTCTCTGGTACATTATCTTCATCACATTCACCCACAATCTTTCCAAATTCCTATTGATTGGTCTTTATTGTTTCTCCTCCACAAGCTTTCTTCCTTCATTCTTTGTACTTCACTTCTCACATCCTTCCTCCCACGTAAACCTCTTTTTTCTTTAAAGACTTAAAATATGCAGTCTTAGCTATATCCACAATATTATGCATTTCTTCCAAGACCAAACAAGTCAATGCCCTCTGAGCTGTATTTTCTCACTGTAACACAACTGTTTCTTATTAGGTTAGATGGACTTTCATACGTTTTGTCCAGCACTCTAATCTTCAAAGACAATTAAACCATTAGCCTCAGACTTACTGACCAGTACTTGATATCTACATTCATTAAATGTTTTGAATCACAAAATTTGCCAAATTCCATTGGCTTCAGAAGTTTACAGCCTTCTTCCACAAAGCGTTTTGCCATATCCACACAGCCACAGCTCATCCTCCATCTGCACTGTACTTTGCAATTGACCTAGTGTCTGGTGGTCTTGACAAATACACATGGCCTTATACCTCTGGAGATTGCACTAAGCTTTTGGGTTTGATTGCTTTAGTTCATTTTCTTTTTCCCTTTTGTTCTTCCAATCACTCACCATAACTATCTTTCCTCTTCTACCAGTACAAAACTGCACCTGTTCACTGCAGTCCTTCCGACCTCACAAGCTTGCTGTGACATTCCAATTTTCTTCTCACTTTATATGCACACCAGGAATAACAAGAGCCGGATAAAAGAACTGTCAAGCTTTTCTCCATTCTGTTACATAGCCTGGCATTGTTGAGGTTGCTTAAAAGAATGCTTCTACCTCGTCTGCAAGCTGCAAGGAAGCTGAGCCATCTATTTTTTTTCCAGTTCTGGTAAACAGACAGAAAAAATGTTGATCTAAGTTTTTGAACACTCAGTAACGATCCCAGTTGGGATCAGGTGCAAGTCACCTATTCAATACCAATATTTTTCAGAAAGAAACCAGTCAGTCTGTACAAGTATAAGTAATGCTGATAATTGATGAGGCTGAGAACAGTTAAGCATGAGCTAACTGAGAGCAACACCTCATCTCCTTTCCAATTTCCTTTATGTCATAAAGCTGCATTTTTAAATTTCTGAGGAAAGTGACAATGCAGCTGGGAGGAGGTGAAAATGCCATGTACCACAGAAATAGTGAGGTATAATGTGCATCTAATAGCACAAGAGGAAATGGCAGTTAAGTAACAGGCAGTCTCTGCTAGGAAGAAAGTTACAGAATGCCTCCTGGAGTAGAAGTTCAAAGAGATGTTCAGAAAGTGTACTTCAATCACAGAGAAGAATTGTAGCAGTGAAAGCCAGTCAAATACACCAAGGATTTTTGGTAAGATCTCAGCTTTTTCCATTCAATAAGAAAGTTGTCAACCGACATCCACAAATTCAAAATATCCCACGAGGACTGGCGTAACTGTTTTCAATGAGATCACTTGAAGATTCTTCTAGTTTAAAACCCAGGAGTCAAGTCTCTCATCATGCATCAAACTGCTCCCCAAATCTTTCTAATACAGTCTTCCATCTTAGGCTTTACAAATGAGATGAGAGCACTCTTAGAGTGTGCACGCCTGAATAGCCTTTAAGTTGACAATCTTGCAGAGCCACAACAGAAAGAACTTTATTTTCTGCATCAGTGAGTATCCTCAGTTATAGGGCACACTACTCATGTTAAAAATAATCTAATATTCTATCTACCCACAGAGGAAATATATAGGAAATAAAAATATATTAAAAATTTCTATATTAAAAACTACTGTTCAATCATTTCCTCCATCACATAACTACCTTATAAATACCCATCTGTTTCAAAAAAAAATAAACAGATTTCAATAAACTTTCAAGCATAAGAAGGGGAGTTTTATCTATTTCCTCAAGAACTGACTCCATCAGAAACTGAACTAAAATTGTTACTGTAATTTATCAAGCATTCCCAATTCTTCAAAAACAAAGCCATCGCACATAAACGACACAGCTTGTCAACTACATAGCTTGAGGGTTTCTCATGCATTCAAATTTTCCACCTCACAGCATTAAATTTAATTATGTAACAATGAACTTCTGTCCTTAGATAACTTATTGGCCTGAAATTACTGGAGCTATCTGCTACAGTACAATTTTACAAATGCTTTTTAAATGACAAAATGTGTCATGTAATGGTATTAGGCTTGAAAATAAAAAAAGTCTTGCATTTTGCCACATTAGCACAGAGGGAGAAACTTTGAAGAAAGCTGTGCTCATTGATGACAGCACAAGCCACCGGGAACAGTAACCCCACATATTGTTCAAACAAAATTCTGCATCATTTCCCTTATTTTTCAAATTTTGTAACTACCATACCTTTAACAAGAAAAAAAGCAGACTGCTTTCTGAAAGCCTCTACATTTAAATTTCATATTTAACTTTCCTTTTTAAAAAATGAACAAGGAAGACCTCAACAAACAAAATCTGTTTGTAGGGAAAAGAAAATGTAGAAAATAATAATAATAATAAAAAATCATCCAAAAGCAAAAGTAAGCACAAGCTTTTACTCTCCCAGACTGACTTCTCATAGTATTACAGACATTAAAGAAGATAAATAAATTATCTTATATTTCAATTACATTTGGACATGTGTATCTATTCAGGGAAAACTATGGTCTTACAGAAATCAGAGTGTAATAAGTAAACTTGTTTTTCTAAATCTAATCGAAATGTCCTGTATCTCATATAGATTATCACATCAAAGTCAGTACATACCAGAAAAGCCTCTAATCTATACAGTAAAGTTGCCAACAATCCAAATAAGTTGATAATTTGAAACAACATTGACCTCCGATCACACATAAAAGACTTGATTTGCATTTGTGCTGCCACACAACTGGAAAAACCAACAAACATGCTACTTTTAAAGCTGTGAATTTTATAAGTTCCTTCCGTATTTACTGCTTAAGGCAAAAAAAAACTAGTTAAAATTACTCTAATCTTCTGTTAGGAAGAAGTTTTTGAAATCTCGGTAATCAGAAATTTGTTCTACATCATCAATTGCTTTTATGAAGAAAGAGAATACTGTCATTAAGATACTTACCCAATCATTGCGTTTTCTTTAATTTGGCCTTCTGTGCCATTTACCATAGGTTCTTGATTTCTGTTTTCCTTGTCTGAAGCATCACTTGAGAGGCCCAATAAAGCTCGTACTTGTTTTGACTTCACATCCAATATTGTGTCAGTGTAGCCCACTTCTTGTAGATACCTGTAGGAACAGAACTCATGCTAATTCTTCATGCACATCTTACTTATTCCGAACAGTAAATGAAAGCTTCTCCATCAACTCATCTTCTGCATCTTAGCTTAGCAAAGTATGGTGTTGTGCTAATGAAACATGCTTATAAATCATCCTGTACCAGCTGCAGAGGGATCGTCTCTTGCTGTACCAGCCTCTACAGTCACTGAGGAAAAAAATCAAAGAGCCTAGCAGTCAGAGGTTATACAATACGTTATTCATTCATTTACTAAAATGGATGGAAAAGCACTTTCAATTAAAATATTTACAACTGGCTTATAAAAATCACTACAGTTGCATGTACAATATAGCCATTTTATTCCTCAACACATGGAAACTACACATGAAGCCTTACAAGAAGTGTGAGATATGTTCCTACAGGAATCATTAGAAGCATAGAAAACAGAAGGAATAAAACCAAATTCTGTAGCTATGGCTACTAGTAAGAATGGTTATTTATAATGCAGTAGTTTTGATAAATCTGTGCCTTGTCTTTTTCTCACTATGCAATTTATCTGCAAAATATTAATTTGTCCGGCATGTAAGGGCTGGGCAGCAAAAATCTTGGACTTTTTTGTATGAAAATCTCAAGGTCTAAAAGTTGGCTCTTTCACCAATGTGCAGAATTACCTTTGGAAAGATCTGTCTCCGTTCCTTCCTCTAGAAAACAAATTTAATAATGCTATTTTCTCAGGAACGCTGAACTAATTAGATAGTCAATAATCTGGATGTCTCTGAAGAGTACAAATGCTATTTTACAATAAAAGCTGTCACAAATCAAGGATATGCACTTTTCCAGCAAAAATATCCTCCTCCAGTTATTTAATAATATCTTCCACATAAATACATCTGCAAAAGAATTCTGCCTGATGGCCACATGAAAATCAAACCAGACATCTATGCAAAACAGAGTCTGTCAGGAATGCACTCTCTTTATTCAGTAATGTATAACCTATGAATTACACTGGGAGGGAAGGACTTGCCTTCAAATCACTGATTCAAGTCAAGATTACTTTGTTTATATTTATTCAACTTAAATGAAAAGATATGGGTTCTTGAAAAAGAAAGTAAAAGCCATCCAACAGACAAACTGGACAATTTTAACTTCTGTATAATTCACTGGAAAGAGGCTCATTCCAATAAGCCCTATGAGCAGAAATCAAAAACTGATTTAGATTAACAGACATTTGCTTCATTAAGATGAACTGAGAATTAGAAAGCTTTCAGTCTAAACTTCCTAATGATTTCTGCACATAAAGTAGGCCAAATAAGTTATAACCCTCTCCAAGCCAGGTTGGAGATTTATCGTAGATAGCTCTTAACAGAATTGTGCTTCCTTTTTTAATTGCAAAAAGAAACGTAAGGTCTCATGACCCCCTGTTCTCCCAAGCAGACTGTTTTATTATACTCAGTAAAAGATAATCAAATGAGATGGTTTGATTTCATAAGGTTCCCCACCTGAAGTTCTGAAATATTAACATTTTTCAGAAGCCTAAGAAAAGTAGGGCAGAAGATGAACTTCAACACACTAACTTTTCTTGAAAGAAAATCTAACAGAAAAATCAAATACCACTATCATCATATTTCATTAACAGATACTTTTCCTTGCATTCATTATTCAAGTTCTTCTCTCAACACTTACTGTCTTAGCAGCTGTCGTCCTTGTTTCCATATTAGCTGACTATTCTGTTGTGGCTGAATCTCTGTTTCATTCCCTTCATCTGGAAAAAGATAAGTTAATTATAAACAGCTTTTCTTTGTGCAACATTTTAAAAATATTTCCCTCCACTTGACAAGATAAGCATAGTCTGTATTAAAAGTATTAGGAACGGTTGGATAACAAAACAAAAATTCCAAGCACCAAAAATCAATTAAGACAGAAAAAAATTCACATAGAAAAAATGTAGCTGTTGTACTATCGACACATAACTAATAAAGATCATTAACCATATACAACTGTGTGAGATCAAGTTCCACTAGTCATCAGTACCTTCTTCCCTTTGGTCTCACATCCAAGAGCCCCATCTTACTCCTTTTTCTTGAAGAGAACACGATTATGTAAACAGTTTGGAGTTCCAATATAATTATTGCTCATAATTTAAGTTTCAATACAAATATCTTTAACTGCTAACGATATCAAATGCAACTGTGATAGGACAATAGCGATAGGACACAGGGAAATGCTTTTAAACTAAGACAGGGGAGGTTTAGGTTAGATGTTAGGATGATGTTTTTCACACAGAGGGTGGTGACACACCAGAACAGGTTGCCCAGGGAGGTTGTGGATGCCCCGTCCCTGGAGGCATTCAAGGCCAGGCTGGACGTAGCTCTGGGCAGCCTGGTCTACTGGTCGGTAATCCTGCGCTCAGCAGGCGGGTTGAAATGCTAGATGATCTTTGAGGTCCTTCTCAACCCAGGCCATTCTACAAGTGTATGATTCTAACTGTAGCATCATTTCCATTTATAATGTATCAGTAAACAAATTTCCTTAATATTTGACCACACCCATCAGAACTACTCATATCAACTTTAAACTCATCTGTATTTATATTATTGTTATGGAAGAAGAAAAAAAAAAGCTTTATTTTTTAATCTAAGAAGCTGTTGAAAATTTTCCATGTTTTCCACAATCATAAATCAGGACCCAAACAGTACTACTCTGGGAAAATCCACAGAAAAATGATGTGGCTGTTCTGATGAGAAACCTACCTGAATGACGGCAACCGATAGCTATATATTTATTCCATATATAGCTTCATAGTACTTTTTTTCCCCTCTTCCAGGAAATAAAAAAGCATATGCTCCCAAGACAAAAATATCTTGGTTTATTATCTACAAAAAGTTCTACAAAACTTGAAGCCGTTGTGGTAAAAACACTGAAGGATGAACAAAGTCTTCTTTGCATAAACAAAAATTAAGAACCAGAAAAACTTGTGGTAGAATCCTATGAATAATTTGATAAGTGATATGGGAAAGTTAGTGAACATACTGGGAAGTCATTCTTCTTTAAACAACTGAATTAAAAAAATAAAAAAACACCAATACATCCTCTAACAAAGAAGCTATCAAAGATTAATCAGAATTCACATATAAGGGGACCTATATGCATTTTATTTATCTCAGCATTCACAAACCCATTTAATAGCAACCATGGGAAATCATCTATTGCACAATGATCTCCCGACAACTACTGAACACAGCTGGATCGAATACACAACTACCAAAGCTCACTCTGTGTAAGAGTTAATACATGACTGAGATAAATCCGCCTAAAAATTACTTTAGAAAGTGAAAACCTTTCTTCTGAAGGCACTGTAGAGCACAGCTGGAGTCAAGAACTCTTTTTTTTCCCTGAGCCTCTGAATGGACGATTGCTAGCAGTATCGACATCTTACAGATAAGAATGAAGAGACTATATTATGTCTATTCCCTCTGCTTCTTCTAAGTGACATATTTCATCAACCACCATTTCAGCATTCATACAAAGCACAGTTGAGCTTTTATGTCAGTAATGAACTCATTCTCAATAAATTCTTACCAGAATCATAGTTTGGTGGCTTCATATCTCCCTGATTCAATTCTGTGCCATATTTCAATTTGTGATATTTAGCCCTGAAAAGAGGTGGGAAAACAAAACAAAACAAAAACATTAGCACACTTAAAGGGTATGTATAGACACATAAATGTCATCTGTCTTCACTATAAAAGCCACTCCTTCTTTCTAGGGTAGGTACAAAATAGAACAATGAAATTCAGCACGTCATTTTGCCTTATTACATTTTCCAAGGTTCCTTGTCTGTGGACATGTGCTTGCTTCTCCTGCCTCTCCACTTCTGTGTTTAAAAAGAAAATCACTTAACTACGAAACTTTTTTCTATCCACTGAATGTCAGTTCAGTGCCATCTACTCAATACTTCACTTTGCCATCTCAGTTAAGTAAATTCTTTTTATCTTCTTCAAGCTTTTCTCACTAAGGACTACTCTAAGTCAGATTCTAGTGCTGATGGCAACCCAGCTACACCAGCTTCTCATGCAGCTGCTAGATCTGATACTTAATTGAGTTCAAACATGCAGAGTTCTCTTCCAAAAATACTTAGCCTATAGAAGGCCTATTGTAATAAGCCCCACAAAGAACACTATACGAGAGTAAGAGTAGCTAGAAGAAAAAGGCTTCTTAACTGAAAAAGCCTCATCCAACAGATTCAATGTCTATAGACTTTTAAACATACATATTACAAATAATGCCACAGTAGTACAGCATTACAAATGTACATGCAAGTTATTTAATAAAGATTTATGACAACAGATGAAGTATGACAATATAGTAACTAAGACAACACTGAGAGCAAGGAGAGCCTTACCCAGTGTCACTACTATTTCCCCCTTCTCTCATACTCACAGTAACTCTTGTCTCAATGATTGATTTCAACAAGTACAAAAGCTTAGAAGATTCAAACCCAACTGACTCCCTATGAAGTTTTGTAGTTGCTCCTAACTGGGTGGAGAAGCAGCACTTGCACTTGTTCCTATCGTAAATAAAAGGCAAGGGAGAACTCAGGCAAGACTCGATGTTCAGGCTGGCAACAGTGGGACCACCAACTGGCACACACACAGGCAGGTGAAGCCCCAGCGCAAATACACTGAGCTGGGTGTAAGACAAGATACAGGCTAAAAATGACAAAAAGAGGAAAAAACAACCAAATCCTTATGTACCTCAACAGTAAGACAGGCTTCACTGGCTCCACTACTCACAAAGGAACTCTTCCATTTTGAATGCTTTTTTACAGAAAATAATGGGTGTTACATCTCATGACTGCACAAGGCAACTGCCACTAAGCTAGAACAGCTGTATCAAAAGTGACCGCAGATGACACTTTCAAGTTACCTACAGCTCTTGATTGCTGCTCAGGCATCTTTATGATGTTATTCCTTTGGGGTTTTTTTTTTTTTTGTCTTTTCTTATTTCATCAAACAAACTCATTACTTCTAATAAAACGATGCAAAGGGAAGTGACATTTGGCTGTTCTTACACCTCAGTGCTGATAGTACACATTTCCTATTCATCCAGCCTTTTTCTAGTGATAATAAACATTTAATTCTGGGTGAGAAAGGTAAGTGCAGAGAGAAGACACCTGTCAGGAGCACACAGCAACTAAGGCAGAGGAAGGAATTCGCTTCCTTCTCTAGAGCTAGAGCATTAAGCTCTAACTCAGCTAACCAGCAATCACTGAGGAAAGAAGAGGGAATGCGTTTGAAAGATTTCAAGCGTTTGAACAGAAACAAGGGAAGGAAAAACATTTTGGTAGGTACAGAAAAGAATAACCAAGAATAAAACAAAATTAAAGCTGAATGCTCATCTGAAATACTTAATTCTCAAAGTATGTTTTCTGCACATCACAAGCAGAGAGATGTTGCCCCAGTAAGACAAACTCACACTGATACTGTGCACATTTTTTCACTCCATCATTAATGAAAAGTAACGACTAACTGAGAACAAATCCTCTAGTCTGACACTATAACCTACCTCAGCAACAGTAAACACCCTTTTTTGTTAAAAACTTCAAGCTTTTATGCTTCCAGCAATTCAAGTGACCCTAATGTTTTATCTATTTTTATTTGACTTTTCAAAAGTAAATATTATCACTTCACTGGAATCTGGATTAATGACATATATATACTACGCCATACTTTACATCACTATACTTCAGAGAACAGTTGGTTTTGTGGCATGAGGTACTTGCTTTTAGCTCACACATCTTGTATAAATTCTTATTATCCTCAAAGCATTCACCAGTTTTCTAATCAAAATTTTGTTGATCAATTTTCTCCCTAAGAACTAAGTAAAATGATTATTTGGTTAATTGAAAGAACTATTCCCTTTATCTTTCTTATCTCCAAAACCTACCTTTCAAAAATTCAATATGTACTTTTTAATATTTCTTAGAGTATTTGTTACCATTGTTAACTCTCTTTATATATACTTTTTTTTTTTTTTTACAGTTCTCAGAGGGTTTTTCCTCTTCATACCAACAGCAGCATTCTGTGTCTTTCTTTTAATTGAAAATTTCCCCCTCATTAAAGGCATGATAAAATCAGTTCAGCATAGTAAGATTATTCGTTCCATCCACATTCTAATCTATTAGAAGTAGAGTTGGGGTTTTTTTTTGGTTGGTTGTTTTTAAATTGGTTCCTCCTTGTAATGTAACAGTTTTTGAAGCCCTTATTGCTCTTTCTTACTACAAGAGAATAACCTAGATTACATGGTTTTGTACACCATAGGTCCTTAAATTTATTTCATTACTAAGCTGGACTAAGACTTCATCTTTCAGAAGGTTTAACTTTGTGCATCACAGGCAGAGACCAGTGGAAATACAGATGCAACAAAAGCACAATGCCCTGACAAAGACAGCTGAAAAACACAAAAAGCAATAGACTTTTGCCCATAAGAAATGAGAGAAAGCCCAATGCCAAACTCAAACCTGAATTAATTAGAATGAATTAGTATAAATTCAGATCGTTGAGCAAGACACCACTGAGATATAAAACATGAACATGAGTACAATGTCAGAGCATTTGACCTGGTAAACCCATCTTCAGCTATGGTTAATTTCCAGTTTAAAGGAAGGGGGCGGGTAAGGTAGTTAGCAGTCCACTGGGAAAAAAAATAAATTATCTAAACTCACTCTAGCAGGAAGTACAAGGTTTATTATTAGTAACATCCTTATGGTACAGCTGAAAATGTCACAAGCATGAAAGTCTTCTTTCTAAAGTATACTAAGGAAAAGATTGAACACAAGGATTCAGAATCCAAGTCTAGAAGGGGAAGTCTTGATCAGTCACTGTCACACATCTAAAACAAAGGGTATGAAAGGTCTCACAAAATAAACCTTAATTCTTGTCTTTCCACACTGTTGGTATGACTAACCTCCTAATCATGTTTATATTTCTCTACTCCTTCAAGTAACAGATTATCTTCTGCCGACCAGTCATGTTTAATTTCTCCATTTCCTCAGAAAACACGTATGCTAGTTACTAGCAGCTTGAAATTGGCCCTCTACTATTCACGCTGAACTCTAGTTCACATAGAGCAGCAATGAGATGCTATTGCCACAGAAGAGAGCAAATACAGTATTTCTTCCAGAAATCAGCATATAGAAAAATCAAAGTTCCTCCAAACTTGGCATCAGCTGCTTAAAAAACATGGAGGTAGCTCTGGAATTTGGCTCTCACGAAGTTGAGAGTCTTGTTATCTGAAACATGACCAACCTGGGTGGCTTGGCTTCAATTTCTGAAAATGACATCTGCGTTATTAACAGTACGAAGAGACTGAAAAATGACTTGAAAATAACTAGGTTAAGAACACAACTTAAGTTTACAGGAATTATTTTCCGTCTGAAAACTAGCCTTGCAAGTTGTTTGAAGAACACAATTTTGGGGCCATGAAACTATTTTACTAGATAGACAGCCTTACTCAGATAAGTACGTATATTACTATCGCTTTGGCTTTTGCATTTCATTATACAGCTGATCTTCTTCTTACTACTACTATTATTATCATTTTCTTTAAACTGTGTTTCTTCTACAGAAACAGTGCTTGGAGGCATTCAGCATTGCTGCCACAACACTTTAAGAGTTGCTCAGAAAAATGCTAAAAGCTTTCATCCTTCAACATTGCCTGTAATTGAGAGCAGTTAAACATTTTTCTATATGAAACATTCAGAAGTTTGATTCCAATCAAAAAAGCCACTGTTTCTTGGAAATATCTGTCACCAGACCTGCAGCATCTGATCCAGCTGTGCTGAGGGTGCCTGCCAAAACATCCGTAGAAGATCTAGGAGTCGTTGCCAAACCAAGAGACATAAACAAGAAAGGCTGCCAGGAACAGCAATGTAAGATACTCTATCCAGGGGTGAGGGCGCCAGCCTCACTCTGATCAGGCACACCAGCACAGAAAACAACATAAAATTAAATCAAGTGTTTCTAGAGACATGGCTCAAGAGTCAAGTTTTTTGGATGGGATATGTTAAGACAGGAAACGACCTAGACTAGTTTATTAAATTAGACATGTACTTGAGAGAAATAGTACTACATTTTGTTTAGCTCCTAAAAATCCAGAGGAAATAATGCCATTTATTGGTGGAGCAACTATCAATAAAGTAATAATAATTAACACTCAAGGACGAACTGCCTCACACTGCACATCTACTGGACGTTGGCAAACCTACATCAGAACTGCTGCTGAAAAAATGGTAGTGCTTAACTCCTTCTAAGTTCTTTTCTCCTTACTGTATTGACTCCTTAGCAGAAACAACTTGGTTACACACACAAATAACAAAAACATAATGTTACAATTACTGATACAAAACAAAATTTGTCAGAAAAAAACACGATAATATGTAAAGTAAACATTATTTTCTACCTTCTGCACTATAAAATCAGGTAAATGCCAAGAAAGAGAAAACAACACTGCTTCCAAAGCTTATTATTTAAAATTGATTGGAAAAAATTCTGAAGACCCACTCTACAAAAGAGCAGCTCATAAAATCACATATCTGAGAAAACCAATGTCAACAATTTCTTAATCTAGGAACACTGCAAGCACAAACTACTGTGGATCCAGATTTCATATTCTGTCCCATTACTAATAATCTACCTAATCTATTTAAGATCGGTACACTGCAAGGACAAGGCCGAAGTGGAAGAATGCAAGTATGCCTTCTTGCCTTCTCCCAGCAGCACCACCTTTGTCTTAACTTGACCAGAAATGTTTTCCTTCTGCCTTCGAGGATCTCACTTTCAGCTCTAAGATCCCTGTATAAACAGCCAGCATCCAACCTGACTACTGGAGGATCAAGCTCATAGGTGATTTAGGGAAGCATTGGGAAAGAGAACAGTGCTTCCAAGCCCAGTGTGTTGCCATTCCTCTAAGCATCAAGCAAGAACACTTGCTGGGAGACATTTCTAGCAGAAATAGAAAACAGCTTCTTCAGTAACTGGCAAATAATCCTTCTGTTTAAAACACAAACTGTTATAAATAGCTTTCTCAGCACACACCATTCACAAACACCACGTTTACTTTAAGAACTATTGTATACTCATACAGAAACTGTCAGACTGGATCAGATCAGCTGCCCGTGTAGCCTACTGACCTTAGTAATTGAGGCTAATACTATATACAACAACAACAACAACAAACCATAAGAGATAAAAGATACATATGTAAAAACTGCCAACCATCCTGACTCTTTCCTAATTCCAACACTGTATGCCGCATTAGAATTTAAATGTCAAATTAAATTTAAGTGGCTCTTACCAAATGCAACTGGCGGACATATTCATTATAGATATGGAAGGGGTTTTTTTGTTTTGGTTTGGTTTTATTTTTTTCTTACAAAGCTTGTCTCGTACTACATTGAAATAGATTTATATAGTCTGATCATTTGGGATAAATTGCTAATTTACCTGGATTATGAACTGGAAGTGCTAGAGAAATCCCTAAATAACCAGGAATATCTTTCTTAACTTTGAAATGCACAGAAATCTTACCAATTTTATTCCGTAGAGCATACCTTTAACTGTACAAAAATGTACTCCATTGCCTCTATGTCTTCCTTTAAAGTGACTCTAATCTTTATAATCATGCTTCAAGCATAAGCCTTCCCATGGCTATAAACTAACATCTCCACTATGCAGAAATCTGATATTTTTCTACGCTGATGTAAGATCAATGCCACAAGAAGGTCTGGGCAAAAAGGATAGCAACCTTAAGTTTTTCTCTGATAACTCTCTGAAGAAGAAGCAAGTATGCTGCAGCCCTGAGGCTACTGCTCTCCAGAAATATGGCTGCAGCTCCATATTAGCAAATAAATTGGACAATGTAAGGCATATCTCATGTGCCCAAGCAGCCCAAGTAAGATGAGAAAGTCTAAATACAACACACTGCTGTAAAACTATTAGAAGCCTTTTTTTTCCCCCCAAACAGCATCCTATTCTCCGCATGCAAATGTGTATATTTCTACTAATGGAAACTATTTAAAACAGTTCATTTTATTAATATATTATGAAAGAAAAGTAGAAATTATCTGACACAGAAATAGTATTTAAGCAATGATTACTCTGCAGTAGTAGAAGTATGCTTTTCATTCAAGCATTTTAAAAGACATCTTGCCAATAAAAAAAAATTAAAAGTAATTCAACTTGCCCTGAAATAAATCACTGCAGTAGAGACTTCTGGAAACACAGTAAAAGTAATTTGTGCGCCTCAAAGTTTCGAGCTACAGGGAAGTATATGCAGAGTAAAACGCTGAAGTAGTAGACAGGAGACTTCTAAGGAAACTCCCATGAACAAAGAAACAGGTATTTCATTAACTGGTAAATAAAAACATTTTTTCATTAACAATAAATCTCTCTCACTTTGGGCAACAGTATCTGTCATCATGTACTCATTGCTAAACCAACGTACCTTTCTTGTTTAAGTGCATATTCCAGCATTTTGATTCTCCGCACTAGATCCTTCTTCAGATTTTCTTGCCCCTTCCTTTCTCCTTGAAGGAAAGCAATCTGAGCCTGCAAAACAAAGAATTCAATGTAGACTGTTTCTTCAAAACGACTCAGAAGAGCTCATTTCTCCCTCCCGCCTCAAGTTACTTTAGAATTGATTTGTACAGTCCAAAAGAAACTGGCTTAGTGTTTCACAAACATTAAATGCTTAAACTAAGCACTGCACAGATAAGCCTTCTAAACTGCATGCTCATTACATATTAAAAAAAAAAACAAACATACAAAAAGCCTTCAGCAGATGAAAGCATTTACCAACAACATGCAAGAGATGTTAAAGTATTTCTCCTTACTATCTGAAGTAGTATATAATTAGAGCACTGTTCTATAGATACACATTAGATACATGATACTAGTCAAGAGAACTAAGTACAGCATGTCCAGTTAAAAGAAAAATAAAACCCTGTTTATAATATAGTGCCATATGTTAATTATAATACTTACTAAGATAGGTTAAAGAAAGCTCTGCAGAAGTACTTTAAAAGAGAGAAAAATAGGAAACAGAGAAAGATATTTTGGTGAGAGGGAGGGGGAGAGATATGGTATAGAAGTGGAAAACAGACATCTAACCTTTATCAATTTTCAGTAGACAGCATTTAGTTACTCATGAAAACCTCCCTTCAATAGGCAACAATGATACACATATTTATTCCTAATCACAAAAGAAGAACTACCTGATTCTGTACTTTGTGTTTAAGTCAAGTTCATTATAAAAGACAGGTTCTCGTGCTCTCTCAGCTCACAAAGTACACTTCAGACAGAAACACCTCTGGACAGCCACCACTTCGTACCTCAGCCTCACCTGTGCTGCAAACTGCCTGCCATTTTCAGTGACAGCAGCAACCTCTGCAGCAAAGTATAAATATATGTCCTGAAAAGCTTGAACAGCATAAAACACAACTGGTCGAGACCATCAGCTGTTGAATATGATAACCAATAAACTTTTATTTTCCACAAATACTCAGTATAAGCAAGCCAAGTGTTCTTTGCAGTATTGCAGTCTGCACTATCTCTCAGGGGAAGTGTGGGAGAAACACAAGTATCCTGTCCTCGTTACCACAGTCTTGAAAGCAGTCCTCAGATATTGTAATCAAATGAGACTATTGCTTCTAAAGAATAACTTATCTGACTTCAGGTTTTTATCGCGCTTGCTGGTGGTCAGCTACGGCAGCTGCTCCGGAATGTAACAGCTGACCTAATTTCACTGCTCAAATAGAGCCAGTAAACAGCACCACAAACACCTGAAGAAGACTTACTACCAGTCCCCAATTACAGCAGCCAGTTTATGATGTGTGACAAATGCTGGCTAATCTCCAAAGAGCTCGGTCGTCATCTTCACCAGGGAAAATGTATTCAACTCCCCAAAAATCCTCAGCTGAATCAAATGGAAGGCCCTGTCACTCTGACAGCAAGCTTCTTCTCACTCAGCACTCAACGTGAACTGAGCAAAAACCTAGAACTGAATTTAATGCTCATTGTACACTAAGTGCCAGGCAAGTCGCAGCACTGGCTCAGGAGCCATCAATGTCTACTCTGAAAATTTTAACTCTGCGAGGAGCATTTCAGCTCCTTCCCTCTCGGCAACACCTCAAGTACATACAACTTGGTTTGCAATAGCTGTACAGCCCCCCAGGTTACAAGGCACAGATTGATGCACCCTGATACTAATTTCTATCTACCTGCCTCCAAACACGCCCAACAGAAATATGCAAGCGCCATTCCAACCAAGCGAGATGAATCAAAGCATACTATTAAATAAATGGAAAGGAGTACATTATGTAAATACGCATTTGGATGGAATGAAAAGGATTGCCCGATGGCACCAGGACACGTGCTGTAAGGACCTATGGCGACCTGCAGGCCATTTCCAGCGCAAGAGGAACAAGCACAAAGTCTGTGTACCTAGAGGCCGGACAGCGACAGCCAGCCCAGGCCTGGCTCAGATGCTGGCCGTGACCACATCCAGACTGTGCTATATACATAACACACGTTTTACACATGAAGAAAAGCCCCTGGAAGAAATGTAATTGAGTCTTTGAAACTCTTTTACTGTTAGTGGTACGTCAGTGCTGTCACTCACACCTTAAAACTTCTCTTGGAGGCCTAGGAACAAGAAATCCTCATGGTTATCATTAGAAAAGCAGGCAGCAACAACAACAGGATGGTGTCAGAGGCCCACAAGCCGCCTTCACGCCCCACACAGGCTTATTGCCAGGATCTTCCACAGTCACTATACTCCTTACAGGTCAGCCATTTTATTGTCAAATCAAGAAATACAGGAGTGCAGGAGAAGGTGTGGGAACAACCTGAGCCCTCTCCCTGAGTCCTGCAGTCTGCAGCACAGTTGCAGGGATTTTTGAGGCATAGTTTTTGACGCTCTGGCTTCTAAAACGAGGTACTTTCATTTCGTGTCATTTTCATAGCACAAAAAGTAAGGACAATACTCACCCTTCTTTCTCACAGGACATTAGTAATACTTATTCCTCATTTATATACGTATGGGATAATTACAGTCAAGTCAGCCTTAAATCATTATTTACATGCATAAGCTCAAAGTTTTATGTCACCAAGACATTAAGAAACTTAGAAGCTAAGAAATTCTTAATGATAATATTAAGGTGAAGCTGTAATAAACATGAGGACAGACAGCATCAAAAAGAAGTAACTAACATCTTAAGAATAATACTGCAGCAGTCCATACACAGACTTCATTCTCTACAGTCACAATTAACTGAAAGTGTGCAGAGGGAACCTAAATTTTCATATCATAGATGAAACAATTTGTAATATAAATGAATCGTAATGTATTATTCATGGATATATATATATACATACATATATGACAAATTATGATAATGAGCAGTATTTTCTCAGTCTCGCATAAAAAGGTTGTAATTCTAGGTTCATAATTTCTGATCAAAATACTTAACTAATTCCCCTTGCAAATGTGCAAACATTTAAAGTATAAGGTGTCTCGGTCCTGACATGACAACATGACAACTACAGTTTTCTTATTATTGTAATTGGCAGAATTTTATAAATACATTTGGACTGCACAGGCAGCTCCCTATTGCAGAAGTGTTAGTGCAAGTCAAAGCTCAGGTGGGAACTACCTGACAGCTACAAAGCGAAGGAGAAATTACTCAGTTCTCAATAATCTGTGATGCATTGTGCTTCTGCTTTGGCCACTCCTAGGAAGGCTTGCCAAAAATGTCAAGAATTCACAAGTGTGCCCAACAAACAGGTTTTGTAAGAACTGACCTTCTAGCTAATAAGGTTAGCATGCATTAAGTTGTAAACTAGTCATCAGAAACCTCTAAAACTGCCTATGGGAGCACGTAAAACCCGTGCTGGTCCTTGCCCTACGGGTGGGGCATGGATCTCCACAAGCTGGCCAGCTTGCTAGCTCAGCAGCATGGAATCACAGCGGCATCAACCTCCAGTGTATTCCAGGCTAAGTGCTAGGAGTCACTGTAGTACAGTTCATCAGCTGAAGTAGGATAAAGAGTCAGGTGGAGGAAAAAAGAAATAGTATTAAATACTTGGAACAGTCTGTTTCAGCTACTATTGGACAACCCTTTTTTTTTCCCTATTTCATCTATTAAAGCTCTTGGTACTGCCAACTGCAACAAAAGTTTCAAGGGCATCTGGTCTAAATTAGTAGCACTGTAGCTATCTTAACTGTTTCACTTCTTCACCACCAGCTTTCAAAAATAACATTCATTTTTAAGAGAAAAAAAAAAAGGGACAAAAAAATTATGGTGTGTTATGGTTTTAAGAAGTTCCCCAGAAGGCTTGAAGGTCACTTTCCTGTGAAGGGTGAGGCAACCTAGTAAGCACTGGGCTAGAAGCACTATTATTATTACTACTATAGTTAGAGTCATTGCATTGCTAATACAGATTTAACAGCCATAAAAATATAATCAAATAATTACATTGTATCTTAATAAAATCCAGATTTTACCAGTGTATTAAGAAGCAAGCTGGGATTTACACTTCCTGGAATCATCACCCACAGTGTCATGGATGTCAAAGAAGTAAACCTGCACACCTTTTCAGGCAGACAACTTTGACATTAAGGAATAACAGAAGATTAACAAAAAATTTACTTTCAGCAGAAATTGTTTACAAGGAAATAATGCCATAGCTGCTTAACAAATAGTTCGTGTTTACTACCAGCTTCTCTCTGTTTATGAATTTAACAGCTATTTCAAGTTAAAAGGTTGGGAGGCCTTTTAGCTAGTCAAACTCAAGAACTACCAAAACCCTTTCCATTTTTTTCTTTGAGATGTTTCTCTTAATATTTTGAAATAAGTAATTCAGGGCACTAGAAGGCCTACAGACATAATTCGGCAAAATAAGAGCTACTAAGGCACACAATCCTAAGTATACTGCTTCTGACATTCAACAGGGTGGTCTTAAGAAGTTGAGAGAAAAAGAACAAGGAATGGAAAACACTGAGAAATGTATTGTAAAAATATGTAAATAGGTAAAATAACTAAATACCTACACTGATGAATCAGTCTGCAACAGCTGCTCTAACCGGTCTACCAAGATTTACCAGAACAACTCTGTAGACTGTCAGGTGAGCTCAGGCTTTCAGATTACGGAAGCACTACACATCAAGCATACTTGGAAATAGGTGTAGGCATGGCCTGAAGAGTCAGGGAGAGAAGAGATAAAAACCAAGTGCACCTGAGCACATGCACTACAGGGGGAATAGCAGTGGCCTAGTACTACTGTTAAACAATTCTTCAAGAGCCACGCCTGAGAAACGTTGAAACTTCACACCCACCAGTTTCCAGCTCTGTGCAAACAGAGCTAGGATGATTCTACACATGCCTGCAGTCATTTAGGGCAACACAAAGTTGCAGCAGGTTAAAACACACTTGTGCCCGGTATTTGAAGATTTGATTTTACTCAGAAAATGGCATCAGCTCACTCCAAAACCAGCATTGGGGCTAAGCAGTGAAAAAGTTAAAACCACCCACAAGAGATTAAAGATCTGGCTTACGGTAAGGAAAGGGCTGCAAAAGCCACATGCTTACATTCTTCATCTCTTTGAAAATATTGTTTCAGAAACAATTTGTTATCAGTCAATTTAAAACTCCTCGCCGGTCATCCAGAATCAAAGGTGATGTAGTAATTTATTCCTGGCAACACCCTGATTAGTAATTTAAGCATCTCACCCAACAGGAATACTTCTCTTTCTACAGCTTGAAGAGCTTTACAACTCAGATGTCTTTGCAGATAAGATAGCTGGTCTGTCTTTCATCCACTCTTTAGTGCCGCCTTTCACAACTCTAGCAACTGCAAACACCGAAGTATTTACTGAGTTAGTCAAGCAATATATATTCCGCTCATTTAATCATTCTTCAGAAGTAAGAAATCTCTTTAATTCTTTAATCCTTTCTGCAGTGCACTTAAGTGGTGAGAATTAACTTTTTTTTTTTTCCTTTAGAGTCTCAGGGGGATGCTCCATGCAAACTGATGGAAGGACAAAAAGAGATGGCATTTTAGAAGCGATGCGGTTCTGCAGACAGCGCCGTGGTGCCTTGTCACAGAACAGCAGCATGTTATGAAGCCCAACTGCTCGGACATACTGCCTTTCACTTGCTGTACAGGATCCCACACACGGGAAGGCAGAAATGCAGCAAGAGCAATCAGCTCCAAGAGTGATGAACAGACGGCTGGCCATATCTAAAATGAAACAATGGAAGCTCACGGTCCAAAGGCATCACTTGGCTACAGCATCTGATGGAGAAAGGCAGCAGCTCCAGTAACAAAAAGAGGTGTGAACAAGTCTTAACCACACGAGCATTTGCCAAGGCAGTGGGCACACCACTGGTTTTGGCTAATGAGATCAGAACAGCTACCTTGTGTGCTTCAGCACGCACCAACCACCACCCTGAACCGCATCAGCTGAAACAGACAGAAAAACAACTAATGGTGTCCTCACCTCCTGCTTACAAGCACGGTTATGAACAGGATGGGTGCCAGTTTTATTCCATGCTTTTGCAATCCTGCCATATGGGACTGCCCTCAAAAGAAACGTATCCCTGGCTAAGAGCAGGAATATGCAATCTTCCCACAACATGGTATTTTATTCAACTTCTTTGTCACCGTGTTGCTTCCAATATATTCTGCATTGGTTACTATTAGCGAACTCTCCTCAAAGAGGAAAATTAAACCCCCCAGATGAATCAAGCAACAGCCACATACTGAGCAGGTCACTACAATGAAGCAAATCTCTACTTTCCCAATTAAGAATATTTCATTTCTACCATACTGCCTGCAAAGGTTGGATCTGGAGCACTCCACAAAGATTCAGAAGAGCCGTTTCAAGCACTTCTCAGCATTTAAAAAACAAAACATGACAATCCCTTATCTATTTCTAAGTTCTTGCCACTTCTTAGCTAACAAACATAGAAAGAAGGACCTTACAAGGCCTGACAGCCTTGAGAGACAAAACGCATGTGTAGGCTGCTGACCAATACCTATTTTCTCACAGAACTGGGTATAGGTATCACTTTTACCTGAGAATTCACGTTTCTACAGCCTTATTTCCTTTAGCATTAAATTAAGGTGAACCAAAAGACTCCACAGATATACGTGATCTTCCTTAGGGAATTCTACACAGCCTGCTCTAGAAAATTCCAGTGTCTACTGAAACGTAGATAAGGGGTGAGTTATATTTGCAACTTCTTGTTCAAACAGTGCAAAGTTGCCTACCCCTTATGCAATAAAAGTGACGTGCCAAGACCTTCAGCATAAAAACAACGGCTACAGTTGGAGGAGCACAGATATACCAATTTAGATCATAGATGTGCCTTCATAAAGACATGTGTGATCCTCTACCATATGCTAACCCGACATGGAAAAAAACAAAGTTTTGCACCTAGAACAATACAAACTGTTTAATTTTTACTTCAGCAACAATTCAACAATTATATAACAAATCACGAAAAGAAGAAAATATCTGTCTGAAATATAACATTTTGAGGAAAACTCAAGCTTTAAAGGCCACTTGGAGACTACAGTAAGTTGCTTCACACTTGCAGAATTCCATGTTCTGCTCATTCCACGTTCACACTTACAGCAGCAACTTCATAAAGGAGTTGCACCCATGTAAGAAACATTTTTATACACTTGAACAAAGTTATAAGTTTTAAGGGTTTTGAGAAGAAAGCCTGATGCTTGGAAAAACTGAGATCATTCATGCAATTAAACAAATCAAAAGTCCATAAAACTCAAGTACAGACCTGCAAAGAACCGGTCTCATTCAGACTGTATTTACATTCTACTTCTGCACAAAAGCTATAAATTTGAGTGTTGCAGCTCCTCAGTCACTCAGCACCTACTCCCACCAGTCCTCCTGGTTTCAATAAGACAAGTCATGACGGCTTATCAATGAGAACACAGGACTTAGCTGGCAGTCACGTACGTAAGCAAACAAACAGGAAAAAAGGAGCATGGAAGCTTCTCCCTGCTTCACATGAATTTAGAAACGGGAAAGTTTGCTAAAAGAAGTTATCAAAAGAAAGAACATCTGGTAGTCTCTGAGACTTTTACCAGTTACTTTTCCCAACTAAACATGCCTCAGTCTTGTGACTGACATATTTTCATCCACATTTCTCTTCATTTATCTGATGCATTTGAAGCGCTAAACTTGAAAATATGTCCTTTTGGGGAGGAGAGGTATTGAATATTAACCTGTTTTCTTTGTAACAACTGCCTTATGAGAAGAAACATTTTATCAAAGACATCCACAGCACTTCTGCCTGTTCATCTTTCTCAGAGAATCCCAGAGATTTTATGTACTTGCTCCTATCTGAAAATCCTACAACAGAACTTCTTCAAGCATGACTTCATTTTATTGGCAAGACCATGTGAAACTCCTCAGGAGTTTTCCTTTAACCAAACAGCTGGTACCATCAGCTCAGCACTCATTTCTTAGTATTGCCACCGGAATGGTTTCTAACTGAATAAGAAATAAGAAGGCCAACTAGCAGTAAATACCAACTATTTCTGAACCAAGTAACCCATGTCCCAAATCAAGCTATAAATAGCTGAGCCATGTGCCTGCCCTGCCCCTTCTCCCCATGACTGAGGCCCAGCAGAGGCGAGGACATGGCCCTTGTTCTGCCGCTGCCTTTTGCCTCAGAGCACCAGCACAGCAGGGAGGACCACCCCAGTGCCCCCAGAGCTGCTATTGCCAAATCTGATTTCCACAGTCAACCTCAAGGGTTCATCTGTTATTTCCATCACATTCCTTTTGTTATTGTTGTTTGCTATCATTTTGGCGCGTTTTATCTCATTTCATAACTCTTTCCCTATCTTTTTCGTCTTTTTCCCCTCTCCTTTTGGCCCTGTCTGACACGGGACATGCTCAACAGAGCTGTGCAAATACAAATCCAGCATATTCACCCACCCTCCGTAACTTCTTTGCACACCTTCTCAAAGGAAAGTTTCCCTGGTCAGAACAATGATGATAACCATGCTGGGTCCCACCGCTTTAAAACAGTCAGAGGAAATGATATCCCCATCCACAGACAGGACAGGGGTGAGAAATCTCAGCAGAATGCGGGACACCTATGCATCCACTCTTACATACTGCACAGCATAGCAGTTTGCTGCAATTTAAAGCATTTGTGAAACACATTAAGAAATGCCAGTCAAAAACCTACAGATCAGCATTTTTGCCAGCAAGATGTTCATCTGTCCAAAGCAAAGTTTCCACAGCAACACACGCGTTACTTTCAAAGATGGTATTTCTCATTGAAACACAGCTGTACCCCCGCACACGTACCCCAGGAGGTGGCCCAGCTCCCAGCCCCACAGGGCACTCCCCAGCTCCCCCTCAGGGGGCACGCAGACAGGCAGGGTCGCCAGCTGAGAGGCCTATGGCTGAGGCTGGGCACCAGCAAGTTGCAGGGCCAGGCCTGCAGCCTCTGGCCTTCTGTACTGCATCCACCTCCACACTGGCTATCAGCTGTTTTACGGTGGGCTGCTTTGACACACAACGGCAACTCTGAAATGCCTTGGAAACACAGGCCAGGAAAATGCAGAATGAAAAAAAAAAATTGGAGCTGAAGCACTTTGCAGAACAGGAAACTCTTTCTTGTCAACTCTCCCAAGCAGCTGCTACGGAACGTGGGAAAAAGAAAGTTACTGCTTTCTGAAAAGATGCGAAAATAAACGACAGCGCTAAGCACGCCGTTTGTTAACACTAGAAGGAAAATTCATCAAGTCAGTACTTAGTGAATTACTACTACAAGGCGCCACAAAAGCTTGTTCTTGGGATAGTTCTTCAATCTGCAGATGTCAAAGTACCGTAAACACGAAGCAAGTGTTAATAATGAAATACATAATTAGCAGATAAGCATGGAGGGGAGCCCTGTGCGACTGCTTTCAGTCTGCATCGAAACACACAGCTTGCTGATGGTACTCACAGAGATATAAATATTGAAGGCCTCTGAATGGGGAAGATTATATAACAGAGGCAAGAACCATTTTTAAAGATTAAAGAAAAGTAATTAGAAAAATCAGAGTAAACATGGATATTTGCCAGGGAAAGCAAACTATAGGCAGAATAGGCAAACAGGCAGAAAAACCTGGGAAAAGCAGCAGCAGGCCAGCAAGTATGAACAGAACCAGATGCCTGGTGTATCAGCTCACACATTTTTCTGAACTGCAGCAAGGGTGTGTGTCACCTGAATAGGCATCCCACAGTGCAACAGGAAGGTACACTACCTGAGCATCACGTGGAATTCCACACAAGTAATTGCAAAGGGAGAAAAAAAAGAAAAGAAAAAGAAGCCCAGAGGGGACGAAAAGGAAGACAGGAAATCACAGCTGGATTGACTTATGAGGTGTTTTTCAGAAAGAGTACAGCTTAACTAACCGTCGAGCACAGAGCAGCAGCCAAGCAGGGCAACATCTGAGGGACTGAAGTATCATGGCAGTAAGGAACCAGATATCAGAAGCCTGCCTCTAAGGAGCAAGATGCACTACAGATAAAATGCATGGCATAAGGAGAACACAGTACAAAGCAGGATCTCTGCCACATGGCCTCCCAGTAGAACAGACAGCCTGGCATTTAATTTACACTGGCCAGAAGACCTTGGAGTACAACCAGGAGCACTGCATCTTGATCTCAAGAGACAGAAACTGCATGACCTCTGACTGCCATTATTCTGTTAAACACTCCCCAGCATCCAGGCCAATGAAGGGCTTCAGGAGGAACGTGGAATCTGCCTTTAATTAACACTGCGCATCGTGGGGCTGTGCATGTACTGTTGCTCAGAGCCCCCTTGCTGCTGCTGAAGCCACAACATGAACCCTATGTGAGACACAGATCAAAGAGCATTCGGCTGAGAACGGTCACGGCAGACGTCACACACCCGATGTCTGCAGGGACAGCCAAGAATTTTGCACCTTCCTGAACATGACTCTGCAGTAGATAAATGCTGTTGCAGCTTGTGGCGATGCCAGTCACAGCTAATTATAGCTTTATTGAGATGTTTTGGCAAGAGCTGAAGGAGTTCAGGCAAACAGCTTGCACTGAGGTTGTGTTCCTGCCCTGCCACTGACAGCGCATGACTTCAGCACACTGTGCATGCACTCGGCTCCTCTCCTGCTAGCTCACCCCTGACACCCACTGTGACCCAGAGGGACACTGGGGAGGCGGGGTGCAGGAGCGGCCTCTGGAAGGGCACTGGGAGCACACACAGCTCTGCTGTTGCTGTTGGCTACTGGCAGAACCGCTCTGGTCCCAAGGAACAGATGTTTTCCTCCAGAGCACCCTGTGAGATCTGTATCAGCTATGAAAAAACAGCCAGTGGAGTCTCATAAATACCTTAGGGTGTGACATGCAACATTCTTACTATATGCAGCTAAGCTAGTTACTTTCCACGTGGTATTTACTGGATAATGTGAACAAAACATAGAATCATAGAATAATAAGGTTGGAAAAGACCACTAAGATCATCTAGTCCAACCATCAACCCACCAACACCGTACCCACTAACCATGTTACGAGCAAATCTTTCACCAGATTACTGAAGCTAAAACACAAACCGCATCTCTCCAGTGCTCATGGCCACTTCCTCTGCACTCCTACACGGAGAGCAGCCTTTGCTGAGGAACGGTACTGCCACCACTCTCCTCCCAGAGGGTTTGCCTGATGTTACCATTGGGAGTACAACTAAGGAATTGACTTTCCTACTTAGAACAAGAATGAAGAAAAATAAAACCACAAACAACAACAAGAAAAGAGATAAGTAGTTCTCGTTGTTAAACAGGCTCAAGACTCTCGATAAAGACGGTACTTTCAAGGAAAGGAACAGAATGAAGAGAGCTGCCAGGAAGGAAGAGGAAGGGAAGGAGACCCGGGAGGAAGCGCTCCCAGCCCCGAGCACGGCGCTGGGAAGGACCCACAAGGGGCTCCCGGCACTGCGGGCGGTAAAGATTTACAACCGAGATTTCCTCGCGAACAAAGCCGGAGCAGCACCGCGGCGCAGGCCGCACCGCCCCTGTTATTAGCTTTAATACGAGGCGCGCATCCCGGAGCGCTCGACCGCGGTGGCTGCAGGCCAGCCCTTCACAAGTTCCCTAACCACAAGATCGCTATCGGCTCTCTCGCATCGCGCCCCTCGGCCCTGGGGCTGCGGGGCCGACTTTTCCCGGCCCGGGCCCACCCGGCCGCCCCCCGCAGGCCGCCGCCATGTCACGCCCCTCCGGGCGGCGGCGGGGAGC